>NW_012106363.1:3875690-3889282 GCF_000951045.1 Mandrillus leucophaeus
CACAGGCATCCGCGTGCATTGCAAGCACGGGGGGTGGGGGGGCAGGTAAGGCAGCCCTGAACACCCACCCAGATGGGCTTTCCTCCACTGAAGTCCCTCCACTGGGAGTGGAGGGACATCTGCTTTCAGCAGGTCCCAGCTGGGGCCCTACCCTCACACTTTACACAGCTGAAAAAAGGCTAATGACCCTCTCCACCAGCTCCCAACCCACAGGATGGACAGAGGAACGCTGGCCAGGACTTGGCAGGCTTCACATGAAAGCGCACAGAGACCTGTGAGGAATTTTACCCTCCTGGGGATGGGGGTGGGGAAGCAGGAATGTCACCTGGAAACCATTCACCCCTTTCTTCCCTCTCAAGGACCCTCAGCCTTGAAAAATTAGGAAATCTAGACCCCCCAAAATCAACCATGTCCTTTTGATAGACTTGCCTATACTTCCTGGCCTCTCCTCTTTTTAAACAGTCGTCTCTTGATTCTCCAGCTAATAATAATAGCAGAAGCACTCACTGCATGCCAGGCACTGCTCCAAACTCTGTGAACTCCTTCCAGCTCCATCCTATCATTATCCCATGAGCCTGGTACTTATTTCCTCATTTTACAGATGCCAGCACTGGGGCACAGAGAGGTTAAGTCACTTGCCCAAGGTCCCACAGCAAGCAAGTGACAGGGTGTGAGCCTGCACCCTTATCCACTTGCCAAACACCGGGTACCCCAGAAGTCATTTTCTTCTGACCCTAGAGGGAGCTGGAACCCTAGTTGGTGACAGGGTGAGCAGAGAGGAAACTGCATTTAGAACTTGTCCAATTTTGTCCAGTTGCCTTTGCAACCTATCTCTTAGAGGTAGCACCCTGGGCCAGTTCTTCAATCCAAGGGGTCAAGAAGAGGCCAGAGGCAGGCGGAGAGGGTTTGCTCTTCCAATCCAGCGGGACCCTGGTTAAGGGAGACGGAGAGTCACATACTCAGCAATTGTATCACCAAAGGGAGTGGCACAGAGCTTGAGAGGGATGGTTTTGGATGCCAGTCTCACCTCCACTGCTTACAACTGGGTGATCTTGGGCACATTATTTCATGTTTCTGAGCCTTAGTTCTGTCATCGGTAAAATGGTGAGAGTTACCGAACCTATCTCCTAGGGCTGTGGCGAGGATTAAACATGGCATCTGTTAAGATGCTTAGCCCAGTGCCTGATACCTAGAAGGCCCTCAATAAAGGTCAACAGTAACTACAATCCAGCTGGCAGAAAAGCTGTAGCATCAATGAGAAGTGGGGAGCGGGCCTTCCTGGGGCTGCTGAGAGGCACCCGCAGCCTTGCTATGTGCTCTTGTCCCCAGGAGGAACCCACTTGCCTTCATGGAGTTCTGAATTCGTCTGTGGGCAAACACATGGTTGGGAGTTGTTGGGGGAGAAGCAGACTGCACCCACTGGGGACACATCCCCAACACCTTACAACCAAAACAGAGCCAGAGGTGAAGCCAGATCGACCCTCTGTGGGACCTCCCCTGCCTGTGTCACAGTTTCCCCTTGGCAAAATGAGGATGTTCCACTCGCCTGAAGGCTGGCACTCAGTAATGTTTATTTTCTGTCTTCTCTCTGTCCAGTCTCCTGGATGCCTGCAAAGACAGCTGTCTCCTTAATGGGGAGGGAAGATGGCCGCAGGCTCCATCCCTTTGAGGGAACAAGGACAGTCCTCCCCTGGGAGAGGAGCAAATGTTTGCCTCCAGCTGTTTGCTTGTAATCAGTCCTGGGGGAGAGCAGCCGGGGCCTTCCCCCAGGGATTTTGTCTGAGAGTGGCTGAAAGTGGCCTTGCGCCTGGAGCAGCAGAGGGCTGAGCAGCTGGAGGAGAGGTGAGGCGGAGGAGGCTTCCTCAGAGGACCATGGCCTGAGCCCTCTTTGCCCTCTGGGCTCTAAGTCCTTAGACACTGGGCCCATGGGCTGGTGGAGGAGGGAATGCACCCAAACCAGACTCCTGTCCTCCCACTTTGCCCCCACTGGGTCCCTCCAATCCTCTAGCCTCAAACAACATCATCTTCCTCCAAGTGCCCCTGCTAGTGCCCTGGAATGGCCACCCCTACTAGCCATTTTGAAATACTCTCTTCCTCTCCTCTTCCTCTTCTGCCCTTTCTTGCCCCTCTTCCTCCTCCTCCTCCTCCTCCTCCTCCTCGTCCTCCTTCTCCTCCTCCGGGAAGCTTTCCGGCACCCAGAAGAGGAGGATGGGTGAGAGTTGTCTCCATCGCCTCCCTGCCAGGATCCACCCCTCCCACCTTCTGTTTCCCACCGAAGATGTTGAGTCATGACTTAGTGTTGGACTTAGTGGTATGCTGAATCACAGACCCTGCGGAGAGCAGGGTTTAGGGACAAGAAGGCTGCAGAGAAGCCAATCTGCAGTGAGCAGATTCTGAAGTCAGGCAGGTCCAGTTTGGGCTCCCCATTCCGTGGCTCTCGGGACAAGCTAACGGAACCCCAGTTCGCTCAGTTCGCTCACTGTGGAGCAGTGAGATGGGCATGTGAAGTTTTGTGACAGTGCCTGATGCTATCATTATGATGACGATTGCTATAATCCCAGCATCTCAGGACCACATCTTCGGCGCTTAGGTTCTTGGGATCACAGGACTGCAGAGCTTTCGCTCCGGGAGACTCGGAGGTCATCTGGGTCAATTCACTTTCTCACCTGGCTCCCTCCTCCAGCCTGCTCTTTTGGAAACATCAGTCCTGAGTTCCTGAGAGCAAGGATCCTTCTATGACGGTCGCCACTCATGGCACCTACCTGGGGGCATTTTGACGACAGATGACCCAGGTGGGTGAGTAAGCCTCTTCCTGTCCCAGTCTAGCTAGACCCCCACCCCCAACTCCTAGAGTTCTTCTCCCTGGCCTCAAGCAGATGTGAACCAGTAGAGTCACCTCCAGCCCATGTGAAGCCCATCAGCTAGGGCCTGGGGCCTGTAGAGGCCTCAGCCTCACTGCCCTCTCCCTTCTGCCCAAAGCCTTGACCTCCAAGACCCCAAGGCCGGGCAAGGTAGGCGAGAAGAGGATAGGTCTCTGCCTTTTTCAGGCCTGGCCCACTCAGGGGGCTGGACGCCAAGGTTTGCGTGGATCGGGCTCCCTGCTTCCCCATCCCTACTCAACCTGGTGGGCTTCCTGCACAAGGCAAGCTTGGGAAAGGCTCCTTCATGGTCTGAGAGGTGTGCAAGGCATGTGCAGAAGGCTTTCTGGACTCTGAGGAGGTGGAGACTGAGGAGCAGCCTGGAGAGGAGGGAAGAAGAGCGGTTAGGAAGAGGAGGGAGGGAAAGAGAGGGACAGGGCTAGGGTTTTCCACTAGGAAATGGGGTGACTGATGGCAGGGAGTTCAGGGAAGAACTGTGGCAGAAGAAACACCTTCAGAGAGCTGGCGGAGCCCTTGGCCTGCATGGAGAATGGAATCCTGTTAGTATTTGGTTGCTAACTGAGTGTGATGTGTACAAGGTCTCTGGGCTATCGGCTTGCTCTCCCCCACCACCAGGAACAGTGGTGAGTTACCCCACCACCAGGTTCCCACGGAGAAGGCCAAGGAAGACATTGGCCAGGCTAAATGCTTTGAGATCTTCCAAAGGCAAGGATGTGATCTACAGGAAGACTGTCTCCCCAGGACTCTTCCATCCTGAGTTCCCTGACTTCCCCATCCCTGAGTTCCCAGGGAAACCTGGGCCCCTGTCCCCTGGGAGAAGTCATGTCCAGTGAGCCCTATGCTCACGGATCAGGAAGGCTCCTTGAGCCCGGCCAGCTCTCTGGACAGGGGAGGCCCAGCCCTAACCAGTCAGTTCACTCTGGGCAGTCACCACTCCTCACCAGGCTCTCGAATTATTTTCCCACAGCTTCCTTGCCCTGTGCCCAGCTGGCATGAGCACAGGACATGCCAGGGGGTGAGGGAGCTAGCCTGGGTGGGTGGGTTCATCAGCTGCCTGGGCCAGGGCAGGAGCTGCAAAGGACAGGCAGAGCCTCTGAGCCCAACCCCAATCTAATTTACCCCCACACCCTGAATCTCCAAAGCCCACTTGGAGATTTCATCCCAGCTGTCAGATCCAAGCACTCTGTTACAGGCCTTTGAGAAGCTTTGGGCTCTGGAGGAGGGGTTGAGGGTGGGATGGTGGGGGCAGGGTGTGGTGTTAAGAGATGACAAGAGGGCTGGGAAGGAACTGTGACAGCCCTCATGCCTCTAGTGGAACCCCAGCCCTGCCCCTCTGCCTTCCCTCCCTCCTCTTCCTCATCCCTCTTCTTCCCTCCTCTCCAGGCTGCTACTCAGTCCCCTTGCCTGGGAACCCTTACAGAGGCCACTTCCTTCCTGCCAGCCTCAGCTCTCCTTCTTGCCACCAAGTGTGTATGTCTCAGGCTCCCTTCATAGGGACTTGGTACTGTAGCCTTTGCCCCCCATACGTGGCTGCCCATTAGGGACCCCCAGGAAGTAGGGCAGAAACATGTGGCTCTGCCAGGTATGGAGCACATGGCCCGTCCCTGGGCACCAGGCCTGGTAAACAACCTGCTGCTGCTGCTGCTGGAAGCAAAGGGAACAACAAAACCAAGGTCCCTGCACCTGGTGCCTGGAGCCCAGGGACCAGCCTCCAGGTACTCAAAGCCTCTGGAAAAAGAACCAGAAAGCGGCCAAAGGGAGCGCCCTACACTCCCCAGGGGTGACAGGCATAGGCCCCATCCATCTCCCAGGGACTGCACCCGGAACTGCCACCAATCTGCCTTCCCAGGAGACATGCCACCCAGCAACTGGGCATACAGTCGCTCTCCCCAAGCCACTTCTCTGGCCTTTGCTGAGCTTCTCCCAAGAGCAGACATCTCTCTCCTGTCTCCAAAAATTGCCTCCTTTTGCTCCTTCCCGCCCTACTCCACATTTCCTTCCTCCAGGAAGTCCACCATGATTTCTAGCCTCCACTCTGTTGGCTACTTTTCTTCTCCTCTAACCCACCACTAGCGCTATGGCTCCAGCACCAGCACACCTGTGTATAAAAGGGCCAGTACAGTGAAGAGTAGAAGGAGGGGCTTATTCGCGACATGTATTGCTCAGCTACCTGCAGCATTCCAGTTTTCAGAACACTTTCCCATAGAGTGACTCAAATCATCTTTAAAATGACTGAAAGAGGTAGGCATTTTTATAGACACTGGGGCCCAGAGAGGGAAGGAGATTTGCTCAAGGTGACCAAGTCTAGCAGCAGAGTCAACCCGGGTTTTCCTGACCTTCCATGACTCAGTGACGCCCGACTTGCTATCAGGCTTAGTCTGGGAGGGCCACCTGGAGGAAGTGTGCGCGTGCGCGCTGCCAGGCTTGCAGCCAGCGAGCCAAGAGGCAGACCCAGGTGGAGAAGGGACGAGGGGTCGCGGCCAGCGCTGCGCAGCGTGGGAATCGGCTGAGAGCGCCGCTGGGCCGGAGCTCGGGGAGGGGGCGCCGCGCCGAGCTCACCACAAGGTTCCACCCCTCGGCGGGCGCAGACAATGGGGTCGCTGTGCCGGGCCGCCCCCTCCCCTTGCTCGGCGGCCCGCGTCCGCCCCCTCTCCCCAAAGCTGCTTTCAATTTAAACGCCTCCAACCAGCGGGCGCTGCCCCGGGGGGCGCGACCGCAGCGCCGAGCGCCCCTGTAATTTCCGCAGGGAGCTGACCGGCTCAAACGCGGCACCGCGGTGCCCCGACCGCAGGCCCCGAGACCGGAGACGGCGCCCAGACTGCCTTGCCCGGGTCGTGGGAGCGCCACCGGGGCGGCCTCCTCAGCGCCCAGCCCGGCCCTGCCACCTCCTCCAGGCAGCCCGCCGCCACTGGGAGCCGCTCCTCCAGGAAGGCTGAGTGTCTTCCCCACGCCGCTGCTGCCTCGCAGTTCCTCCCACCTCCGAAAGCCCAGCTCCCTTTTAGGGAAGAGGGACGTGGGGAGGAGGCCAGGTCGTGGTTGTCCATTCTGTTCATGCATCAAGTCTTCTCCATCAGACTGGAGGCTCCCTGAGGGCAGGGGTTGTGAAGGGAGGTACGAACGGGGACAGTGCTGGGGAGATCCCTGAGGGCAGGGTTCGGGTCTCCCTAAAAGACAGCAAGTGAAATGACGTTTATAAGCCTGGCAGCCTGGTGCTCAGACCTAGAGCAAGCTTAAAATAAAAAAATTCAAGGAATACTGCTATTAATTACATAATAGTTTCTCTAAGGTAAGGCTGAAGAGGAAGCAGTCACTGTTCTTCCCTCACTCTACCAGTGCCTGCCTGGCTCACAGCTCTCTTCCCCAGAACAGTCGAGAAAGGAGGAGACACTTTCCCCCTCGCTGGGTCTCCTCACCCCTCAGGAGCCTTTCCTGGAATATGAGTCTGGGGGAATGCGAGGGTTCTATTGGCAGGTTAGAAAGAAGGCGCCCCAGCCTCTTGGCTCCCAGGGAAGGTTCTAGGCTGGATTGTCTCAAGCAGCTGGTGGGTGAGGGCAGAACGCCGGTGGACAAAGGCAAAGCTGTCTGCAGATCCCTCAGTTCTGCAGGGACACAGCAGAGTCAGCGGCTGGACACCAGGAACTGTCTGAGCTGCCGGCAAGGGGGCTCCAGGGTGGGTGTTGAATTGTGCCAGTAGACATGCCTGCCACAGCCCCTTCCCCACCTGAAGTGTTTGTTCTGTTCACAGTTCCCCGCTCCCCTCTGCCTAGAAGCTGCGCGCAGCCATCCTCCCAGGAACTGCAGCAGTGAGAGGTTGCATTTTGAGCTAATACCCTCGGGTGAGTTGTTCAAAGAGCCTGGTTGCCCTGATCACTGCCACTCTGGGCCTGTGTAGATGGACTTCTTTGCAGTTTTCCATCTTGGGGGGTGTGTGTGTGTGTGTGTGTCTGTCTGTGTGTGACTGTACCTCTGCGTGTGTGTGCACGCACACAGGTGTGCCTGTGTATGTGTGTGTGCCAGTGTGTGTGTGTGTGCCTGTGTATGTCTGTGGCTGTGTGCATGTGTGCACCTGTGTGTGTGTGCAAGTCTGTGTGTGTGCCTGTGGTGTGCCTGTGTGCATGCGTGTGTGTGCGCCTGTGTGTGCCTGTGTGTGTGTGTGTTCTGAGCTGTGGGGGAGGGAGCTCTGCTGGGGTCCGTGGCTTGTCCTGAGTGCTCTGCTCCACCTTGTCCCCTCCCCCACGTTCCAAACACCCCTCTCTTTCCAGCCTGGCTGTTGTGGTGAAGCTAATCAGAGGTAATTATGGGGGAAGGAGGGATCCTGAGAGGGACCCCACAGAGACCACCTCATCCGCCCCAGCCCAGCCCTGGTGGCCCTGGCCTCCAGGGCCTAGGCCAGCTCAGCCTTGCCTGGTGAGGGTGAACCCACCAACACCCCACCCCCATGATCCTCTCTCTCCCACCCACTCCCCATTCCCACAGCTGCAGGTAAGGTTCACACATCTGGGTTTTCCTTAGTCTCCCCAAAGCTGCTCCATATGCACCCATTCATTTTAGATTTACTGGGAACCTCCTCTAAGCCAAAGCCCACGCTAGGCACCTGACAAAAACTGGTCCCTACCCTCATGGAGCAGCTGCTAGGATTTTGGTCAGGGTAGACTTTGCAGGGGCGGGGGCATAGCCTTGGAAAGGCAGAGGGTCCCTGCAGAATCACAGGCCCCTTCAGAGCAGGGCCTCCCTTCCACCACCTTGCTGATGCCAGAGGAGGGAGTTCTCCAGCCCAGAGCTTCTCGACTTCCACCACTCCTAGCCTGCCATGGTGCCCATCCTCCCTCCCACCCAGTTTGACGGCTGTCAGGCCACACCATGCTCTGTCTCCCTGTCCTGACCCCCTGCCCCCCTCCCGCAGCTTCTTCCATCCACTTGGGTTCTCCCTGCTTTTCTACTGGGGTGGGAAGGGGGTCTCTCTGCAGTGCAGAGAAGCTGGATTGAAAGCAGCACCTCTCAGTCACCTCCTTGGGGTTCGAGGCCCCAAGCTGGGGGAGCCCTTAGAGACCAAGGAGATCAGCTGTCTCTCACACCCTAGGAAAGTGAGGCCCAACAGGATGGGGAGTCCAAGCAGTCCGGGGCAGCGGAACTCAACCCCAGTCTCTGACTCCCAGTCCAGTGCTCTTTCTGAGGAGTCCTCCCCGAGCCTGCATCTGGAGGACAGAGTCCCAGCCTGCTCCTTCTCCCATCCCCTCACTGTGCCCAGAAGGAGACAGGAGCAAACAGGGGTCCCCACCATCCTGCCTTTCTGTTCTGCCCCACTAGCCTGGGCCCAGAGACAAGGCCGTGGGGTGGGAGGGACTGCAGGGGGCTTCGCTGAGGGTCTCTAATTTCCTCCTGCTCCTTGATGTCCAGAGGAAAACAGGCCTCCTGTGCCCAAGAGATTTCCAAGCATAAACAGAGGTCAGCGCCCCCCTTGCCCCGGAGGTGCCAAGGTGGTAATTAGGCTTGGGGGTGCATCCTGGAAGGGTGGGGGTAGGGCGGCCATTATCCTGGGGAGCTGAGCTGGGCAGAGGAGCTGTGTGGTCTGGGCAAATGGGTGGTTTGTAGGTGGTCTGGGGAATGAATGACTGAGTGTTTGGGAGGGAAGCTTTCGGGAGGGATGTGGAGGGGGAGCGAGCAGAGGGATTGGAGAGTAGAGCCTGGAGTCTCCCCCCCACCGCCCCGGATTCACTGGTCTGAGTCCTTGCTCTCATTCTGGAGGCGTCACTCTGAGACATACAGGGCGGGGGTGGTCTTGGGGATGCCACCTGGACAGTGGAACACCTGGGGGGCTATAGCAGGGGGCAGGCTCTCTGCTGAGATCAGGGGCTGTGGAGAGTCACCATCTCCCCACCTGCTCTCTCAGCTTCTGGAAGGGCACAGGGAGGAGGCGGGTGGAGGTGGTTCTTGCACAGGATCCCTGGCGTGCTGCGGGGTGCTGGCTAAAGCACTCCTGTGCTGGGCCTGCTCCCGCTTTGTCCCCACTTCCAGCCGTGTCTAACCCCTCTCACGGTAGGGACAAATTCCTTCTGGGATGAGAAGGACGCTTTGATTCTCAATGCCAGGAGTTGCAGATCCACAAGTCCCCCTGCTCAGACCCCCACAATGCCCCAGCCGCTGCTGCTCTGGCTCAGGCTGCACCAGGTACATTGCATCAGGGGCTTCCTCACCCTGAGCCTTGGTTTCCCTACCTGTAAAATGGGGGTAATACAATATTTAACTGTGAGGACTAAATAAACCAGGGTCAGTGTGCATGAAATGGCAGTTATGGCAATGACCAATGCCCCAGAAGATGTCCCTCATGTCTGGAGGCCGGGTCTCCTCCCAGGAATGGTTACCCGGAACCCAGGACTGGCTGTGACCCCTGGCATAGGGACAAGGACCATGGCTGGCAAGAGGTGGGGTGAGTAGGTCATGGGTAGGGGTGGGGCTGCTAGGACTGTCCAGTGGCATCCTGCCCAGGCCCCGGGCACATTCCTCCTCCCCCGCACTCCCTACCTGCCGGATGCCACCTGTCCTGTGAGCACCACCACTCACCTGGCCTCTGCAGCAAGAGAGACTGCAGTGAGACTACCAGACACAGCTGCCCCAAGGAAAACATTGAACTGGGGGAGTGGCCCCTATCTGGAAAGCCTGCTGGGGCATCTTAGCCACTGACCAGCACGGAGGAGACAAATGTCTATGTCCTGGTTTCATCCTGTGTCCTTCGGCAGCCTGGAAGCATCTTCAGAACAGGGGCTGGGTCTCCACCCTCTGAGTGGTGGTTCTCAGAGGCCAGCCCCTGTGTCCCTCTGTGGCAGGAATTGAGCCCTCACCATCACATCAGATTCTTGAAGGGAGAGCTTACCCCAAGAACCTGACCCAAGGGGACTGGGCTGCAGTTTGATAGGTTTGCCTGCCTTCTTCATGGGTTCAACAGCCTCACCCCAGCCCTTGCTCAGATCCAAAATTCTCCACCGATGGGAAAGTATCAGAATAAGAGAACTGAGTTGGAAACCCTGGGAAATGGCCTGCTGCTGTCTGCTTGGAAATGGCTGCAGTGGAGTGGCGGGGAGTGTGTGTGCCGAGGCGGCCTCTAGAGCAGGGTCACTCCCCAATAAATCTCCCTCCTCCTACCTTGTCTGCTCAAAGCCAGGCAAGCTAAGCCCTTCTTTCCTCTGTGTTCTGTTCCTAGGGAGCTGGAGGAGCTGCATGGCATTTAGTGTATGGGGAGTGTGGGGGCAAGAAGGACACTGTCCTCCCAAAACCCTACAGTTAGTCCAGTGGGGCAGCAGTCCTGGGTGGCTGGGGGTTCCTGATACCAAGACCACCCTCTCCCAGCAGGAAAGAAGCCCCTCCTCTGCTGTCTTGAACAGCCCCTCTCTATGCAAATATGGATCGCCTGGGGTTGGGGAGCATTGAGGGGAGGTTGGCTGGGCCAAATGGAATGCTGGTTTGTAGGCCAGAACTCAGAGGATTCTCTGAAGCATCTTGGGAGGTATGAAATAAGAGTCACTTAGAGAGAGGACAGAGCTTTGGTGAAAGAGGATGACTAGGAGGCTGTCTTGTTCATCCCCTGCTTCTGCGCCAAGCCCCACTATTTCTCGGGAATGTTTCCTGCTTTTGGGTCTATTTCCACGCTCATTCAACGCGGAAGTCTGCATACCTTCACCTCAAAGATAAAAACACACTTATTAGAGACCTACTGTGCCCCAGACCTACTGTGTGCTGAATGATGGTGTTCTAAGCATGAACGAGCAACACTCCCTTCTCTCAGCCGCTCACCGTCTAGGTGCTGCAACACATGAGACAGGCTCCAGTTTAAGACAGAATTAAATGCAATCTAGGTCAGAGACGCCAAGAAATCTGGGGGCACGGATGGGAAGTTCGTTCTGAAGAACTAAGCCCCGCCCCAAGCATTCGAAGTAACAGGAATCCAATACACTGCAGTGCCTCTCATGCCTAGAGGCCTTCTCCGAGTCCCCAGTCTAAATCCCACCCCCATTATAACCTCTCTTTGAGTTCCTAAAGACACGCTGAACTTAGAGTTTGTTAGGATATATTTATTTACGGGATTATGTGATTAGTCCTCCTCCCCCACAACACTGGAAGTGCCAGGAAGGAGCTTGTCTGTGAGCCAAGGTGGTCGGCCATGACAATGCACGGCAGGTCTGGGATAAAACAAGCCATAGGATGTGACTGGAGTTGAGGGGATAAAGTACATAGTGGGGACCCAGGCTGGCAAGGTAGGTTGGCACCAGATCAGGGCAGGCTGCACATGCCAGGCAATGTTGGGACTTTATCCTGCCGGCAATGGGGAGCCATCAAAGGTTTTTGAGCATAAGAGTGGCATGCTCCAACCTGTGTTCGGACATGCCTCTTGGTGCAGTGCGGAGGAGGGATTGGGGAGGGAAGGGAGGACGGAGCTGTGCTCCTTGGAGTCAGGGGAACCAGCCACGGTTGCAGTGGTCTCAGGGACTGGTTAGAAGAGGTGTCAGCTGAATCAGGAGCAATGGAAATGGAAAGCAAAGAGGGTACCTTCAAACCACTAATGCTGCAGAAAGGATGGGACTCAGTGGCCAGTTGGATGGTGAAGGGAGCGGAGCATTAAGGGTGATTTGCAAATTTCTAGTCTTGTTATCTTGGAGGTGGTAACGCCTTTAAGCTGTGTAAGGCATACCTGAGAAACTAGTATTCTAGGGAGATGGACCTGCAAGCTGGGAAGTCCTTTCTGAGGTCTAATCTGCAGTTCTACTGTAGCTAAAGCCTAGCTTCTCTTGCCCCTCCTGGAAACTCAGCTTCAGGGTGGTATACCTTCCCCCAGGGCAGTGAGGCTCATAGAGACCACTGAGGAGTGAGGTGGGGGGCAGTTAGGACTGGGCACGAGGCCGCCTGGCTTCCTGCCGCCTCTTGGCACTGCCTCCTGACTTAGCTTCTGATTCCCTGCCCCTCTTGGCACTCCCAGCCCCTTATAGGTGGCGGGGGAGGCACCCAAGGAGGCTGAATGAGTTGGAGAAGAGATCTGGGAACTCCCAGGCCATGGCCCAATTCAGTGAGGGTTACCAAGGTGCTTTGATCTCTCTGGAAGATTCCCGTGCTGTTAGTTAGGGGGTGGAGCAGGGGTGGGGGAGAAGGACACCTGAACTTGAGGCAGGTTTAGCCCCAAGAGCTTTGCCCTCCTCACCTTACCTACCAGACACCCTACTACCACTGCAACTGTGTTAAAACAAAAAGTATTCCCTTGCCCACTGGATTCTTAGAACTCTTAACAGACCAGAAAGGAGGGTCTGGGAGACAGATGGGGTTGAGGGGAAACTTGAGAGTAACATCACCTTACAGTGTACTGGGTCCAGCAACAAGTAAAGTAGAGAGGACGAGCCCAAGCCCCAGGATATGGGCAAAGAATGAAAATTGTCCAGGGCCAATTTTCAGTGGCAAACACAGATACAGCACCCAGACCCCAGAAGAGGGAGCCCAGACCTCAGGGCATCACAGAATGCCCCACACAGAGCAAATGTCAAGGCAGGCAGAGTCCCCCACTGAACAGAGATGCATCTGCATCAGCGAGCAGATGCAGACAAAAGGAAAAGAAAGATGTCAGAGCCCAAAGGCACCTCATACCATACCTAGCTCTCAAAGCTTTCCAAACTGTGTTCCCTGGAATCCTCCCTAGGGGTTCTCAGGAGATGAGATGAAGAAGCCAAAGGGAAAGGGGGACCTCACTCCCAGCTCCAACCAGAAACTCTCCGCTTTACCAGGCATCTGCCTGAGGTTCTGCTTGGGGAAGGAAGGAAGGTTGCTGCGAATACAGACACAAATAAATAACCCCACAGTTTGAATTATTGACCCTGTAATTCTACAGACTGGAAAAACTGAGATACAGCCCACTGGCTTTCCCCCGGTGCCCAGTTGCCCAGGCTGGAGTGCAGTGTCACAATCATGGCTCACTGCAGCCACGACCTCCTGTGCTCAAGCAATCCTGCCGCCTCAGCCTCCCAAGTAGCTAGGACCACAGCGCCACCATGCCCGGCTAATGTTTTATATTCATATTATTCTTATTATTTTGGTAGAGATGGGATCTCCCTATGTTGCCCAGGCTGGTCTCAAGCTCCTGGGCTCAAGCGATCCTCCCACCTCAGCTTCCCAAAGTGCTGGGATTGCACACATCAGCCACCTCTCAGCTTTTAAAATGTGTGTTGGATGACTGTATGAGTTTCTGGACTCTCTGTCCAGTGCTCTTTAGCTACAGTGACTCTTAAGGAGGGGGCACATCAGCATGGCAGGTTGTGCCCAGTGGAGAATCCCTGTGGTGAGGTTTATGATGTTATTGGGAGTCCTGTCCGTCAGTCCTAGGGTCCTAAGGCCAGAGAAAGGAGGAGGGCAGGGGCAGGGGACCTGCACCCACCCGCCAAGTGCGCAGAGGCCAACACCGCCCCCTCCTTAGCCAGGCGTGTCCAGACTCCTCTCCTGCCCCTCGCCCCTCCTGCTCTGCGACCACCCGGCAGCCGGCAGCAGCAAGGGGGTGCGGCCAAGAAAGGGTTAATCTGGCAGCGCCTTTCATCAGCAGCTTGGCGGGCTCCCAAGGCCCACAGGCTGGGTACCTGGGCGCCTACCTCCGTCGGTGGGGCGGAGACGTGACCACAGGGCAGCCCTGCCGTCTGCATTCCTCCCGCGTGAGTGCGTGAGTGACGGCCTGCCGCAGCGCCCGAG
>NW_012106363.1:3889332-3912572 GCF_000951045.1 Mandrillus leucophaeus
GGGCCCGCAGCAGAGAGGGTGCCCCCCCAGCTGTGGCCCAGGCTCGGGAGGCAGCCCCGTGCTAGGAGGCGGATCAGGCAAACTCTGCAAGGAGCGAGGACGCTGCCGGGGGACACAGAGGTGGAGCAGACTGTGGTTGGGGTCAGGACTCCGGAATGGAGTGATGCCCAGGCTCCCTGGAGGAGTGATAAGAGGGTAGGCACCGGCAGGCCTAGGCCAAGTGCCCCGGAAATTCAACTGGGTCCCCAGAGTCCTACCCATGCTCCAGGTCTCCACATAAATTTCAGCCCTTCCATTACACAGTGGTGGGACCCGCCATCCTCAATTCCTCTTCCCTGAACTCACCAGCCCTGGCCTTTGATCTCTCCTGGGACCTGTTGATGGAAACAGGAAGTCGCCTTAGGCTTGAAGCAAATTCAAACAGGGTGTACACAGGCAAGCACCGCACCTTCAGGCTTCTCCTAGGGCTGGGGCTGGGGCTGGGGCAGACTGGGAGATGGAGATGGCAGTGCCAGGACAGGGGGAGAGCGTCCTTCTCTCTGAGAAGGCTGGGGAAATACATAACCCCCAAACCTGGGGGTTCTCCGAGAAGCCCAGCAGGGCTACAGAGGGGCCTTCCTAGAGGGATGCGATTCCTAAAAAAGAGCCTCCCCTGAAAGGAGAGCTCAGCCCCAAGGCCTGTCACCCACTCCTCCTGACTCCTGGGAGACGAAATTCCCTCACACAGGTCCCCTTGTCCACCCAATCCTTCTGGAAAACAGGCAGCCTATAAGAGACAGCTAGACAGTCCAGCCCTAAAATACGTAGCTTCTCAAATGCTCAGGAGCCCCAGAGTCCTTGGACTCAGTAGGAAATCAGAAGGGATGAACCCCTCAATGATTTCCCAAGTCTCCCTTCGAACGGGCACTTCAAGTTCAATTTGTGGTGCACACTCAGCTGTTGTTTCCAGCCTCTGGATTCTTTCTTCTTCTTCTTCTTCTTCTTCTTTTTTTTTTTTTTTTTTTTTGATGGAGTCTTGCTCTGTTGCCCAGGCTAGAGTTCAGTGGTTTGATCTCAGCTCATTGCAACCTCCGCCTCTCGGGTCCAAGCAATTTTGTCCCAGCTTCCCAAGTAGCTGAGACTAGAGGCACACACCACCACACCCAGCTAATTTTTGTATTTTTTAGTAGAGACAGGGTTTCACCATATTGGTCAGGCTGGTCTCGAACTCCTGATCTCAGGTGATCCACCTGCCTCAGCCTCCCAAAGTTCTGGGATTACAGGTGTGAGCCACCGCACCGAGCCTCCAGCCTCTGGGTACATGGGCAGAGGAGGGGAAAGGAGAGGCTGAGGTGGGAAGGGGCCTTTGGAGGAGAGGCAGAGTGAGGGCAGGACAGGTGGGGAACCAGCCCCAGCAGCTCCAAGCTCCCAGGACAGCAGGAGCAGAGATCTGCTGCTGGTCCCCTTTTCCTCCAAAAGTCCTTTCAGACATTTGAAAATCTTGACTTCTTCAGGTTCTGTCTCCTGGAGGCCAGTTGCTGCTGTGAGAGCAGGTCGAAGTTTGATCTAATATCTAGATTTTTCTGAAGCCCTTCTCTGCCTTTAGAATTCTGCTAGGTTGACCTCCTCCTCCTTCTCTATCCTTAATTATGTAATTAATGTCTGGGGAGTGGGGCTGAGGCCACCTTTCAGGGGAGGAGCAGCAGGATCGCCTTCATTTGGGGCCAGCATTTATTCCTGACCTGAAGAAAACAGCCACCTTTGCCTGAACAGGAGACTGGTAAGATGTGTGAGTGGGGAAGTGGGGTGGAATATTCAGGAGACCCTGCTCCATTTTCCCCGAACTCAGCCCTGGGGCCAGTGACTCCATCTCAGTTATCCCACCTCTAAAATGGGATAATAATTTTAGCAACCACACAGTGGGTGTTCTGAAGGTGCGTCTGTTAATTAGAGATGGGTGCTGGGTGGCCGGCACCCTGGGAGAGCAGGCCAGCCTGGCTGCTGGATCATACCTGGAGCCGTGCAATCTCAGATTGAATGAGATGTACCATCAAGCCACCTACCCCCAGCTCCACTGCCCTCAACCCCAAATTGGGACATTCTTCCAACATTCTAGGCATTATCTTGAAAAGAAGGCTGAGAATCTATGAATAATAATAACGCATCAGGCTAAAATCAGGTAATGACTAAATAAGATCAAATAGGAAATCAGGCAACAGACCTCAAAAGAGCTGGCTTGTCCTGTATCCCTTTGCCTGGCCCCTAGGGCTTGTACTTTGGTAGGGTGACCAGCTGTCCCAGTTTGCCAAGGACTGTCCTGGCTTTAGCATTAAGAGTCTCACATCCCCAGGAACCCTTCAGTCTGGGGCAAACTGGGACAGCTGGTGAGTCTTTCTCAGGACAGGTTTGGAGACTGGAGAGATCACAGATATCTGATTTCCTTCACCCCGCCTGGTTTTCTGTATGCATCCATGTGGCAATGGAAAAATCCTGGAGACCGGAGAAGGTTTCTCTCTCCATCCCCACAACTATGTGACCTCACAACAAAAAGCAGCCTGCCTGCCCTCCACTGCAGTCCGGGACCCCTTCCCCCAGTTATCCCTTCTCCAAGAAGAATTTTCATCTAAGGACTAAGGTCCTGGACCCCTGCCTCCATTCACACAAGGCAGGCGATGGCAGGGCCCAGGAGCTCCTAGCCAACCAGGGATAACCTTCTAGGAGACAAGCCCCAGGTTGCCATCTGGTGGTAATTCTCCAGGGAGGAGATTTGCCCAGGTGACCCCTAGGTCAGGCTCCTTTAAATAGCCCTTAAATTGTCTTTGACACAGGCAACCTGGGGTCGCTGCTCGGGGAGGAAGACTCAAGGCTTAGAAGACCACACCCCCAAAGGCACTACCGTGAAGCCACTTCTGGGGGCTAGCCTTCCAGCTGTGCGACGGCCATCTACAGGCATTCCTGAGGGGTAGCTGCAGCATCAGGTCTCTGAGAGGGGTGGGGGAGGGGTGAAGGAAGTGGGGTGCAGGCCCTGCCTATTACATGCCCAGCTGTTTTCTTTTAGGAAACACCAGAGCCCTGTTTCCTCTACCACCATGCACACACATACAAGTCTCTGTTAATCTTAAAACACAACAATCATTGCGCAAGATGACCAAGGCCCGAGGCCCAAGGGAGGCCTGAGTCAGGGAGCCTAGTGAACCATGCTCCCCAGGCCCCCACTCAGCTATGGAGCTGTGCACACAGTAGAGGGATGGAACCTACAGGGCCCATACAGGTGCCTGGGCCCTGATTGGAGCATGGCATCCCCCGTGGCATCAGGTCAAGGGTGTGGGCACGCAGCCTGGCCTTGGGCCTCTCACTCAGAGCCAGGCCTCCCAGGCTGGCCAGGGAGCTGTCAAATCCCCCACTACAGAGACAAATGGAGCCGTCAGAGAAAATAGCTTCTAATGGGGAGCAGGAGCCAGGCTGGGCTGGGGTTGGGGGGAGGACTCTGCTGGCCAGATGTGAATTCTTCACTAATCACACCAAATTGGCCCAATTTGTTCACTGACACGCGGGGGGAACGGCTTCATCTTTTCCCACTGAGCAGGCTTCCCTCCCTCTTGCATGGAAGCAGTTTGGCTCCAGGGATGGGGCTGGCCAGCTGACAGCAGGGCTGGGAGGGAAGAGGGTGAGGCGAGATTTACATGCCCTCCCTCCCTGGAGGACCCCAGAAGCTGGCATGGGTTTGCCTCCTTTCCATCTCTGCCAGCCCCCTGAACCCTGGGTGCTGAGGGTCACACAGTTTGGGGGAGGGAGGTGAGGAAGAGAAGGGGGCTGGGCCATCTCCTCTCTTGAAAATGAGTGGCACAAGTGGGAAAGGAATTGGGACGTTCTTGGGAAGAGTAAGGAGGGGACTTTGGGAGAGGCTAGGGGACTATTTAAGGCAAAACAATGTCACCTTGTAGAGGCAGCTGAGTTCACCAGGTCCCTGTAGGGCCACAACTCCGAGCATGCTGGTGAAAGAAGGCAAAAGAGACCCTGTGCCTCACCTCTCCAACTCCATGCCAAACTCACCCCTTCAATGCTTGCTCCAGAGTCTTGAAAGCTGGGACTGTCACAGGAGGCCTGCTGGTGGGACTTGGAGAAGAATTGCCTCTCACCTTCCCCTTCCCTAGGGCCTCTCTCTCCACAGCTGATCAAGAGGCAATATGGAGATGTACATCTCCTGGGGTTTGGAAGTTCCAGGAGGTGGAACAGGAGTGCTGATGGCGAGTCAGCCAGGGCAAGAGCGTGCGTGGAGGTCCCCAGCCTCTGTAACCCTGTCTTCTATGTCCTACACCAGGTAGATGTACTCACGCACGTGGAGTTGGGTGTCCTAGCCCACCATCCATGGTCCATCCTTCCCACACAACCTCCACTCCCCTATCTCACCCCTCACCCCAACAGCCACCCTGCGGCCTAAGAGTTTCAGTGGAAGGCAGAGTGAAGGGAAAAGCTGGCGCAGACTCTGACAGCGGGCTCAGGGCTGCTGGGTAGGGAGTTCTGAGGTTCTGTGGTTTAGAAAGGGGTAGTGTGAAATTCCCCTTGGTTTCCCTCTTGGGGAGGGAGGGATTTCACTGAAAGAGAGGTAGAAGAGGGCTATCAAGCCTTAGGGCCCGAGGCAGGAGCCTCAGTGCCCAGCCAAAGAGTAGGTTGATGAGGGCCCCAGTTCCTGCCTGAGGGCTGGGGAGAAGGTGAAGGGCATCCGGGTGCCCCAACCTGGCTAGCTCTGCGGGGGGGAAAAACACCTCCCAATCCCATGTCCCCTTCCCCATTCTTTCTCTGTCTTACCTCAGGGCTAAGCCATTCCTACCCCCGGGGATGGCCCTTAAGAACTTTCCCAGGTCACCTTTCACCCCAAATCCCAAACCTACCCAAGGCCCAATCCTGTTGCAATCAGCAACTCCTCCCTTAGGGAAAATTCCACTCCAGGAACCCCGTGGAGGGTGGGGCCAGCCCTGAGGGGGAGATGAGCCACTGGGTGGGTTCTGAGAAGGAAGGGAAGGCACCTGGTATGGTGTGATAACCTGTGGGACCAGGTGGGGCCTGCTCCTGGAGGGAGAAGCAGGACAGAGCTGGAGGCAAGGGGCTCGAGAGATGGAGGGCAGAGGCAACCAAGCCCTGCGGGGAAGTCCAGGGCATCCTGGGGAAGAAGGGGTGAGGGGAAGAAGGAGCAAAGTGCTGAATGGACTTCATCCTGCTCTACCAACAAGTTGATTTTTTTTTATATATAATAATCCCACCAGGCACAGTGGCTCATAACTGTAATCTCAGCACTTTGGGAGGCTGAGGCACGAGGATCGCTTGAGCCCAGGAGTTTGAGACCAACCTGGGCAACATAGGGAGATCCCATCTCTACAAAATAAAAAAATTAGCCAAGTGTGGTGGTGCACACCTGTGGTCCCAGCTACCTGGGGGGCTAAGGTGGGAGGATCACTTGAGCCTGATAGGTTGAGGCTGCAGTGAGCCATGATCCCGCCACTGCACTCCAGCCTGGGCAACAGGGCAAAACCCTGTCTCAAATGAATAACAATAATAATCCCTACTCCTCCCAATGGCACCTGCCTCCCTGGGTCAAGGTACTTGCCTTTGCTCCTTTCTGGTTTGCCTTGGCTAAGCAGAGTGCCCCCTCCTGGCAGGGTTGTAGACCTGGCTTCCAGAGAGCTGAGCACATAAAGGAAGGGAGGAATGCAGGAAAGTCCCTGGATTTTTCTCAGAAACACTCTCTACCTTCCATTTTCTGGCACAATTCCCAGTTGATGTGTGGGCTTCTCTTCACTATCATGAAGGGCTCTTCCTAGGCCCAAAGAGTCACAACGACCTGGGTATGAATTCTAGTTCTGCCACTTACTTGCTCTGTGACCACAACATACTATTACATAACCCTGAGCTATTATGTAACCTCTGTGAGCCTCAGTTTCTTCATCTATGAAGACGGAACTCTACCTTTGAAGATCACTGTGAGGACTGCAGTCCATCCTGTAAGCTGTTTGCATAGTGGTGCCTATCATACAGAGCTACTTGAGTCAATAGCTGTTGAATGAATGAATGAGTGGACTTTCTGTTTATGTCTTTGCCTGACTCCATTACAGATTCTTGGGCACCATCTGGAACAGGTGTCTGAATTGCCAATAGAACAGGGACTTAACTCCTCCATGTCTGTGTCCTCATCTATAAAATGGGACATAATGAAAGTACCTACCTCATGGTTTTATTTTGAGGATTAAACGAGTTAATCCAGGTAAATCTCTTAGAGCACTGGCTGGTACCAAGTAAGAGTCCAGGGTCAGGTATGATAGCTTGCACCTATAATTTCAGTACTTTGGAAGGTCAAGGTGGGAGGATCACTTGAGGCCAGGAGTTGGAGACCAGCCTGGGCAACACAGTGAGATCCCATCTCTACAAAAAATATTTTTAAAAATTAGCTGGGCATGGTGACACACGCCTGTAATCCCAGCTACTTGAGAAGCTGAAGCAGGAGGATTTCTTGAGCCCAAGGAGGTTAAGATTGCAGTGAGCTATGATCACACGATTGTACCACTGCACTCCAGCCTGGGCAGCAGAGGAAGACCCTGTCACCAAAAAAAAAAAGTCTGGGGAATGTTGGTGTTGTTAGACAAAGTCTGTTGTCCTTCTCTCCAGCCCACACCATCCTATATTCAAATGGCTGAGGAATGAGATGCTCACAGCCCCAGTCCCTCCACCGTAGGGATCAGAAAGTCCTTTCCTCAGTAAGCTCCTTCTCCCAGGAGAGGATACCCTCTCCAAGACCAGAGAAACCTCAGGCAGGTTCCACATCCCTCAGAGCCTGCCTAGCCCCACCCAAGCCCGGGTTGGCGACACTACCCTCCCCTCCCACCTCTGTCTCCAGGACTGATCCTTCCAGTGTCCCTGCCCTGCACTCAACCAGTGACTTCCCTCCTCCCTCTACCTCAGCCCTCCTTTCTTGCCACCCCTCTGACTGGCGCCTGGGCCTCTCTCCCTGGTGGCATGCTGATGGCGTGCAGACTGAGTCCACAGCAGGCCTTGGGTGCGGAGCATCGGGTGCCAGGGCCAGCCCGTGCCAGCAGCTCAGGCCTCCTCCTGCTGAAACCTGCCACCGCCCAATGCCCGTGGACACACACTCATCCCCTTCCGCCGCCGCCAGGAAGCGCCAAGCTCCAAACACCTTTACCTAGAAACCAACACTCCCTACCTTGTTCCCATCCTGGGAGGGCCCTTCCAGCTTGTCACCGAGGGTGGGGCCCATGATCTTTGCCTAGGCTCTGGCCCTTCCTGAGAGTCCTTCCCCCTCCCCACTGACCCATGTCTGACCTACAGTCATTCTGGCATGGACCCTGTCTCCAAATGACAGGAGAAAAAAATCCCTGTGGGCTATGGGCAAACAGGGTTTCTCAAAGTTTCACCTGGGATTCCTGTAAGAGCAGGGGCTAGGGAGAAGTTGGGCAGGGAGATGCCACCCAAAGCAACTCACTCACAAATTCTTTCATTTCAGGCTCTGTTTTATCTGTTTTATATTATATACATGCACATTTTACTTCATATTATCTCCAAATCCGCTTACTATAAAGCAGACATTCTAAAACATATTCTAGTTGAATCTCTTATTTTTTCTTCAAAAATACATCCCAGCACTTTGGGAGCCCAAGGCAGGAGGATCACTTGAAGTCCGGAGTTTGAGACCAGCCTGGGCAACATAGGGAAATCCTATCTCTACAAAAAATACAAAAATTAGCTAGGCGTGGTGGCACACGCTCGTGGTCCCAGCTACTAGGGAGGCTGAGGTGGGAGGATTGCTTGAGCCCAGGGGATAGAGGCTGCAGTGAGCTGTGTTCCTGCCACTGCACCCCAGCCTGGGTGACAGAGTGAGATCCTGTCTCAAAAACAAAATCTTTAGGTCAAATAGACATACCAGAAAGATACACAATGGCTTTGGTCATCCCCTGGCACACCCTGTATGCTCAGGGCTCATTAGTGCCTCCATTTGAGAAGCTCAGGCTGAGAAAACAAGAAGGGAGAGGAGGAGGTCTAGGGTGGAGAGAGTACAAGAGGTGGGAAAGAGTGTTGAGGAAGATTCTGGTAACTGTTCCTTGGGGCTGACCTGACCATCATTTCTTCCCTTCCCTTGCTAATACAAGCTTCATCTGAGACCAAGTTCTCCATCCCTGACTCCCATATGCCCCATTTGTTTCTGATTTTTTCACAGTGGGGATAATCAAGGTTTCCTTCAAGCCCCACTGTTCCCAATTCCAGTGGATCTGAGCCTTTGCTCCTACCCAGAGAAGAGCTCTTGGCAGTTCCAACTCCAGGGAGTATCAAAAAAGAGGCTGGCACACCCCAGCATTCTCCCACACAGCAGCATTCACCATCTGCCATCACTCCGAGCCCCAGTTTCCTTATCCACCAATCAATGGGGTTCAATTTAGGTTTCTAAGGATCCCTCCCACAGCAAAAATCTTAATATCCTTCATAGAAACTGGTGGCCTCACTAGAACATCATTCTGTTTGCTTCTTAACTAATAGTCTTCCATTCATTCCACAAACATTTCTTGAGCAATTACTATATGCCCTCCTCTGTGCAAGGTACTAAGGCATATAGTAAGGAAGGGTGGTTCCCACCAATGTGAGTCTCAAATGTGGGGATTTGTACTGTGTTCAGAAGTCTTTCTTTTTCTTCTTTCTTTTATCTCTCTCTGTCTCTCCTCTTTCTTTTTCCTTTTGCTCTTTCTTTCCTCTTTCTTTTTCAGACGGTCTCACTCTGTTGCTTGGGCTGGAGTGCAGTGGTGCAGTCATGGCTCACTGCAGCCTCAACCTCCCAGGCTCAAGCAATTCTCCCACCTCACCCTCCCAAGTAGCTGGGACTACAGGCACACACTACAATGCCCCACTAATATTTATATTTTTCTGTAGAGGTGTGGTAGGGGGGATCTTCCTGTGTTGCCCAGGCTGGTCTCAGACTCCTGGGCTCAAGTGATCCTCCCACCTCAGCCTCCCAAAGTGCTTGGATTATAGGTGGGAGCCACCATGCCCAGTCCTTTCTATTTTCATTGCATTACACTTACCAAATCTGAAAGTACCAGAGCCTCTGGAGAGCTGGCCTGGAGACCCAGCCCTGCTCCCATCCCTGTGCTGTGTAAATACTACACACACACACACACACGCACACACACAAAATGATCAGGTGCCCAGGCTTAATGTAGGCAACCTGGTTTGTATCCAGTCTCTGCACTTAACTGCTCCATACCTCAGTTTCCCCATCTGCAAAAATGGATTTAACAATAGTACCTTCCTCATGGACTCCTCTACTGCTCCCCGCATCCCACCAAGCCTTCTGCCACTGGCAGTCTCCTAAACCCTCTCTGCTCTCACACACTGGCTTTCTTGCTGTGCAACGTGCCTAGTGAAGCAAACCCATCTCAGGGCCATTCCTCTTGGCTGAATTGCTGGGTCTCAATATTCAAATGACTGATCCCTTATTTCATTCAGGCCTCTGCTCAAATGCCACCTCCAGGAGGCCCTCCCAATCACTCTCTGCCCCTTCATGATGCTTCAGGTTCCTTCAGGGCACTTATCACTACCTGACATTAAATATCTGTTTTCTTGTTTCTTTTCTTTCTCCTTCATTAGAATGTAAGCTCCAAAAAGGCAGAGATTTCGTCTGATTTTGCGTATGCGTGTGTGTGTGTGTGTGTGTGTGTGTGTGTGTCCCTGTATCTCTAGTCCCAATATCTAGAATAATGCCTGGCATATAGTAGATGCTCAATAAATATTTCCTTGCATTAATCTTTAATAAATGAGATGTGGAGATGTGGAAACTAAACAAACTAAAGGAGTAAAGTGCTTTGCACAGTCCCTGGTGCGTGGTAAGCAACAACAAATGGAAACTTATTATTAAACATACACCAACGGGCTTGCCTGGAAAAGACTGGGATTTCATGAGAAGAAAAACAAAATTCAGCATAAATTACGTATATTGCTTCATGCAATAAATATTCCAATTGTCATTTCTGTCTTCCATCTTGATTAGAAGATGGTTCACTCCACTGTGTGTTCTAAAATTTCAGCCTGCCCAGCAATTGTCACGTCGTAATTTTCTTTGTCCACTCTCAGAGTGAATGATTTGGACCATCAGAGAGGTGTCACCTCCATGGTCACCTGGACCTAATTGCGGGGGAGGACCCTCCAAAGCTGCTAATCAGTGACAGGGAGGCTGAGACACCCACCACCACCAGTGGGAGAAGTTCTCCTCTCCCCAGGAACCCTGAATAAGGAGAGGAGGGTCAAAGAGGCCCTCCGGAAGGGTCTTTTTGGCCAGTTTCCTGCCTCTCATTGGAATTCTTCCACTCTAGTCTCATGCTCTGTCAACCTAGAGCTCTGTGGAGAACCAGCACACAGGGCCCCCCCTTCCCAGTCTAACCCCCAATCCCCATGTTGCCCTTCCTCTTCTTGGCCTGTGAGGACAGAAGGGGACACACCCACTTCCTGGGCCTGGCATGGCCTATGAGACAGAGAGGTCACTCCAGGTCCTCTCTCTTCTCCCTGGCAGGACCCTGAGGGCACAGGGAGGAAGGTGACAGGAGTCCCTACAAGTCTGAAGGAAGGGACAAGTCCCTGCCCTTCATGGCTACATTGTAAGATCACCAAACACTCCCTGGGCCAATCTCCTCTAATACCCTAACTCGGAAGGTGGGGTTAATAGCCCCAGTTACAGCTGGGCAAGCCCCCTCGGACAGGTCAAGTGGCTTGCCCAAGGCCAGAACACAAACCCTCTCTCTGGGACTCTGTTGGTTGGGGGACGCCACAGTGGGCAGAAACAGGAGCTACCCCAGGAGGGAAGGAGGTGTGACCCTCAGGGCAGGCTTCCTGGAGGAAGAGGAGGAGGCCAGCCTGGATGGAGAAGGGAGGCGGCCAGAGAGGCGGAGGAAGGGTCGGGTGCGGGCCTGGGCAGCGCGATGGCACTGCGCCCGCCTTGGATTCAAGGACAGGGCAGGGCGGGGACGCCACGCCCCCCTCGAGGCCCCGACCCCACTCCCAGCGGGAACAGGAGACCAGCGGGTCCCCCGGCTACCCCAAAACTGGCGGGACTAGAGTAGGCAGTGACGGGGCCCAAGCCTAGGTGTAAGGGTTCTTCCACCTCTCTCAGATATTTGGGGCCCCGGGGTAGCGGCGCGGGACCAGCCTAGGGGCCCGGGGTCTCCGAAGACATCTGCCTGCGGTAGAAATCAGGCGGCATAGCCAAATCAGGGGGTCGGCTTGGGCCCGGCGCCCGGCACTGCTGGGCGGGGGCGGCGGCGTCCTCGGAGCTGGCTGGGGGAGGGCCCGGCTGCCTAATGGTTTTCCGAGGAGGCTCCCTGCGGATTAGAGGTCGGCTCAGAGGGCGGGGCGGATAGGAAAAGGATCAAGGAGCCTGTAGCTCTGGCCTGAGCTGTGCTGAGGAGAGGGACCCGGCTTTGGAGCCGCGTATGGCCAGGGCTCTGCGAGTGCTAAGTCAGGCCAGGAGTCGGGTGGCTTTTTTTTGTTAACCCAGCCGGTGCTGCGTAGATGCTGCTGGCTGTAGACCAGCCAAGGAGAGGTGAAGATCCAGCGAAGGTGCTGGGGCTGTCTTAGAGCTGGGATTGCTCAACACTTTACACAAGACAGAAACGCCAGCCACAGAGCATTGCGTGGGGTGGGGGTGCGGGATGTGTGTGTGAAGATGGTGGGGACTAAAACACCCCAAGCCACCTCCTGCCGATGGGCCATTCAGAAAGGGACAGGGAGCTTCCTCAACAAGTCCCCACCACCCTGGTGGAACCCCTTGCCTGTCACTGAGCTTCTTTAAGCCCTCTCTCTCCATCAGCCCTCCAGCCCCGTGCCAATCTCCACCCCTCACTCAGCCCCCTTCACCTGGGCCTCTGCCAGTCCCCGCGGAGGCCACGTCAAAGCTCCAAAGTGACTGGTGATGAGGGAGGGGGCTGGGACCTCCTGGAGCCAGGCCTGCCCCACCCCCACTGGAACCAGCCCTGGGCAGGAGGAGCTATCTTCTGAGAGGACCCCAATTCTTTTTAGGGATGTGACCTAGAAGAGGGGCTGGGCCTTAAGTGCAGGCTGGATGACTTCAAAGGGCGGTGGGTGGGGTTGGCGCCTGGTCACAGGTGCCACTCAGGGTGGGCCAACCTGCCCAACCAGGTCAGGGCCTGTGCTGTACCCGCCCTCCCGCCCAGAACATCACAACACAGGCCTGACAGCAGCCCCACCCACCAGGGACTCCCCCAGGGCTCAGGAGAGAGACCTGACACAGGGATCTGAGGCGAGGCATCCAGGGCCGGGCAGGTCACCCATCCATCCCCCACCCGTGCCGACAGCCTGTGCACACCTGTTCACCCACACGCACACACACACACACACACACACACACACACACAGCCTGGCCACGCAGGCACAGAGTTAGGTGCCAAGGCCACAAAAGGTTTCACTGAGCTTTGTCCAAAAGTTCTTCCTGCTTTGTTTTTCTCCCTCCTGAATTCTTTTTTTTTTTTTTTTTGAGATGGAGTCTGTCGCCCAGACTGGAGTGCAATGGCGCAATCTCAGCTCACTGCAACTTCCATCTCCTGGGTTCAAGCGATTCTCCTGCCTCAGCCTCCCGAGTAGCTGGGATTACAGGTGCGCGCCACTCTGCCCAGCTAATTTTTGTGTTTTTAGTAAAGATGGGGTTTTGCCTTGTTGGCCAGGCTGGTCTCAAACTCCTGACCTCAGGTGATCTGCCTGCCTTGGCCTCCCAAAGTGCTGGGATTACAGGCGTGAGCCACCGCGCCCAGCCTACCATCCTGAATCCTTAGGAAATGAGCAGAGGGTAGGGCAGTCTCCAGTCTGGCGCCAGCTCTTTTGGATTACAGATTCCTTGGAACTGAGAGGAGGCCTAGGCCTACCTCTGTACATGGAGTCCTCCACTCCCCTAAGCAGACTACATGTCAGGTGAACATCTGCAGGTTCCCACACACAGCACTGGGTGCACAGGACCATGCCAGACACTTGGGCAAAAAAAAAAAAAAAAAAAAAAAACAGACTGAGGGCTGGATGTGGCGGCTCACACCTGTAATCCCAGCACCTTGAGGGACCAAGGCAGAAGGATCACTTGAGCCCAGGAATTTGAGACCAGCCTGCGCAACATAGTAAGATCCCATCTCTAAAAAAAATAGAAGAAAATAAGACTGTTTTCTCCTTCAAATCATGAGCTAATAGCCTCAGTTCATTCATCTGTAAAACGGGAACAATAACAGCACCTACCACATAAGATTGTTGTGAAGATTAAATGAAATGCCACGTAAAGTTCTTAGCACAAGGCCTGGCATAAAGTAAGTGCTCAATAAGTGGCGGGTGTAAGTGTTATTAATATTACTTTAGTGGGGAGACTTTGTCTGGAGAAACACATATGCTGTGAACTGGACTAGACTCTTGCAAACTGAGTGGGTCTTGGCCTTGTATGAATCCAGCCTTTGCCTCTGCCCTCCTCCTCCCCCTGCACTGGCTGCTGCAACTCCCACTTACCCCAAAGGGACCCCAAGATTCAGACTGATCCATTCATCCACCAGAAGGGACTGCAAGCCCCCAGGCAGAGCAGGAATGGTTGGTGGGGGCACTTGACTCACAGCCACCTATGGTGACATCTCAGAGAAAAGAGCTCAGGAGAAACAGTCTTCACCAATCGGGTTCCGGCAAAGCCTCGCGGAGGAGAGAGCTCCCAGGAACAACGGGAAGGAGCAGAGGGTAGTGGTTCTGTGTATCTTGGGTCAGAGGTAGGATGGGGAACAGGGAGTGAGGAGGGTGTCCCCCATGTCTCTTTCCACATCCTGGGCTGGCAGGGACGAGCAGGGTACCAATAAGCCATATCCATGCGGATGCAGAGAGCCTGGCTCTTCAGCCAGCCCATGCCTCTGCAAGATGTATGCATCTCCATGCATCCAGTTCAGTGCTCTGGCAGGCATGTGGGTGGAACTTACTGGACATGACAAAGCCAGGATGTGTGCCAGGTCCTAGGCATATGGCAGTGACTGAAATAGGCAGGGGCACTGATCCTGGGATGCCTACAATCTGGAGGGCACAGTGATCCCTCAATCTGAGAAGGCCTCCTGGAGGCGGGACAGGAAGGGGGAAGGAGGAGGAGAAGGTGCTGGTTGGAGAAGGAAGTGTGGAAGAGCAGAGCATGCCAACCTGAAGACCCCCCCCATCACTACCACCAAGGAAAGAAGGGGTGTGGCCTGGCCAAGTCAAATGGATCAGAAAGGTCCTAGAGCCTCTGAACAAGTAGGGGAGGGGACCAGAAAGGGGTAGATGCTGCTGGCACTGGTTCCTGGCCTGAGTGGGAGGAAACGTCCTTGGACCTGCTGGCCTGGGACTCTGGCCACCTCCGACCTCCCTCTGTTGGTGGTGCAGCTGCAAGAGCTGGATCTGCCACATTCCTCGGAGGCCCAGGTTGCCTTCTGACTGGGCTTGGAAGAGCCCCTGGGGGCAGGCAGGTCTCTCCTTGGTCTCAGGGCTGGAAAAACTGGTCTTCCTGCACACCCCCCACCAGCAGCCTAGAGTTCGAGGAGAGGGTGTCAGCAGGAACAGGAGGTTCCCTGCATTCCACCATTCCACAGGGGATGGGAATGGGAGGGGAGTGGGAGGAGAGAAGGCGAGAAGCACATGAGGGAGGAAGCAGGACGGGAACTGGGAGCTTCTCTGACCAGGGAAGAATGTGACTAGACTGAATGCGGGGGAGGTGAGGGGGGATGACAATTTTTTTTTTTTTTTTTTTGAGTTGGAGTCTTGCTCTGTCACCCAGGCTGGAGTGCAATGGCACAATCCTGGCTCGCTGCAACCTCCGCCTCCCGGTTTCAAGCAATTCTCCTGCCTCAGCCTCCCAAGTAACTGGGATTACAGGCACACACCACCATGCCCAGCAAATTTTTTTTTTTTTTTTTTTTTGTATTTTAGTAGAGCTGGAGTTTCACTGTGTTGCCCAGGCTGGTCTCAAACTCCTGAGCTCAGGCAATCCACCCGCCTCGGCCTCCCAAAGTGCTAGGATTACAGGTGTGAGCCACTGCACCCTGCCGGGGACAACATTGTTTTCCTTTATATATGTCATCTCAATTGGAGGCATTTTTAATAGACTTCAGAAGCAGGATGAGATCTGGGTCAGACCTCTTTCCTTCCCCTGTCTGAGAGGGAAGATAGATAGATGTCTTCCTCGTCAGCAGGAAAGCTTGAAGTAAAAGATCAAGAAGCCCTTCCCCAATGGTTAAAATGAAATAGATGACCGTGAGGCAGGATTGAAGTATCCTCTCAAGAAAAAAGGAGAGAATGGATCTCAGTCTGGGATGCGCCCCCTCATCTCCCCGTGGGTGGAGGGGGGCAGGGGTGGGGGGCTCAAGACGAGGGCACTGTCTCGCTATCTTCATGGATTCCCCCTGCTTCCTGGGTCCCTAGACTGTGTCAGACCCAAGGAAAGCCGCAGACACTAGCATTACCTCTATACGAAAATCCTTTACAGGAAGAGAGACTTAATAGTGTAGAAACGAAAGAATCTTGGTGGCCAAAGCTAAGCTTGATGAGTCCCAAGATGGGCCCAGGGACACAGCAAGGCCAGGTCTCTTAGAACATTCTCACTCTGTCACCTGGACCCTTTTCCCCTCTCTGGGCAGAGAGCTGCCCCCTTCCCCTCCCTGCCTCTCCCCATTCCTCCCCCAGGGCTTGCTGTGATGCTGGTCCAGAGTGGGCGCTCAGCACGGCTGCAGTGGGTTATAATGGACCAAACCCAAGCCCCTGAGGTTTCTCCAGCTCCATGAATCTTCTTCCCTGAAAACAAAACCCAACTCTTCTTGGGGAGAAAAAGACCAGATATCTTCTCAATGTCCTTTCTAGCATTCAGGGACATAGTCACTGAGGTTTTGTGTCTCAAAATACATGCCATGTATCACCTGCCTGCCTCAGTATTAGAGGAACCCTTGTTCAAAATGCAGATTCCCACAGCGTCCCCACTCTAATTCACTGAGCCCAGGAACCTGCATTTTATACATGCTCTCCACATCAAAGTTTGTCAAGATTAATCTTGACTGGGTGCAGCAGCTCATGCCTGTAATCTCATGCACTTTATGAGGCCACTGCAGGAGGATCACTTGAGCCCAGGTGTTCAAGACCAGCCTGGGCAACACAGGGAGACCCATCTCTATAAGAAACAAAACAAAATAAAATAAAATAAAATAAAATAAAATAAAATAAAATAAGCCAGGTGTGGTGGCCACATGCCTATAGTCCCAGCTACTGAGGAGGCTGAGGTGAGAGGATTGCTTGAGCCTGGGAGTTTGAGGCTGCAGTGAGTCATGATGGTACCACTGCACTCCAGCCTGGGTGACAGAGCAAGACCCTGTCTTTAAGAAAAAAGGCAGACGTGGTGGCTCATGCTTGTAATCCCATCACTTTGGGAGGCCAAGGCCAGCAGATTGTTTGAGCTCAGTGGTGGTGCATGCCTGTAGTTCCAGTTACTTGAGAGGCTGAAGTGGGAGGATCACCTGAGCCCAGGAGGTCGAGGCTGCAGTGAGCTATGATCACACCACTGCACCCCAGCCTGGGTAACAGAGTGAGACTCCATCTCAAAAAAAAAACTAAAAAGAAAAAAAAGAGACCAGGCGTGGTGGCCCATGCCTGTAATCCCAGCACTTTGGGAGGCCGAGGTGGGCGGATCACGAGGTCAGGAGATCAAGACCTCGTCTCTGATGAAACCCTGTCTCTGCTACTAAAAATACAAAAATTAACTGGGCGTGGTGGCGCATGCCTGTAGTCCCAGCTACTAGGGACTGGAGTCCCAGCTACTAGCTGAGGCAGGAAAATCGCTTGAACCCGGGAGGCACAGGTTGCAGTGAGCCAAGATCGTATTGCTGCACTCCAGTCTGGCAACAGAGTGAGACTCTGTCTCAAAAAAAAAAAGGGAGCCGGGCAGATTATAAGGTCAAGAGATCAAGACCATCCTGGCCAACATGGTGAAACCCCGTCTCTACTAAAAAATACAAAAAGCTAGCCAGGCGAGGTGGCGAGCGCCTGTAGTCCCAGCTACTCGGGAGGCTGAGGCAGGAGAATGGTGTAAACCCGGGAGGCGGAGCTTGCAGTGAGCTGAGATCCGGCCACTGCACTCCAGCCTGGGCGACAGAGCAAGACTCTGTCTCAAAAAAAAAAAAAAAAAAAAAAAAAGGAAAAAAAAAAAAAAAATATCTGCAAGGGACCCACTCAATGAGCAGTTACTCAGGGTGGAGGGGGTGCTGTTTGGGGGTCTCTCAGACACTGTGTTCCCCAAAGCCAGTCATTCAGACCTGATGGGCAGAAGCCTTCTGTAGCCTCTGCAGTATGACTAGAGGGAAAACTTCCCCATGCGAGTAGCCTGATTATGGCACATCCTTCCCTGATATCTCTATTCCTTTCATTTGGCTTTCCCTTAACATTTCTTGCGAGCCCACTGACTGCCAGGCACTGTGCTAGAGGCTGATCATTCCCCACGAGGTCCTGCACACCTGCCCAGGGAGGGGGCAAAGGATGAGTGAGAGCTGGCATGGAGCAGGGGAATAGAAACAATGGCCTCTTAAGGTCCCCTGAGGGCCCAGAGGTATCCCTGCCCAGGCCTCCCCCTCCCAACACTCAAGACACAGGACACGGGTGGGTGCAAGCCATCCTAGCCTGGGCCAGGCTTTGTCCTGCCTCCACTCCGCTGCACTGCCCAGTCCAGGTGAGACTGGAAGATCCTGACAGTGCCAAGCCTCACGGAGGGGATGGGATGGCTTCTAATGCTACAGTCTGATTTCCTTCCAAAACGTATCAGTGGAACGTCAGGAAGCTTTACCAAAGCGGAACTAACTGATGGCTTCGTCATTCATTTACACATTCATTTATTTACCAGGCCCCTCCTCTGTTCTAGACTGGGACTTCAAACACGGAGAAGGTATACCCTGTGCCATCAAGAGATGCTCACAGCCTCAAGGAAAAGCCACACATGAAATAGACCCTTGCAATTCAGGCATTCAATCATTCACTCATTCATTCACCAAAAGTGTATCAAGGATCTGACTCTCTCCAATCTACCAGTGCTGTTATCTGAGGCAGATGGTGCAGAGGCCAAGGGCTTTGCAGTCAGACAGTCCTGGGTTCAAATCCTGCCTTCTGGCTCCTGGTGAAAACCAGGAGGGCTTTGCCTCATGGACCTGGGACTTCCCCTGGCTTGTCAGAGAGCCAGGAGCGGTGTCAATTAGGGGTAATTGAGGTAATAGGCATCAGGCCGTAGTGAGTGAGTTTCTAATCAGCAATTTCTCCTGCTGCTGCTTCCTCAATCAAAGCACTTATCTCATTGTGTGGGCTCAGCTGTTGTCCAACCCTAGACGCATACACAACACATTCATGTAGGTCTTGGGCCTGGGTGTTCAGCAAGGGTTTGCTGTGTAAATGGGCGCTCAGAGTGCAGAGATAAGCAACGGCCTTGGGAAGGAACTGGGTGCTGCCCTGAAGGCTCTAGCTTTGATTAGATCTATTGGCTGGCTTTTGGTTCAGAATGCAGAGCTCTGCGGATCAGGTGAACCCACAGAGGGTTAAAGTTGACTCTTCTGGCCCTTTTAGTCTCAATAAAAGAATTCCATAGAGGAGATGAGTGTGGAGCCATACACACACACACACACACACACACACACACAGAGTGACCACCACACAGTCTTCAAGCCCGACCACAGGGGCAGTGAGTGGAACTGACAACCAACACCAGAGTCAACTAAGGAGGCACACCTGGGTCCTCTCTGGCCCGCAAGCTCTGCCTTCCACTCCCACCCACCCTCCCCCAGGCATTGTGGAAGCCACAGTACCCTCCTCCCTTCCCAAAGGAAGCCTTTGTATGTATGTGAGAAGTGCTTTGAAATGTCTAGAAAGTTCTAGCTGAGAAGGCTTCATGTACTTTCCAGACATGAAGACCTGGGAGGCAGGAAGTGTCCTAGGACCACCATCCCCAACTCTCAGGAAACACCGGCGCTAATTTTCCAGAGCTTCCTTGGTCCTTTCCAGAATTTTCTCTCTTCTGCAGGAAACTTCCCACAAGGAGAGAAGAATGCTCCCTTCCCTCCAACACACACACACACACACACACACACACCCCTCTAAGAGAGCAGCTTTTCCCCGACCACCCAGCCAGCTGAGTGCCACCCCAAAGAAGAGGACCCTGCCCAGGGGATTTGGGAAAGGAACAGCTCAGATTCCATCTGAGGGGACTTGGATCAGACTTAAGAAAGGGCTTCCTGAACAGGTGGACGCTGCCCCCAGGATCATATCAGTGGGACAGAAGGGAGGACGCCCTCCTCTAAAGGTGGCGGCAAAAGTACAACCTACTGAGCAGCAGCTCTCAGGAGGTTTAATGCACACACCCGCTGGCGCAGCTGTTCTGTAGGAGCAGTCCTACAGAAGCTCACTCACAGGAGCACAAAGGTGCTCATACCAGCATCCTTGTCGCAGAGTTATCTATGACGATGAAAAATCAGAGACTGCCCAGATGCCCCTTGATAAGAAAAGTTAAGCAAGTTAGAGTTCAGCCACACAGAGGACAGATGCTCTGCAGCCCCTGAAAATGAGATCACTCTGTGTATACAGATGGGCATGATGGAAAAACAAGTTGAAAAACTATTTGTAAGCTCCCATTTGTATTTTATTAACAAAAAGGTTTTTTTAATGTTTAAAGACACTGAAGGAAGCACACCAATCAGTTACCTCTGATGGGAGGATGGACTTATGGAACATTTTATATTCTATAGGCTTCTGTATTTGAATTTATTTATTTATTTTTGAGACAGAGTTTCACTTTTGTCGCCCAGGCTGGAGGGCAATGGCACGATCTCGGCTCACTCTGCCTCCTCCTGGGTTCAAGTGATTCTCCTGCCTCATCCTCCCGAGTAGCTGGAATTACAGGCGCCCGCCACCATGCTAATTTTCATTGTATTTTTAGTAGAGACGGGGTTTCACCATGTTGCCCAGGCTGGTCTGGAACTCCTGACCTCAGGTGATCCCTCCCCTCCCACCTCAGTCTCCCAGAGTGCTGGGATTACAGGCGTGAGCCACTGCACCTGGTCTATATTTGAATTTTACAGCAAGTATGTAGCACTTTTGTAACTTCTTAAATGAAACTTTTTTTAAATGAATAAAACTGAAGGAGTAGAAGGGAGGGGACAGGGCAGGTAAGGAGGGTTTTGCCCTATCCTCTAGGCAATGAATGGAAGTGACGGCTCTGGGGACACCCTTCTCGCCCCAAGGAGAGGTCAGCCCCCATCCCAACCATACTCCCATCAGTCTCAGCTCAACTGAATGTTTACAGAGCACCTGCTCCAGCCCAGGCACAGGATTTAGAGAAGGAGCTTGGTCTCTACCTCAGGGGCTCCCAGTCCGTGGGGGAGACCATGTCTCTGTGGTTCCTGTCCAACCTCAAGCGCATCCCCCTACACATACGTGCACACGTTACCAAACACAGTGCGCACATACAGGGGCTGAGGAGGGTGACTGGAGACCAGCTGCCTCTGGGGAGTGCGTGTTGTGGGTAGAGGACTTCATAGAGTTTTGGGAATCTACAGTAAAGAAGCCTGGAAAGGACTCCAGCAAGGACAGGACACACACACACACACACACACACACACACGGCCTCTCTCACATGCTGATGCTCTGATACCCTATTGTATACTCTTAGGCTCACCCTCAAAATTGCTGCCATCCCCCCAGACCCTGCTGGGAGAATGCTGGGCATGGGGCAAGGCGGGGCAGATGATGAGGGAGGGAAGAAGGGAGGGGGAGGAAGAAGCCCTCCTTCATGATGTGGCCCCCTGCAGAGGAGTCCCTCAGTCGGGCTCCCCTCCTCCATGCCCTCCCAAGGGCTGCCAAGGCAGAGACTCCTCCTCCCCCTCCTTCCTCACACAGGCCCAGGACAGGGAGGGCCAGAGTCCATGACACTGGGCATGGAAGGGGAATGAGGGGCCCTATCACCCACCTTGCCCTGAACGGCCCCAAATGTCCCTGAATTACTTTTTCTCTTTTCACTTGCTGCAGATTTTCCCGGCACACCTACGAATGGGAAGTCCTTCTGGAAACCTAACTGATATAGAAGGGAGAGGCTTAGAGGGGTCTTTCCAAGGTTTTGCCAGGATCCCCCCTGCCACACCCCACTCTTCTGTGGGACCTAGACAATCCGCTTGGCCTCGGAGCTCCAGCGTCCCCCTGTGTAAATGGGACTCAGCAATACTAACGCCAAGTAGGATCACTTCGGCCCTTTGAGTGGCAGTTTCCCTTATAGTAAATGAAGGCGGCCCCTTTGCGGGGAGCGGGAGGGAGCCATAAGGCCCAGGTGAGGACCTGCCAGGTACGGGGCCGCCTGGGGCGGGGAACGACCGCAGCTGCCGAGCAGCACCCAGAGGCCTGCGCGGGAACTGCAACTGTCCCGTCCCGGTCCCTCCGCGGAGAGGAAGCCCTAGAATCGGAGGTGAGTCCGGCTGCCCTGCCCTACTGGGCTGGGTCCTCGGCAGCTTTCCGGGGGGCGGGGTGGGCAAAGGAGAGGCCAAGAGAGGCGGAGACTGGGTCCTCCACCTGCAGGGAGCTCCCGTCTCAAAGTGGTGTCTGGGCCCGGGCTGCCATAGCCGGGGACCCCAGGAGAGGGGCAGGATAGTGGGGAGGTGCCAGGAGAGGGCTAGGTCCAGGCTGAGGAGTGGCAGGGAGGTAGAGGAGACAGGCTGAGGGCTGGAGACAGGACGGCGATTCAAACGGAAAAAAGAGGCCAGGCACGGTGGCTTACGCCTGTAATCCCAACACTTTGGGAGGCCGAGGCTAGCGGATCGCTTGAGGTCAGGAGTTCGAGACCAGCCTGGGCAACATGGTGAAACCCCGTCTCTACTAAAAATACAAAAATTAGCTGGGCATGGTGGCGCACGTCTGTAATCCCAGCTGCTCAGGAGGCTGAGGCAGGAGAATCGCTTGAACCCGGGAGGTGGAGGTTGCAGTGAGCCGAGATGGTGCCACTGTGCACTCCAGCCTGGGCAGCAGAGCTACACTCCATCTCAAACAGCAACAACAACAACAAAAAGGAAAACAAAGGGAGAAAAGAACCGAGATGCTGGGGAGGCCATTTTGGCCAGCCCCCTGCCTCCAAGCCCCTCCCAAATGGGATGCATTGTTTTGTTTCTTTGTTCTGTGAAAATCCACCTGGAACAAAGAGTTTCTAGTCTCATCCACTCCCCTCACCCCCGCCCCAAGTTAGGATTCCCCAGGTCCAGAACTTCTTGGGAAGTCACTTGTGGAGGGCCAGCGACCTCAGATATACCCCTCCCCCTGCCCAGCCTTGGGGGAGGGAAACCACTGCTTTAGTCACGCCAGATAATCACCTCTGGTCACTCACTGTCTGGCCTCTTCCTCCAAGTAACTCCAACTATCTCTTAGACATTATCTCACCATGCAGGCTTGATGGGTGGGTGGGAGAGAGGAAGGGAGGGGGAGCCAGAAGTGGGGAGGTGGTATTTAAGAAAGGAGAAACTGAGGCCAGAAAGGACCAACATGCCCAATGCCCTGATTCCCCACATAAGCTAGAAAGGTGACATTGTCATGCTCATAGGAGGACTAGAGGGCAAACTGCAGAGAGAATTTCCCAGAGAACTGTGAAAATGACCATTTGAAAGGAGCTTCAGGGGAATCACCAGTGTCCCCTGAACACCAGTTATGTGCCAAGTACTGTGTTGAGGGCTTTATAGGAATTACCTCATTTGTTCCCCCAATGAGATAGACACTATAATTATTATTCTTGCTTTACAGATGAGCAAACTGAGGCAGCCACTTGTTCAAGACCACTGGATAAGCCAGTGGAGATGCCAGGATTCAAGCCTAGGGAGCCTGACTCCAGAGACAGTCTCCTGGTGAAGCAATGGAGCAATCTGGAGATGGGGGCCTGCCTGGGATGACCTCCTCTGGGCCCTCTTGCAGGGCTAATGGAGTGACCTGTAGGTTTCCATTAAGACGACGGGCACAGCTCACCCAGGGCTGGACTGTGCCCCTCTCCCAATCATCGATGAAGGATCCAGGCCTTAGCAGACCCCATTGTCAGCCTTTCTCTCCCCCCAAATTTATATGTGACCTAAGAATTATTGCTGGAAGAGGAAAATAAGCAAGAAGAGTTTCAATCATTTGCCTTTCTCTCGTGTATATGTTACCCTCAGATTTTTTCTAGTGCTTTTTTTTTT
>NW_012106363.1:3913546-3935660 GCF_000951045.1 Mandrillus leucophaeus
CTACAGGCACCCGCCACCATGCTCGGCTAATTTTTTTTGTATTTTTAGTAGAGACAGTGTTTCACTATGTTGGCCAGGCTGGTCTTGAACTCTTCACCTCGTGATCCACCCACTTTGGCCTCCCAAAGTGCTGGGATTACAGGTGTGAGCCACCGTGCCCAGCCCAAATCCTTCCTTCTATAGCACAGCAGAGGATATTCACAGAGTGGGAGATGTGGTAACAGTCCCTGCCTTCAGTTGGAGCTGGGAGGAAGGGCCTGCTGGCTTTCATGGAAACAGGACTTTGTGCTCTCTTTTTTTCTTTTTCTTTTTTTTTTTGATACAAGATCTTACTCTGTCACCCAAGCTGGAGTGCAGTGGCGGGATCTCAGCTCACTGCAACCTCTGCCTCCCGGGTTCAAGCCATTCTCCTGCCTTAGCCTCCCTAGTAGCTGGGATTACAGGCACCCACCACTGCGCCTGGCTAAGTTTTGTATTTTTAGTAGAGACGCGGTTTTACCACGTTGGCCAGGCTGGTCTTGAACTCCTGACCTCAGGTGATCCAGCCACCTCAGCCTCCCAAAGTGCTGAGATTACAGGCTTGAGCCACTGCACCTGGCCGCCACTGGGCTCTTCTAAGCTAGGATGAGAGGGCAAGTGTCCAGCCGGGCCTGGATTTTTCTACCTCCCAATTGCCTTCCTCATTAGAAGAGCAAAAGGAGAGGCAGCAAACGGGTGCCTAATCTGTGGGAGTCCTACTCAGGCCCCCTCCCCCAAAAAAGCCTCATTACCATGGCCCCAGCCACTCTGCCCCCAGCTCTGTTTACTCTGTCATAGGAACAGCACGACTCAGTGAGACTTCAAAGGGAGTGTTCCAGTGGCATGCGTGCAGGGCAGGCAGACAGAGACAAGGGGACAAGGGAGGTGCGGCAGGCGGGGGCTGGAGGCCCAGGACCTTTCCCTAAGTGGAGCAGGCACCCTCTGTAGACACAGAGCACCGAGGCAGCACTGCCCCTGCATTCAGCAAGCTCCCAGCTCTGCTATGGGAGCCCCTAGTCTGATGGTGTGACCTCTTTCTTGCTCTCTTTCTGACACACACACACTAGGACACGAATGTGGAAATTGACTCTGCTGCACACCTGGGCTGTAGACATCAGGCTGGGGTCAAGGAAGGCAGCTCAGCAGTCCCCTCTTTCAGACTCTGTGATTCGAGCTTGAACCCACAATAGACCCTGAAGATTAATTGTATTACTGGTCACCTTGGCCAGCTGCAGTGGCTCACACCTGTAATCCCAGCACTTTGGGAGTCCGAGGCTGGCAGATCACTTGAAGTCAGGAGTTCAAGACCAGCCTGGGTCAACATGGTGAAACCTTGTCTCTACTAAAAATACAAAAGTTAGCTGGGCGTGGTGGCGCATGTCTGTAATCCCAGCTACTTGGGAGGCTGAGGCAGGAGAATCACTTGAACCTGGGAGGTAGAGGTTGCAGTGAGCCGAGATCACACCACTGCACTCCAGCCTGTGTAACAGAGTGAGACTGTCTCAAAGGAAACAAACAAACAAAAAAACAAAACAAAACAAAAAACAAAAAGAAACATTGTATTACTGGTCACCTAGATTCCTACCCAAGTCCCTCCCCAACACAGTTATTCCCCTACCCTCATACTCCTCCATCAACTCCTCCACCCACACTGGGTGGGGGGGAGTCTTCCATGGTGCCTGTCCTTGACGCTTCTTGTAATGCCAGCATCCTATCATGAAACCCTGTCTCTGGGCAGAGCTTCAGGGGTAGAAGGAATGGGTTAGGAGGCCTACCCCTACCCCAGCACCACAGGAATGCATGCCTCCCTCCCATGGGTCCTACCTGGGAGGATGAGATGGTGCGGGGGCAGCCACCTCCTCCTCCTTTGCCACCCCACGTCCCACCCCTGGGGGCCTCCAAGAAGCCATCACATGCCTCATACCTTCAGGGGTTTCTCTTCCCAAGTGCTTTCTCCATCCCCAGCCTCCTTAACGAAGCCAGTGAACCTCAAACAACAGGCAAGTTAAAGTCCTGAAGCCTATCACATAGGAGGCACCCAGAGGGTAAATGGAAGGCAAGGTGCTCCAGCCTCCAGACTATCCTGGCTTGGGATAATTCCCAGGCTCCCTTTCCTCTTGCGCTCATAAAAGGCAGAAGGTTGAAAGGAGGGGTGGGAGCAGAGCAGGCAGTCTGGGATTCTGGAGCAGTCACTCCTGATAAAGTTTTTTTTTTTTTTTTTTTTTTTTTGAGATGGAGTCTCACTCTGTCACTCAGGCTGGAGTGCAGTGGCATAACCTCAGCTCCCTGCAACCTCCACCTCCCAGGTTCAAGCGATTCTCCTGCCTCAGCCTCCCAAAGCAAAATGTGACACACACCTTTAGCTGGGACTAAAGGTGCGTGCCACCGTGCCTGGCTTAATATTTTGTATTTTTAGTAGAGACGGAGTTTCACCATGTTGGCCAGGCTGGTCTTGAACTCCTGACCTCAGGTGATCCGCCTGCCTCAGCCTCCTAAAGTATTGGGATTACAGGTGTGGGCCACCTCACCCAGCCCCAGTAAAGATTTCTAATGTCCCATCTGTGTCAATGTGTCATTAGAGGCAGTGTAATTTTCAGCAGAAAACATTGGGTGCAGACGGCCCTGACATCTCTCGGCAGAGGAGCTCTGGCACAGCCATGGTGACAGTGAGGCCGATGAGAACACTGCAGTTATACCCACAGGAAGAGGGGAGGGGATTCAGCAGTGGACGGTCCCATGGGCGGTATGGAAGATGATTTTAGGCTTGATAATGGTTAATAGTGTTCTATTTTAATGTGAGTGAGAAAATAGAACTGGTGCACCAAACCATAATTTCACAGATGTTACCGTTCAGCAGTATTTATTTACTTATTCCATTTAACAAACACAGAGCGGTTTCCATGCACCCAGCACTCTCTGGGCATGTTACAATACTAACTATGGTAATTCTCTCAATAAACCCATGAGCTAAGTACTACTCTCATCACCATTTCACAGACAAGAAAACAGAGGCACAGAGAGCCCAAGGGACTTGCCCAAGTCACACAGCTGATAACAGATGGAGCTAAGTTTGTTTGTTTTTCTAAGAGTTAGGGTCTTGGCCAGGCGCAGTGGTTCACACCTGTAATCCCAGCACCTTGGGAAGCCAAGGTGGACAGATCACTTGAAACTAGGAGTTTCGGACCAATCTGGGCAACACAATGAAACCTCATCTCTACTAAAAACACAAAAATTAGCCGGGCATGGTGGTGCGTGCCTATAATTCCAGCTGCTCGAGAGGCTGAACCATGAGAATTGCTTGAACCTGGGAGGCAGAGGTTGCAGTGAGCGGAGAACGCACCACCGTACTGCAGCCTGGGTGACAGAGCAAGACTCCATCTAAAAAAAAAAAAAAAAAAAAAAAATTAGGTTCTTGCTCTGTTGCCCAGGCTGGAGTGCAGTGGCGCCATCACGGCTCACTGCAGCCTCCAGCTCCTGGTTCAAGTGATCCTCCTGCCTCAGCCACCTGAGTAGCTGAGAGCACAGGCATGAGCCACCACACTCAGCTGGAACTAAGTTTTAAAAGTTTTAGGCCAGGTGTGGTGGCTCATGCCTGTAATCCCAGAACTTTGGGAGGCCGAGGCAGGAGGATGACATAAGACCGGACTGGGCAACATTTTAATTGTAAAAAAATGTTACAATGAGCTGGGTGTGGTGGCACTCGTCTGTAGTCCCAGCTACTCATGAGGCTGAAATGGGAGGATCCCTTGAGCCCAGGAGGTTGAGGCTACAGTGAACTGTGATCGCACCACTGTACTCCAGCCTGGGTGACAGAGCAAGACTCTAGCTCAAAAATATATATACAAATAAAAAATTAAAAAATCAAAGTTTTCAAAGGCATAATCAGGTCATTAGCAGGAACCATAGAAATTGCATCCTTCGCTCTGCTTATAAAGTCAAAAAATTATTGGGTGCCTACTGTAAGTCAGGCTCTGTACTCAGTGCTGGAATAAAGGAAAAAGGGAGGAAAGAGGGGAGGGACCAGATTGCTCATCTGTGAATTCTAACTGGTAAGCATCCTGCTTTGCCTACAGTTGAGGTCTCATCTCACCTAGGGGGCCAGCGCTTTGATCTGTGGGCTCTGTCTGCCCCAGCCCACAGCTCATCCCTGGCTGTATCGGGGCACGGGGGGGATGGAAACACACACTCCTGAGAGCTGGGCCAGGGCAGGCCGGAGCAGCATGCAGCTCTGGGGAGAACACCCCAGCCTCTGGGGGAGCAAGCAGGGATTAGGGACATGGTGCAGGAGCCGATGCAGCCGCTTTCATCTCTTCCACCCGGCGGGGGTGCTGTCTGTCTCCCACCATCAGTCTGCCTGGCCTCTCCTGCCTGCAGGCCTGCCTTCTACCTGCCCCACCCCCACCCTGTGGATTTCCATCCTCTCCCACCTACCCACCCCCACCATTCCATTGCCTTCCTGGCACCCCATTCATGCTCTTCATAGCCAGGCCCTCCCCTCCTCTCAGCCCAGCTCCTTCTGGCCCTCTTGCTGGAAGCTGGTCCCACCTCCTCCTCACCCAGCACTGGAAGAAGACCCTCTCACCATGACAGCCATCCCCTTCATGCCTAACATGGGTCCCTCTGGCCATAGCCTGAGCCACAGCCAGTCATCAGGAGGGCACAGGAGAAAGTACAGGCAATCCACTCTTTCAGATCACTTTTTCAGACTTTTCCATTTTCGCCTCCCCTCCCCCATCTGACTCAAATGCACATACCTCCTGCCCACCAAGCATGTGCCAGTCACAACAAGAGATGGGCAAGGGCTTTGGGCAACTTGCAAGGCACACTGGGTCTCTGCGCCTGGCAGGCCATAGGTCCATTTCCTTCCTGCAAGCAGCATCACCCATTCCTCAGGGAGAGGATGGTGGATGGGGATGGGAGTTAGTAAGAAAGGAAGAAGGGAGGTGTCCAGTTAGGAGCCACCAATGCTAATGCAAACATGTGGCGCTTCATTTGTGCCATGCACTGCTCTCTGTCCAAAGTGCCTTAGGCTCCTGAACTCACCTAATCCTTATAACAAGCCTATGAGGTAGACACTCTTTCCATTCCATCTTTACAGATGACACCATGAGGCACAGAGAGGTTTGATAACTTGCCCAAGGTCACACAGCTAGGTGTTCAGGGCAAGACTTGGACCCAGAGAGTTTTGCTCTCAACTATCACTGTGTAACTGTCCTGCTCGAAAGCCCCTCACTTACAAAATAAACTGAGGCTCACTCCTCTGAAGGGCATTCAAAGCCCTTCCTAAGTTCCAAGCTGTCTCTGCAACATCTCCTTTGACTATGCCCTTCTCAGAGCCTGACAGCCTGAATCCCACCTCCTCCAGCTCCCTAGCAGTGTTACCTTGGGTACATCACTCTAGCTTCCTGGGCCTCAGCTTCTCATCCCTAAAATGGGGGATAATGATACCCACTGTCAGGCTGATTGAGTTTATCCAGGTAAAGTGCCTACTAGGTCCTTGGCACCTCAGTACAAATCAGGAAGGAGGAAGACAGAGGGGAGCCCTGAGGTGGTGAGTTGGGGTGTCTGAGTTGTTAGGTGGGTGTGGAGGGGAGGGGTCTCTTGCCAAGGATCATGGTGGGAAGGGGGCTGTCACCCAGAGAGGAGCGTGCTCTGGAGTAGGCTGGCCAATAACTAGCATGGGGGCCACATTGACACTCGAGTACCCAGGGTTACCAGGGTTAGATGGCACCAGATCAAAGGCTCCCATGCCCACCTCCCACCCATCCACAGAGGGGCAGCCCTGGCTGGGGCCTGACCTAGACCCTGTGCCTCCTATCAGCCCCCTGAGCCAGGGTGCAGCCCACAAGTCAGTGGTTGGGGCTACCAGGAGACAGGGCTGCTACCTTGCAGAACTTGCCCCGCAGGAAGCCTGAGCCCCTAGGCTGGGAAGGGGGTCTGGACGCAGCCTGAAATGGGCCCATCCGTCTTTGCTGGCCCCACCTCCCTGGCTGACCAGACACAGCCTACCCAACAGGAATCCAAAGGAAACAAATAAATTTGGGTATTTTTTTTTTTTTTTTTGACAGGCTCTCAGTGTCACCAAGGCTGGAATGCAGTGGCGCAACCACAGCTCACTGCAGCCTTGATCTCCAGGGCTCAAGAGATCCTCCCACCTCAGCCTCCTAAGTGGCTGGGACTACAAGCATGCACCCCCATGCCTAACTAATTTTTTAACTTTTTATAGACATGGAGGCGGCAGGTGTCTCACTATGTTGCCCAGGCTGGTCTCCAATTCCCAGACTCAAGCAATTCTCCCACCTCAGCCTCCCAAAGTCCTGGGATTATGGGTATGAGCCACTGCCCAGCCAGGAATCAAATTAGTCTGTGAATGTGAAAAATAAGAAGACAGAGAAATATAGACAGAGCTGGGGGTCCCAGAGCCTAGGCTGGGGTCCAGACCCCTGGCACCCTTCCTGAACCACAGGCACAGCTCCTCCCCAATTTCCTCATCTGCAAAACAGGGAAAACACAACCCCTCCCCTGCCTTGTCTCATGATTGCTGCCAGCGGACTCCAAATGGGAACAGGTGTGTGAAGGTGCCACTGTAAAGTACTCGAAAACTCAAGCAGCTCTGATCTGAGACGTGCCTGCATCCATCCATTTTAAATACAGCTATTAGAGCAATCGCTATGCAAGACGGTGTGTGTCAGATGGAGCTTTCAACATGGGGCAGAGGCAGGCCCTCTCAAAGCCCTCCAGAACCTTGATCTCCTACCAAGAAGGGAATGGGCTGGGGCGGGGCGGGGGCGGTTCTGCCATCAGTATTTAATCCTAAATCCATCTATTTTGGTCATGTCTACCACTTCCTTCTTCCTTGAACCAGTCAGATGGGGGGATACATATACATATCCCCTGCCCCCAAGGGCCCCTCAGCTGATGGTGGACAACCAGCCTCAGGTCTCAGGACCCTCCCCACTCAGCATCCCACCCTCCCAGTTCTGCAGACAGACCCCAGGCACAGGGAGACACAGCAGCTGTGTGTTGTAGGGTGAGGGCTGATGAGAGGAGGGAGTGGGCTGGAACCTGCTCTCCACCCACCCACTCACCTCTGGGTTTCTTTGAGCCTCATTTTTGAGGCTGCCGCCCTGCAGGCTACCTGGGAATGGGTAGGTCCCTGACTCCCCTGGAGGCCCCATCCTCCTGATCTTGCCTACTACAGCCTTTTAGCCGAGTGTCTGGGGCTGAATGCAGGGATGACACAGTGGTTCTTCCCACTGTAGTCCTCCCTGCCCCCACTTTGCCCTCCTCCTTGCCACTGAAGAGGCTGGGATGATGTCGGAGAGGAGACCAGTGTGGCAGGCCAGGCTGTGATTTCCAGAATTTGGCAGGGAGGAAGTGGGGCCATGGGGGACGTGATCCAGGTTGAAGACAGTAGGGGCCCAGCTGGCCCCTCTCTCCCTGCCCCTGAATGACGAGGACCCTGCTTCCTCTTCCAAGCTGAGTGATCTCTCCAAGGAGGGGCACAGAGGAGGGAAATCCCTGCACATGCAATCTGGGCTGCTGATGGGGGAGTCTCCCAGTAATGGGAGTGGAAGATGGAGGCAGAAAGAGAGAGCAGACTAAGCAGGGAATCTCACGAGGCCTTGGTTCCAGGGTCCTGGAGAGGCCTCAAATACTGGTCAAAACTGGGCGTGGTGGCTCACACCTGTAATCCCAGCACTTTGGGAGGCCGAGGTGGGTGGATCACCTGAGGTCAAGAGTTCAAGACCAGCCTGACCAACATGGTGAAACCCTGCCTCTACTGAAAATACAAAATTAGCTGGGCATGGTGGCGCATGCCTGTAATCTCAGCTACTTGGGAGGCTGAGGCAGGAGAACCACTTGAACCTGGGAGGCGGAGGTTGCAGTGAGCCGAGATTGCATCATTGCACTCCAGCCTGGGCAACAAAAGCAAAACTCTATCTCGAAAAAAAAAAAAATACTGATAAAAATAGATGTCAGAGACCTCAAACGTCCCCAGCTTTGCGGAAAAGGCTTCATTGTCCCTCCATCCTGGAGCCCTAAGGAAGCTGCCCAGGCTCCTCACTCAGCTCAGCACCACCTGTCTCCTCCCTCCCCTCTGGCTCTGATGTCATTCTTTCTTTCCTTCCTTCTTTCCTTTCTTTTATTTCATTCATTCATTTATTCAAAGAATTAGGCCAGGCAAGGTGGCTCACACCTGTAATCCCAGCACTTTGGGAGGCTGAGGCGGGAGGATCACTTCAGCCCAAGAGTTGGAGACCAGCCTGGGCAACATAGTGAAACCTCATCTCTACAAGGAAATACAAAAATTAGCTGTGCACGGTGGTGTGTACCTGTAGTCCCAGCTACTTGGGAGGCTGAAGTGAGAGGATTGCTTGAACCAGGGAAGTCAAGGTTGCCGTGAGCCGAGATTGCGCCACTGCCCTCCAGCCTGGGCGATAGAGCAAGACCTTGTCTCAAACAAACGATTAACAAAAAAAAAAAAAAAAGAAAAAAAGAATTGAGTGGCCATTTTCTACATGGCCCTTGGTTAAACACTCTGGGAGTTCTGTCTGGCCAAGACTTCTGTCCTTATTCCACTGTGTGTATCTGGCTCTCTGGGTATCCATTGTGTCTTGTCTCTCTCATCAAACAGAAGGCTCCCCCAGGCCAGGGCTGCGCTTCACCCCTTGGATGGGGGCTCCCCAGAGCAAGTGTCCCCTTCGGACAGCTCCCTCCCACCCAGGCAGCGGCAGGAGAAGGCAGTGCTGAGCGCCGGAGCCCAGCCCTCCCTGCAGCAGGGGTGTGCTCAGACAAGTCTGTCTGGGGTGAGCAAGCCAACCTCAGCCCAAAGCCCCGATTTCTAAAGGCAAAATAAACTCCCTCACTCCTCTAGGCCTTCTCCCCAGCCAAGAACCTCAGACCGCAGGCCCCGCCAAGTTGGCAGAGCCAGGAGAAAACGGGCCAAAGTTCTTGAGGTAGGAGAGGGGGTGAGAGCCAGGGAGCCAGGTGTGAGGACCAGAAAGAGAAACCTTCGCAGGTGAGGAATGGTGGCCTAGAGAGGCAGAGGCTTGCTAGGCCACAGGGCAGGGAAGGCAGGAGCTGGCACCCAGGGCACTGTCTGGAGCTGCCTCCCTCAGCAACACAGTCCCACACTCAGGTCTCAGATGCTGACACTGAACAACCACTCTCTCTCATGCACATTTTCACCTGGGATGGTGCAGGGAGAGGAGCAGGGAGGAGGCCCCTTCCCCCACTTCTCCTCTGTACCCAGCTCCCAGAGATAGGGGCCATCATGCCCTGGAGCCTTCAATCCCTGCAAGCCCCAGGACCCTCCTTCCTGAACCAACCATCCACCCCAGGCTCTGGGGACCCCCTTCTTGCCAGCAAAGGGAGAAAAGAACGTCCCCATTGTGCTTCCTGGAACTCGGTGTTCACAGGGTGGCCAAGCAGGAAAGGGAGAGGCAAGGATAAAGGGAAAGAGTAAGTGAGGCTGGGATGGAGGAAGAAGGTGGCCAATGCTACGAGCCCTAAAGATGGGGAGGAAAGCCCACGTGTGCACACATGCTCATGCATCGGCACACACGCGCACTCGTGTGCACTCACTCTCATCCCTGCTCGCTCCCGCCCATTCTCTCTCACCTTTACATGGATCCTCTTGTCAGCAGACCCCAGCCCATTCATATGCACACTCAGCGTGCAGCCACTGACGCGGTGGTTCTCCCTCATTCCCATTCACTCACATAACCACACCTTCACACCCGTGTATCTACATAGTTCCAAACCCTCACTCACATGCACACATGTGCACACACACAGCACACTTGCAGTCACTCGTGCTGGTGTATACACGTTCACATCTGTACACACAATCCCACGCCACCTCACAATCGTGCACACACGTGTTCACACACACCCTTGGGCGGCTAGCAGATCCCTCTGCCCCAGGTCTGGCCTGTCCAGTCCTGAAACCCTGGGCAGCCCCTAGACATGGCCTCTCCTGGGGCCTATCCAGAAATGCTCAGTAAATATTAGGTTTCCTGCTGCAGCCCCTCCACTCCTCAGCTCCCACCTACCCGGTGAGCACTCATTTTTGCCACCTAGAACTGGCCAAACTACCCAGGCCTGAAGGGCAGTGAAGTTCTGGCCAGGGGCCTGTGTCCTGTCTTCCACCCACTGTCTGGGGTCTGGACTCCCGTGGGGCCCTGAGCCTGCGGCCCAGCCTGCTTGCCCTCCCCCTCCGGGAGGGACCTTAGAGAAGAGCACCTGGGGCACCCCTGATGCCTCAGTGTCCTCATCTGTACAAAGGAGGTAGACTTCCTGCTTGTGTTGGGTATCAGGAGGCTCCTGACCGGGAAAGGGCTGTGAACTGGATAGCAGCACGTGCAGGTGAGGGCTGTGTCATGCCTTTCTTACCATCACAGGGCCCTTGGGAGACTGCAGCCCAGGGATGCCAAAGGCCCAGTCCGGGGCTGCAGTGCCAATGGGGGCTCCCACCCACCTGGCTCTCAACCCTGGGAGTCTGTGCACAGCCCAGGCTCTTACCACCCTCCAAGGCCCTTGCCCCTTAAAACCAGTCTCTCCAAGAGGCCTGGATCTGCAGCACCAGAAGTCCTGGGCCTGGGGCTGGGGGGCGCGGTGAGCCTCTCCTTGGTGGACATGGGACCCCTGCTTCTGACTGACAGATACTGCCAGAGGTGCCTGGGCCCTGGCAGGAGCTCAAGGTCCAGCCCAAGCTCCAGTGCTCTGTGGAGGGAGGTTTGTGGGGTTCTTGGCTCCCCCATTTCCATCAGGCCATGAAGAGGCTCCTAGGCAAGACCCCTCTTCTCCTGGGAAAGAGAATAGCCATGGTACTGCCTCCCACAGGGCCATGAAGGGGGCACTCTGGGTGGGAGGCCAGGTGGGTCAGAAAATCCAGACCGGCAAAGGGCCTGAAAGAGGCCAAAGGAGGGGTGAAAGGGCCCTGGGGCTGCCTCCTCCTCCAGGCCCAGAAGCCCAGGGGGCCCTGACCAGAAAGGAGGCAGAGGGGCCCTGTGCTGCCTTACTTCCTGCCTGCACCAGGACCCAGCTCAATCAGGGAGCAGAGGGGAGGCCCAAGGCCCAGGTTCTGGGAGGGTAAAGGCACAGAAGAGGGCAACCGCCCATGTGTTGGGGGGTGAAGATCTCCTGAAAAAGAAGAGAAGAAAAATAAAAGGAAAGAGAGAGATGGATAGAGAAGAAGAGAAGACACAGAAAAGATGACAGAGTAAGAAAATACACAGAGGGAGATAGAGAAATGGGGAGGAAGGGAGAGAGAAAGAGAGAGAGAGAGAGAGAGAGAGAGACCCTCCTTGGGAAACTGCAGCCTGGGAGAGAGCTTCCTGATCTAGACAGAGGATCAGAGACAGAGAACCAAGAACAGAGAGAAGAGATGGAGAAAAAGAGAAGGGGTGAGAAAATGAAGAGAGAATGGAGGGCCAGCTCCAAAAGAGTTGGGAGAGCTTCCCTGGAGAGCTGGGAAGACAGTGAGGGCAAGAGGCAGGGAGCGAGGCTCTAATTATCGCAGGCAGGCAGGGCAGGCGGCGGGCAGAGCAGAGGGTAGCCTGTTTGAAGTCTGTGGTGAGAGGAGCATCAAAGGGCCAGGAGGCGAGGACAGAGGGAGAGGGGAGACACAGGAGGGGCCACCTCCTGCTCAGGCCACCTGGACCACACAGTCTCGGCCCCCCAGCTCCTCCACCCCTGCCCACAGCTGGCCAGAGGTCAGAGCCACCTGCTCACAGGAAGCATCCCCAGGCAAAGGGCAGGTTGCTGGCCTTGGGGACTGCTGAGCGAGGCAAGCATCTCTCATGGTTCCTGCAGCCACCACCTCTCTGTCTCCCAGAAAAAAGCATCCTGGCCTCTCTCTGCCCCAGGTTCAGTGTTCTGAGGTGGGCTCCAAACTGCTCCAGCTTCAGGACAAGTCTCCATGATTTGCCTTTCCTTGGGTTGGGAGAACTCCAGCTCTTGAGGTTCGGAACTTTCAGCCAGGCAGGGATGCCAGCCTCTTAGCTGAAAGGGCACGTCCTGAAATGACCTCTAGTCACCTCCTGCTCCGACCAGCAAGTCAGTCTCACGGCGGCTCTCAGCAGATGCTTTCTCCAAAAGATGTGTCTCTATGCCTTCCCTCTTCCGCCCATTCCAGAGTCCTGTACCCCTCTAGGCCAGAAAGTCTCACCCAAATCCTTCATGCTGCCTCTTATTTCAGACAGAGGCTGACTGGCCCCCGCACCAGCCCTGGCAGCCTTGAGGTTACCCATGCAGGCCCATCTCTGGTCCTCTAGCCTTTGCATCCTCTGAAGACCTCTCCTTCACCTCTCTGATGTGTCCCTCTAGCTGATGCTCCTTGGACCCATTCTCTGCAGATGGGCCTGGGACTGCAGGGAAGGGGAGGTGTCCAGAAATTAGGGGTGGCATGAGGCAGAGAAGTCAGGCCAACTTGAATAGGAATCCTGATTTTCCAACATCCTACGTAGGTAATACTGAGCACATCCTTTCAGCTTTCTGAGCCTCAGTTTCCTCATTTGTAAAATGGGAGAAGTACTCCCTACCTTGAAGGGATGTTGTGAGAATTAAATGTGACAATGTATGTAAGGCACCTGGCATCCGGCATGTTCTCAATGCATGAGGGTTCCTATAATCATGGGAAACCAGGCCATAGAGTCCCATGACAGAAGATTTTTCCCAAGAGAAGGGCAGAAGAGACCAAGAAATAGGCCAACACCTTCTAGATTTTTCCATAACATGGTTTCTATCAGTCTAGATGATTGAAAGCTGATCAAAACCAAGGTAGATGTGAAAAACTTATTCGCTATGTATAGCCTGTCTTTTAAAGACTCCTTCAGGCTTCCAAATCTCTGCCACAAATCTACTCTCACACCTATCCATCCACTCTCCCATTCGCCTACACATCCTTCCATCACCTATTCATCCTTCCTTCCTTCCATCCATGTATCCATTCAACCATCCATCCAGCCAGCCAGCCAGCCATCCATGCACCCACCTAATAATCTATCCATTCAACCATTCACCCTTATATCCATTTACCTAAACACCCACCAATCCATCCAAACGTCAGCCACTCCTCCATCCACACACCCTACCTGCCCGCTCATCCATCCATCCACTTACCCACCAACTCACACATACATCCTCCATTCACTCACCTGGACATCACCCACTTCTATATATTTATCCACCCACTCACCGCTGTGTGTTCCTCTACATTTACAGGTCATCTCTTATTTCAAGACACTGAGCCAGCTCCCTAACCTTCATGGCCTCCCCCAGTCATTGGGAAATCCCAGCGTCCTTCTTGGAAGCACACTCCCGTAGAAGGGATGGGGGCAGTGCCTCACCACCTCCACCGAAGACCAAACCAAAGGAGACAGTCCTTTTCTGCAGCAGAAGGGGCCTCAACTGTATAACAACTTTTGGATAAAAAAGAAGAATATGGAGGGCTCCCTAAGAACAAAGTAGACCCCAACCCACGTAGCAGAAAGAGGAGGATTTCCATAACTACTCCCAAAAGCATGAGATGGACCATAAGAACTGTCCGTGGAATTGGGACCTGATTGCTCAAGGATTGGGTGTGACTCAGGGAGGAGCCAGGTCATCTCATCCAGCTCCCACTGGCCCGGCTCCATTCTGGAGTTTCCCAAGACAGCAGATTCTTCAGGGGTGGAGGGGACAGGTACTGGGGAGGCAGAGGCCTGGCCACAGGAGTTATGAAGGATCCAAAGGTTCGCTCTTGACACTTAGAGAGCAAGACCCTGGGTTCTCTCAGCTTTCTTGCTCACCAGTTGTGTGAGTTTGGGAAATCCCTTAACTTCTCTGAACCTTGGTTTAAACACCTCTGAAATGAGAAAAGTAGCAATACTCGCCCTTTCTGTTGTGAAAATCCAATGAAAGTAAACAAAGAATTTTGAAAACCATTTCTGGTTTTGCACAATGCGAAGAAAACGGCTCAACTTTGGGTCTTGAAGTCATGAGACAGTTACTCTAACCATATACTAGTGGCTCTGCTGATGCAGGGGAAGCCACAGGGGACTCTCCCAAAACACAAGTAACAGCCAGGCCCAGTGTCATCCCCAGCTCTCCTCTATCCAGCCTCTTCCTTCCTGAGCCCGTGGTGAAATGGACAGCTTAGCCTCGAGGGGGCATGCCTAGCTCTCACCGGAGAGAGCCTGCCCGCTTCTCTCCCTCCTGCTCTCAGAGCTCACTGGCCTGGTCATGCCCTCCCCCAGGAATGCAGGGGAAAGAATGGAAGGTCTGAGCTGCAGTCAACAGTGGGGGAGGGGTGAAAGGGCAGGGAATGAGGGATTCAAAGACACAGGGGTGACAACAAAGATGTAGGCCTGCCAAGCACAGGCTGGAGTGACAGAGAAGCAGAGACCCAGCCCAGGCCAGCAATGGAAGGTGGCATCCCAAGACCCACTTCTCAGGGGCCTGTACCTCTGCTTCCACACGTACCCCTGCTGAGCAAGATACACACACACACACACACACACACACACACACACACTCCCAGGCTACAGAGGCTGTGGCGAGGGCACCGCCCCTGGGCTTGAGGTGTTGGTGCCAGCCGGGTGGGCTGGCACAAGGTGGGGAGAGGGCGGTGCGGGCAACTAATCCCCCCAGCGTCTCCCAGACGCCCACAGAGACCAGGGTGAGCTCTTTGTCTGAGCGTGGAGACGACAGAGGGGCGGCGGGCAGGCGGGCAGGCTCCTCTTTCTCTCCCTTGCCTCCCGCCCGGGGCAGGTAGAAGCCTGCAGTCTGTGGGGACGGGTCGGAGGGAGTGGGGGTGAAAGGATTAGGAGAGAGACAGGCGCTTACAACTTGTAGGGTTCCCTCCCTCAGGCCCAGAGGGCCTGTGGCTTTGGGGTGGGGGTCCCCGGAAGGGCAAGAGGCCATGAACCTCGGCAGGTAGCAGGCCTTGTTTGCAGTGACTGATAAGTCTGTGTGCGTTTCACACACCTAGCTACACTCAGAATCACAATCACACGTGATATGCACGCACACACACACACACGCACGCACAAGCAGAGCCAGAGCCCCAAATCCCCATCCACACATGTGTTTACTCACAGTCTCACACACAGAGACCAACATCCAGGGGGATAATTACACACCCCACAAGATCACAGTTATACAGTTTAAACTCTAGTCCCTCGTCTCCAGTCATACTCATAGGCTGCCCCCACGGACAGCATGATGGAGTCACACGCTGTCCTAGTCACCCACAATGGAGCATGCCATGGTCACCCGTGGGTCATCTCACACCCACACACCACCAGATCCCAGCAACACAATCCTCCATGCCTCGTGGGGTCCCAGCCCACAAGCCCCATCACACCATGTTCAGACTACATAGCCCCAGCGCATGGTGCTGAATCAAACATGTGTGCCCCTCCTGTAGACCCCAACACACCATGTGGCATGTTGTTACCCCTCTGTGCCTGCCTCTTTCTCTCCTGCATGTGTATATCTGCCCCCCAACCCTCCCACCTTCTCCAAACATGAACACTCAAACATGGCAGGCAGTCTTGGGTACCCCTCCCTACTCCTTGAACTCTGCCCCTGCTCACTTCTAATAAGGACAGGCCCCCAGATTCCCAGGCCAGGGCTAAGCACCAGAGAATAAACCTGATACTGTGGACATACTAGGCCTAGGCTGGGTCTGGGCTGGAGGGGCAGGCAGCAGGTCCCCCCTGCCCCCCAGACCTGCCCTCCACTACCTACAGGAGCCCTCCAGCTTACAGGGACATATTCTGAGCATGGCAGTCAAGTCTCGCTTGCCCTGGCTGGCATCACCACTTGGCCCCCAACTCTGGCCCCTGAAATGGCGAAGATCACATTTGCCCCTTCTCCTCCCTGACCCCACTCTCTGCCCTGAAGCCTGCAGCCCAGGAGCCCAGCGTTGGCAAGCTGAGTCCCACTGCGGCTGGCGCCTCCAAGGATGAAAGACCTCTGGCTCCTCCAGAAACCAGGGCTAAATATACCCCTCGCCCGCTTTCTTGTGCCTAACTGGAACCAGCTGGGCAAGACCCACCCTTCCGCCTGCAGGACAGGTCATGGACCATCGCAGTATGGACAGTCAGAACGTCAGCAGGCAGCTGCCTGGGAGCCATGCCTGATAGCACTGGACCCTCAGACTGGAGCCTGAAAATATCTGGGAAGAAACGCACGTCTCTCAGCACCTCCTTCCTCCAATACCTCACAAAGACAAAAACAAGCCTGGCACAGGATACATCAACTATTTCTTTTATTTTCTTTTTTAAAAAGTTAGGGTCTTGACTGGGTGCGGTGGCTCATGCCTGTACTCCTAGCACTTTGGGAGGCCAAAGCAGGTGGATCACGAGGTCAGGAGTTTGAGACCAGCCTGGCTAACATGGTGAAACCCTGTCTCTACTAAAAATACAAAAATTAGGTGTGGTGGCACGCGCCTGTAATCCCAGCTACTCAGGAGGCTGAGGCAGGAGAATCGCTTGAACCCAAGAAGCAGAGGTTGCAGTGAGCCAAGATTGCACCACTGCACTCCAGCCTTGGCGACAGGTGACAGAGCAAGACTCCATGTCAAAAAAAAAAAAAAAAGAAATGGGGTCTCATTCTGTCGCCCAGGCCAGAGTGCAGTCGTGCAATCATAGTTTACTGCAGCCTCGAACTCCTGGGCTTAAGCAATCCTCCTGCTTCAGCCTCCCAAAGTGCTGGGATTACAGGCATGAGCCACTGTGCCCAGCTGTCAAATGGACTATTTTTGAGTCTGAATTTTTCTATCTGAGACATGTATGAAGATAAACTAGCACTGATCTCAATGTGTTGTTGTAAGCAGTGAGTTAATACAGGTAAAGCACTGGAATTGTACCTGGCACAAAGTAAGCACTCAATAAATGCTGGTCACTATTATGAATATTCTGGGCATCCCTCCTAGGGCCAACACTGCCCTGAAAGTGCTGGGCTTGCACAATCTTTGGACACACACAGAGTTGCAGGCCGAGGACTAACTGCCTCACATCAGTAGGGCTGGGGGCACTGGCTGAGGGATGGGCAGAGGGTGGAACGGATCCATGAGGGGCCCAGGGAGGGGTCTGATAAGCCAAGACACGCCCCCACTCCCAGTCCTGCCCCAGGCCTGGCCACGTCCTGGGCTCCCCTCCCCCACCAGGACTCCGCCCGCCTGTGGTCTCTCCTGTGGCTGCAGCTCCCACGCCGCGGCCCAGTTTAGCGGCTCCAGCCCGCGGCCCCAGGACAGCCCACTCTCCGGCCCAGTCCAGAGGCCTGAAATAGGAAGGAAGAGGGGCCTAAAAATAGCCCTAATTACAGAGGGGCCCAAGGGGGTGGGGGGCGGCGGCTCCTCTCTGGCTCCTGGGCACTGCCACAGCCTGCTCAGGATCCTGCTCCGGCCTTGAGGAAGGGACCCCACCCTGGCCCTCCTGGCCCCAGCCCACAGCCAGCCTCCCAGTGGGACAGGGAGTGAGGGGTGGGGCGGGGGGATGGGCCAGAGGGGAGCTTAGCCCAAGTTAGGGCCAACGTGGTCCCCTCCCCTGAATACAGGGCTGTGACAGCCCCACCTCTGCTCCCCCCACGTGAAGATCATTGGACAGCTCTTGGCCCCATGGCTGTCACAGAGGGCACTGCCCTCACTCAGCCTACCTCCCTGAGTCCTGGCGCACCCCTCCCTGGCTCCTCCAGGAAGCCTGCCTTGCATATCTTCACCTAGCTCAGGCTCAACACTAGTAAGCGCTCCCAGATGGCTGCACCTCTGTCTCCCCCATTCGATTGGCCCCTGGGGCAGAGTTATGTTTTCGAATCAGCCTGGGGAGCTCCCAGAGGGCAGGGGCCACCTCTTCTACAGTTCAGCCTCATTAGAAGAGAAAGAGTGCCAGGATACACGGAACAAAGGGAGAAAAAGAAACTGGTTCACGTACAGATGCCTAAATTCTTTTTTTTTTTTTTTTTTCACTCTATTGCTCAGGCTGGAGTGCAATGGCATGATCTTGGCTCACCACAACCTCCGCCTCCCGGGTTCAAGCGATTCTCCTGCCTCAGCCTCCCGAGTAGCTGGGATTATAGGCATGTGCCACCTTGCCTGACTAATTTTGTATTTTTAGTAGAGACGGGGTTTCTCCGTGTTGGTCAGGCTGGTCTCGAACTCCCAATCTCAGGTGATCCGCCCACCTCGGCCTCCCAAAGTGCTGGGATTACAGGCATGAGCCACTGCACCCGGCCCAGATGCCTAAATTCTAAGAAGACCCAAGGGCTGAGGTCATCATGAGCACCTCCATGGGCAGAGCATTCTGAGTCAGGCCTGAAAGAAGCAGATCAGGGAGACGTGAGAGGGACGGCAGTAGGAATAGGGACTCGGTGTGGGAGAGAGTGCTCTGGCTCTGGGGATCCTTGCCCCAGTCCCTTCCTGCCTCACTCGCCCAGGAAGCCCAGAGTTTTGGAACCTGTGAAGCTTGGGTTTGAGTTCCCTTGCACTACACATGTGCTGTCCTGCCTTCGGCAAGTGGCTTCACTTCTCTGAGTTCTGTTCTCTGGAGATGATCACTAGGACCTCACTGGCTTGCCAGGAGTAAAGGCTATCACACCCTTAGTGGGCGGGCACCCTGAAGGGAATGGCAGGTACAGGCTCTCCCATGGAGCTGGATGCTCCTGCCCCTACCCTGACCATGCTGGTATTTTGCTGCATGTTTTCCTCTGGGTGTAAAGTCCTGGGAAGGCGTTGGACAGGGTGTGGGTGTTGTGAAAGGTTAATCATCTTGGTGGGGGAGACCCCCAGCAAGGAGGGGGGACACATGATGCGCTGGTGCCATCTGGTGGTTACAAATAGCAATAACAGTTACCTGGGTTGAGAGGAGAGAAGGGATAGAGAGAAAGATCAGGAAAGAGGATGAAAAAGAAGAGGAGGAAGACAGAGAAAGGCAAGAGGGAAGAAGGGAGGGCAGGAGATGGCAGGAGAAGCAAGGTGCTTAAGAAGATCGGACCTTCTCAGATGTTGCCACGAGCCTAGGTAGGCCAAGAATATTTTTCTGTGGCATCTCTAGGGTCCCAGAAGCCATAAGGGACCCCATAGCACATGGGTCTGAGCCGCGAGGTCTGATGACCAGGTAATCTGGGATCCAGCAGGTCAAACCAGGGGTTATTCCATGGGGACCCCCCAGTCCTCAGGCCCAGTCTCATGAGCGTTGGGCTGTTGGCCCTGGACATCACGGATGGGGTAAAATGGTCCCCATGAACCTGGCGAAGTTGGCCCCTGGAAAGGTTGGCCATGGGCACCCCCATGAGTGTGAGTGAAGGGAAGCATGTGCCTGTGCGTGTCGCCCGCAGGCAGGAGCCCAGCACACACCCCACCGGCCCTGGGACACCCGTGACATGCACCTGCATTGTATAGAAGGCTTGGGTTGAGCTGCCTGAGGGGCCCCCACCTCACCCTCTGCTTCCTCTCAGGGGTGGGAGGCCGAGGGTGAACTTGTTTACCACTTCTGCTCCGGGCAGTGGTGATGAGCTCACACTGGCCCAGTGCCCTCCAAGGGCAGGGCCAGGCCTGAGTCATGGGGGTCAGATGACTGCGGAGGCTAAATGGGTCCCATCCTGCAGCCCCCGGGAGCTGTTGGACACCCCGCCCTTCCCCTGATGGTGGGCCACCCTTCCAAATCATTCAGCACCCCCAGGCCAAACACAGGGTGGAGAGGGTTCAGGGTTCAGGCCACCGTGGGCCCCTCCCCACAATTCCACCTATCCCAGGGCCATTCACTGCCCTCTGGGGGCACCACCCTAGTTCAAGCTAATGCCCTCCCAGAGTGGCAAACACTCCTCTAGTCACATGTGAGGCCCCAAACACATCCTAGAAATAGATTAAACATTGAGGCTGTTACTTCTCCTGGGGCCTCAGGCTGCGGCACTGTCTAACGAGGTGGCGAACCGATGCTCTCCAGCAGCACTTCCCCAGTGACCTTTGCCCTTGGCCTGTGGTGTACGTTCCTGGGGCTGCAGTTGATGAAAGCTAAGAGAAGACCCTCAGCTCTGTCCCCCAGCAGACCTGCGGGATCAGGATTATCTGCTGATTGGAGGCCCACACCCTGGCTCCCTTCAGACAGCGTGAGGAACCAAGGTTAGCTTTAGCCAACAATAATTCCACCTTGGCCGGGAGCGGTGGCTCACGCCTGTAATCTCAGCACTTTTTGGAAGGCCAAGGCGGGCAGATCACCTGAGGTCAGGAGTTCAAGACCAGCCTGGCCAGCATGGTGAAACCCTGTCTCTACTAAAAATACAAAAATTAGCCAGGCGTAGTGGCGCATGCCTGTAATCCCAGCTACTCGGGAGGCTGGGGCAGGAAAATGGCTTGAACCCGGGAGGAGGAGGTTGCAGTGAGCCAAGATACTACCACTGCACTCCAGCCTGAGCAACTGAGCAACACTCCGTCTCAAAAATAATAACAATAATAATAATAATTCCACCTTCATGATGGGTTTTTGTCTTTCACATCTTTTCTAGTATGCTGGGATATTTGGGTTCCACTGAAAATAAACTCTTAACGGATTTAAAAGCCTCCTCTTTATCTGGAGCACTGCCCAAGCTACAGCTTCCGTGGCATACCTCCCTCAAAGACGCTGGCTCCCGGAGGGCTACTCCACTGTTGCCCCATAATATTTCCCTGACAGCGCACACAGCCTTCCATCCATGACTGGGTTTAGATGTGTTTGAGCCTCGTCTTGTCTCCCTCCCCAGTAGGACTGCTGCTCCCTGTGGTCAGGGCTGGAGCTCTTCACTCTGGGAACTCCCTTACCCCCAGGTCCCCACCCTACAGTCCACAGACGTTGGCAGAGACCTGGACATGCAGGCAGGTTCAATCCAGGTCCTGTCACTAGATTCACTGGGTGGCCTTGCATAGGCGTTCGCTGGGCGAACGCTGTCTGGGCGTTCGCTGTCCCCATCTGTACAAAAAGAGGATTGGAAAAGACGACCCCATAGAGGACCCTCTGAATCCTAAAACTCTGTTTACAACTAACCAACAGGGGCATCTGTTTTTGTTGCAAAACTGAAGGAAGGCTGGGGAGGGAATTAGTGCTAGGGCTCCCTCCTGCTGCCCCAGCTCCCCACCCCCAGCCCCGAGCTGGCACTGATTCCTTCCCACTGCTGCTTTGGCAACGCCTGCTTCCTCCCGGCCTCCCCTGGCTTCACTGATTCCCCAACACGCCACCCCCGGCGGCCTCCTGCTTCAAGCCCTGACAGTGCCCCGGCTCCCCCATCCGCTCCTCTGATCTTCAACCCTGGCAGCCCCTCTCCCCAGTTTGGCACTGCATCTTTCAGCCTGCTGTCTGCCAAGCCTGGGCATCACTCACTCTCCATGCCCAGGCACCAGGGTTTGGCTTTGGCCTCCCCAAATCTTCAAGCCTCAACATCGTCCTCACCCACCTGCCCCTGGGCGCCGGAGACTCTCCACCGGAAACTCTCCAACTCTTCCTGAAGCCAGCTTGGTCATCCCTCTGTCTCAGGGCCAGCCTACACCTCCGGGAGCACTGGCTGGTGGCACTACTGTCACCCCCTTAGGTCCTCCCATGAGTCTCAAGGTGATGACTCCATTTACTCTTTGGTGAGAGAGGAGGACAGCTTCACTCTATCATCATCAACATGAAAGAACCAAGGCGCTGCCTCTGAGTCCCAGAGGCAAGTCCCAGAGGCCACAGGGGCTCTAAGTCACAGGGGGAACCTCCCAGAGGACCACTGACTGATAATGGGATTTCAGGGCCCTCTGGCCAGGAAGATTCTTCGCAGGAAAACTGAAAGCAGGCCCCATACACTGGTGGGCGTGCTCCTGACCCAGGGCACCCCAATGTCTCTGCCTCCAGCCCCTGCTTCCCTGTGGGACCTTCTGCTGCATTTGACACTGGTGACTGTTCCCTGTGTGTTTTTTGTTTGTTTGTTTGTTATAGACAGGGTCTCACTCAGTCACCAAGGCTGCAGTGCAATTGCACAATCTCTGCTCACTGCAACCTCCACCTCCCAGGCTCAAGTGATCCTCCCACCTCAGCCTCCTGAATAGCACATGCCACCATGCCCAGCTACTTTTTAAAAATAAAATTTTTTTTTTTGAGAT
>NW_012106363.1:3937130-3943460 GCF_000951045.1 Mandrillus leucophaeus
TTTTGTTTGTTTGTTTTGAGACAAGGTCTTGCTTTGTCACCCAGACTGAAGTACAGTGGCACAACCACTGCTCACTGCAGCCTTGACCTTCTGGGCTCAAGCATCCCACCTTAGCCTGTGAGTAGCTGGGATTACAGGTACACATCACCACACCCAGCTAACTTTTTATTTTTTGTAGAGATAGGGTCTTGATTTGTGCCCAGGCTGGTCTTAAACTCCTGGACTCAGGCAATCCTTCTGCCTTGGCCTCCCAAAGTACTGGGATTACAGGTATGAGCCACCACACTGGGCCTTCAATTGCTTTTTAATGCTGTAAGTAATACATGCAAGTATTGTCACTGTAAAATATTCAAATAATACAGCAAATCAAATAGATGATGTTACTTCAGCTCATCTCAGAAGTACATGCTTCCTGCCCTTATCAGGTGTGAACATGTACATGTCCATGCATATACGTCTGCATCTTTGTAAGCGTCACTCTCCTTGGTGTCTGCACCTCTTCTCTCTCCTGATGCACCTGCCCCTCTAATTCTCCTTCTCGGTCTCTCCCATCCCACCCTCTTGCCATAGCCTACCTAGGTCACCATGTCAGCCTGTTATTGTTGATTTTGCTGGGTTTTCCTGGTCTCCTCTAGCTTCACCAGCCCCAAACACTGAGTTCCTTAAAGCTCCATGGCTTTGCCCCTGGAGTTCCAGCATCTCCAGCATCTCCCATCAAATTGTCCAAACTGACACTCACCCTGAGCCTGCTCCCCTAAGCCTGCTCTCCTTCCTCTTCCTCCTCACAATCCTCCTTCCCTCCAGGTCTCAGATCTACTGATGCCTGATGCCTTCTGCTATGTCATTGACCCCAGCCCTCTTCTCCCCAGTGCCAGCACTGACTTCGAGGCTGACCCAGGTCTTCCCTGGACTACTACAATGACTTCCTCCTAAAAGGCTTCCCTGCCTCCAGCCCCTCCCCATCTCCATTCCCTCCTCCTCATCACCTCTTTGAGGAGAGGAGAGTTTAACAGCCCTTAAGAGAAACAAAAATCCCTAGGGATTTTATCTGCCTGGATAAAATCCAAGCTCCCCAGCATGGCATTCGAGGCCTGAAGGGGCTCCCCATTTCCCAGACAGACTGTACGGCTCTCACTGAACTTAAACCCAGTGAGAACTGTCTTCTTTCAAGCCTCAGTACCTTTTTGTGCTGTTCCCACTGCCTAAACACCCTTCCCTACCATCACTCGGCAAACTGGCATCCACCATTCAAGATCTCCTCTGAGAACTTTTCCTGACTCTCCCCGCAAAATTTCCCCTCGATGCATCCATGCTCTGTACAAAACTCTACTATAACTCCTGAAGACTCATGCTCAGGTTGACCAGAAAACTCCTAAAGTCAAAAACCCCTTTTTGTGAGCCCTGTATGTGCACTCATACAATGTACACTATAACCTGATTTGACACTCAAATACATAGTCGCCATGCTTAAAGCAACGGTACCATTGTGCTTTGTCTCCAGTCACATGCCTCTCTCCCCCTGCCCCGTGTAAGCTTTCTGGGACTGTGACACGTCTTATTCTTATTTCCCCATGCTTAGCACAGGCATTTTAATTAGGGGTCAGAGGATGCCTATTTGGGGACAAGATAAGCTCCATCATCGCCTTTGGATTTCTGCCCTAATATTTTATCGTCTGTCCCCCCAGTCTGGCTTTATCAAGGCCTGTGCTAGCCCATAAGGCACATCTGTGTGGAATGGGAAAAAGCAGCCCTTCCTTGAATGGTGCAGGTGAAGCCCAAGTGATTGGTTTGGTGAAATAAGCAGGGCTGAATTTCAGCCTCCATGATCTGTCTCAGTCAGGCACCCTTGTGCAGTGCTCAACCTGCACCACTGTATAAGGCATCCCTGTCTATGATGGCATACTTAACTAAAAAGGTGGCACTCAGGCTATCCCTCTCCTCTGCCCCCTCCCTCCCTCTCTGCCCGTCTCAGATATATACTCACTCCAAATGACATCTCCAATCCACCTCACTTAGAATCTCAAATCTTTCCATTCAACAAACTTTCCATTTTACAGATGAGTCCCAAAGAGAATGAAGTCATGCCTAGTGTCACTCAGAGCTGAAGGCGAAACAAGGAAATCGTGGAGGGAGAAGAGGAGTCTGCAGACAAGTGGAGGGAAAGTACCAAGACATGAAGATCGCACAGCCGCTAAAGGGAAGTTCTTTAAAGGCCCCACATCCAGTGTGAGGCACAGGGCAACTGTGCCCTAAAACTTTCCAACTGTTTCCATCTGCGGGGGCGGAACTGCAGGAACGGGGAGCCAGCCCAGCCAAGACGACGGAGCCTAGGGTCCCAACTCCAGACCTGGACACTTCCTGGGATCACCTCAGCCCTAAGGACTTAGAGAATCATTTACTTGCCTTCTCCAGACATCTCTGCTCCCTGATTGAGTGCTCACACATGAGGCCAGAAAGGGACCGGGGTTCTTCCCTCCCCACCCCAAGACTAACCCCTGCTCTTCTAGACCACAGACAAACTGGGCAGCCTCTCATCCCCCATAGCTGCTGCCCCCAGCTCCATCAGCTCTGGTCCGGCCAGGGAAAGCAGGATGGAGGGTCAGTCCCAAAAGGGCAGTTCCATGACCCCCTCATACCAAGCCCCTGCCAGCCAAGTCCCCAACCTGTGGGTGCTGTCACCATGTGGCTGGCTCCAGAGTCCTCCCTGACATGAGAAACAAACTGTTCTGCAGACGCTGGGGTCTGGAGGCTCCACTTGGTAGACAGAGGACAGTGCATTATAATTACATTTGCAATTAGCTGTTCACTTTTCTCTCGCACTTGCTAACCAAGATCCAGGAAAAAAACGGTTGATGTTAATCATAAGCTTCTCTTCTCTCACTAATGGGGTCAGACGCTGGTGCCTTGATAGCACACAGGCTCCAGAAGGAATAAGCACTCTGGAGGGAGACTTCTTCAGGGCCACATTTGAGGCCAGGGTCAGGAGAAGACCCCACATGCCCCAACAGAGGGGCTTCACCAGCCTCCCTCAGCCTGGCTCCCTCTGCTTCTGAAATCTACCTTTGAGGTCTTTGTATGCTCAACTTTGTCTAAGAAATAGGCGGGGCACAGTGGTTCACGCCTGTAATCCCAGCACTTTGGGAGGCCAAGGTGGACGGATCACTTGAGGTCAGGAGTTCAAGACCAGCCTGGCCGACATGGTGAAACCCCATCTCTATCACAAATACAAAAAAATTAGCTGGGCATGGTGGCTCATGTCTGTTATCCCAGCTACTCAGGAAACTGAGGCAGGAGAATTGCTTGAACCCAGGAGGCGGAGGTTGCAGTGAGCCGAGATGGTGCTACTGCACTCCAGCCTGGGCAGCTGAGAGAGACTCCATCTCAAAAAAAAAAAAAGAAAACAAAAGAAAAGAAAAGAAATAGAAATAGACCCCTCCACAGGGAACTGCTAGTATGAGAGAGACCCAGCTCCTGTCCTTAGGAAACTCTCAACCTGATGATAAAATATCAGGGAATGCCTTAAATGACTTTCCTTCATCTGAGCTTTCCCCTGAAATATTGAGGAATGTTACTGTTTAACTATATTATTAAGAGTAATAAGGCCGGGCGCGGTGGCTCAAGCCTGTAATCCCAGCACTTTGGGAGGCCGAGACGGGCGGATCACGAGGTCAGGAGATCGAGACCATCCTGGCTAACACGGTGAAACCCCGTCTCTACTAAAAATATAAAAAAAAAAGCCGGGCGAGGTGGCGGGCGCCTGTAGTCCCAGCTACTCGGGAGGCTGAGGCAAGAGAATGGCGGGAACCCGGGAGGCAGAGCTTGCAGTGAGCTGAGATCCGGCCACAGCACTCCAGCCTGGGCGACAGAGTGAGACTCAGTCTCAGAAAAAAAAAAAAAAAAAAAGAGTAATAATAACTGCTACCATTTATTAAGTGCCTATGATGTGCCAGATGCTGCACGAAGTTCTTTTATGTATTATCTCATTTAACTTCAAAAATACTTCGATATGAGGATATGTATTATGATCTCCATCTTACAGATAAGGTGAGTGAAATTCAGAAAACTTAAATACCCAGGGTATTGTTGTTAACACTATGGTATGGTGTGCTTCTACGCTTGACTTAAATCCGACACGTGGACAAACACCCGTCATCATGTATGTTGTCTTTCCTCATGGAGTCTAATTGCAAAAAACATGTGCGTGGCTATGAGCTCCATGGAGAAAGGTGATGGAGAGGGAAAGGAGGCAGGGTGAGAGGCCCCCAGGTCCCTGGACCCCTGGGTCAGGGTGCACATTTGATGGTGGTGGAGGAGGTGCTGATGATATGGGTGAGTTCAGGAACTGTGTTGAATTATTTTCAGAACTCTGACCAGGCCAGGCATGGTGGCTCACACCTGTAATCCCAGCACTTTGGGAGGCTGAGGCAGGTGGATAGCTTCAGGCCTGGAATTCGAGACCAGCCTGGACAACATGGCAAAACCTTGTCGCTACTGAAAATACAAAAATTAGCTGGGCAGAGTGGCATATGTCTATAGTCCCAGCTACTCAGGTGGCTGAGGCAGGAGAATCCCTTGAACCCAGGAGGCAGAGGTTGCAGTGAGCCGAGATCGCACCACTGCACTCCAGCTTGGGCAACAGAGCAAGACTCAGAACAACAACAACAAAAAAGAACTCTGATCCGCTAGTGGTGAGAATTTCTTTCTGAAACTGGGCAGTACTTTCAGGCCCTTCCAGAGACACATGGGGCATAACTGAGGGGCTAGAAATGCCAAGACCAAAGCAGGCTTGGGCCAAACCGCCTGCCACGAATATGGGCAAAGGCATCTGCCCACACAACCTCTGGGAACAGAGGGCAAGGGCTCTGTTTGCTCCATCTACACTGTGGACCTAGAGATCCGCTTTTCCAAACCCTTAGTGTTCTGTCTAGGACAAGTGTCTGAGCACACCCACATTATCAATGAGGTAAAGGGAGTCCTGGGTTCCTCCTTTTCCCCCAAATGCCCCTGCCATGGCACTTTCCACACTGTGGAAATAGCCACGGTTTCCAGCCCATGCCCTGCCTCCCTCCCAGCCTTCCAGACCTTTGGAGTTTTCTCTGCCTTCTTCCCATCACCCTCTCCTTTCTGCTCCGTGTGCCCCACCTCAACCCCGTATTAAAATTGTGATAATGCTTGTCTGTTTCTTTTATTCCTCCCTCCCTCCCTTCCTTTCTCTCTCTCTCTCTGTCTTTCGAGATAGGGTCTCACTCTGTCACCCAGGCTAGAGTGCGGTGGCACGATTTCTGCTCACTGCAACCTCCACCTCCCAGGTTCAAGTGATCCTCCCTCCACAGCTGGGATTACAGACAGTGAGCCACCGTGCCCAGACCTCTGTTTCTTTCAACTCTGTTCACAGAGTTGCATCTGAAGGTGTTCAGTAAATCCAGAAGCAGTGAATGAACGCATGAAAGGAACCTCAAAGACTTGGGGGAAGAGTTGTTTTTTCCAAAGTCTTAAGCCATCACAGCGGGAGAGGGCCAAGCACAGGGTGCAAAGTCCCAGCCAAGCACTCCTGGCTACCTTTACCCACCCTCCCCGCTACTGGAAGGGCCGCACTACGTGCCTGAGGACACCCAGACCCCCCGCCCGTGGCAGCCCTGCCCCGTCTTTATCTCCTGTCCCGCTATCCAGGGACAGGCCTTTCCAAGTCCAGGACCCAGCTCCAGCCCAACCTGGATCTCGCCACGCCGGCGCGCTGGGAGGGGAAACGAGGTGGTCAGAAGCTTCCACGTGGGGGCGCTGGAGGGGCGCGGGAACGACTGAAGCAGACCTCCCCCAACCCTTCGTACTTGGTCATTGAAGGAACCCAGATCATCAACCTGCAGCTGCCCCTGTCCCCAGGGTCCCCACCAGGCAGTCATGACCCTCCACCGAGCCCTCTCCCTTCCGCCTTGCCTCCTGGCCCCCGCCAAGCCCTATTCCTTCGTGTTCGCTCCTCAGTAAAGATGAAGGAGCCCGCGAGTGGCAGATAGGTGTAGGTTCGAATCCCGCCTCTGCCCCTTAGTGGTTGGCGGCCTTCTCCCAGCGCTGGCCTGTAAAATGGGCTCATCACGCACCGACTTTAGCTGGAGGAGGCGTTCAGGAAACGTCAGCTTCCTGCCCGCATCCGCCCTCATCTCGCATTTCCCTCTTCTCTGTTCTCCCTCTGCTTTTTTTTCCCCCCTTTGGTTTTGTTTTAAATCCCTCCCTCCTGCGCCCTTTCTCTTCTCGGCTCCGCAATCTTAGCCAAACCGCAGCGTTTAGCAATCCTGCGCCCACCCGGCGCCCGGGGAGCCTCGCCGCGGCTGCGAC
>NW_012106363.1:3943802-3996227 GCF_000951045.1 Mandrillus leucophaeus
CGGGCTCGGCCGCCAGGACTGCCAGCGCCAGCCTGACCGCAGCCCAAGGGCGACGCTGCAAATAGTCGCGGTTTCCAGCCTATGCCCTGCCTCCCTCCCAGCCTTCCGGACCTTTCGGGTTTTCTCTGCTTTTTTTCCCGTCGCCCTCTCCTTTCTGCCCCGTGCCCCCCGCCTCGTCTCTGCTGTGCGCCCACCACATCCTGCCTCCTGCAGGACGGCTCTGGCGCTGGTGAGGTCGGGATCACGCAGGATGGCTCTGGCGCTGGTTGAGGTCGGGAGCCAGAGAGGGGGCCAGGAGACCAGCGCTCTTTCGAAGGAATGAAATCATCATCATCGTCATCATCACCACCACAGCAATTAAGTTAGGGTTAACTGCGCGCGTGCTGTGTGCCAGGGACTCTGCTGAACGTTTTACCGGCAGGAATTCATGAAATCTTTACTACACACTACAAGGACCAGCTTCAATTTGCAAATGGAGAAACTGAGGCTCAGACACTCAGTAGAGACTAAGGTCATCCCATCTGCATCAGGAGAATGGAAGGCCATCTCCCCTGTCCAGAGGCCCAGGCTGTGATTCTGCCTGAAGCCCTGTGGGTAAGGCCCCACTGGAAGGTGGGAAGGAGCTGGCTGGGGGGTCCAAGTTAGTTTGCCAATGAATTCTCAGTGTATCCCACAGCAAGCCCGGTCTGCCTCAGTTTCCACACCTGTGAAACCAAGGGGATGAAAAGCAACATTTTGTTTCCTCTAAGGAAGAACCTGTTAATGACAACGGAAAACAATGGAGTGTGAGGCTTTAGGCGTCCTGCACCTGGGGGTGTTCAGGGAGAGGCTGGGGGACTGCCTCCCTACAGAGTTGAGAGCAACCCACAAGCCAGGACTGGCTGCCTGGGAATTAGGTTAAGCTGGGGAAGCTGCATTTTAGCAAATTCGGGGATTCTGAAGCCTTCCAGTTTAGAACCCACCAAAAAGATTCCTGAAAGTGGGTTGGAGTAGAGGGGGAGTCCTCCCTCAAACACTCCATACTTACTCTTATTCATCTCTCACTTGGCTGGCCTGGATTCAGGGTGAGTGCAGGTTTATTAAGGACCTACTGTATGCCAAGCACATATCTATCATAGCCCTACTCTCAGAGAGCTGGTGGCATAGTCAACAACCACATGGCTGACTAGCAGAGATGCCCTCAGCCCAGCTGTCCCTTTTGGGAGAACTGGAGCCAAGCTGCTGCTTCAAGGGGTGAACACCCTGAGCAGCGCCAGAGCCATCAGTGAGCAGAGCTGGGGTTGCCTTCACCTCCACTGGCCCCCTCCGCAGCCAGCCTTGTGCAGGACACAACCTGCACAACCTCGCACAGCGGCCTGTGGGAAGCCATAGAGATCCAAGTGGGAGATGTTGGCAAAAGGAGCCAATTAGTTCTTGCTGGAGACAGGAATAGAGAGAGAAGAATTCTATGTAAGAGGTGAATATTAAGCTGGATGTTTAAGAATGAATGGGAGTTCACCAGGGAGAAAGGGAGGTCCAGCAGAGGCAACAGCCTGTCCTGGGACAGGGGTAGTGGTTCACTGGGAAGGAGGACGTGCCTTTCCCTTGCTCCCACCGCTATGCTGGCACATGTCAAACCAAACGTAGCTTATCTGCCAACCAGAGGTCTCCGTGCCTGAAGTGTGAGATGCTATAGGATCAGTGTCTTACTCATCTTCTACAGCCCACTGCCTCACCCAATGCCGATAACAGTAACAGTAATAATGGTCAAGCCGGGTGCTCATGCCTGTAATCCCAGCACTTTGGGAGGCCAAGGCAGGCAGATCACTTGAAGTTGTGAGTTCAAGACCAGTCTGACCAACATGATGAAACCCTGTCTCTACTAAAATACAAAAATTAACTGGGCGTGGTGGCGGGGGCCTGTAATCCCAGCTACTCAGGGGCTGAGGTAGGAGGACTGCTTGAACCCAGGAGGCAGAGGCTGCAGTGAGCCGAGATTGCACCACTCCACTCCAGTCTGGGCAACAGAGCCAGACTCCATCTCAAAAAAAAAAAAAAGGCAGCTGACATTGTCTTCTCCGCATAGCTGTTACAGAGGTCTCCAGAGCCTTCTCTCCCCTGTGCAAAATGGCAACTCTTAAGGAAAAACTCACTGCACCAGTTACGGAAGAAGAGGCAACAGTCCCAAACAATAAGATCACTGTAGTGGGTGCTGGACAAGCTGGTATGGCGTGTGCTATCAGCATTCTGGGAAAGTCTCTGGCTGATGAACTTGCTCTTGTGGATGTTTTGGAAGATAAGCTTAAAGGAGAAATGATGGATCTGCAGCATGGGAGCTTATTTCTTCAGACGCTAAAATTGTGGCAGATAAAGATTATTCTGTGACTGCCAATTCTAAGACTGTAGTGGTAACTGCAGGAGTCCGTCAGCAAGAAGGGGAGAGTCGGCTCAATCTGGTGCAGAGAAATGTTAATGTCTTCAAATTTATTATTCCTCAGATCATCAAGTACAGTCCTGATTGCATGAGAATTGTGGTTTCCAACCCAGTGGACATTCTTACATATGTTACCTGGAAACTAAGTGGATTACCCAAACACTGCGTGATTGGAAATGGATGTAATCTGGATTCTGCTAGATTTCGCTACCTTGTGGCTGAAAAACTTGGCATTCATCCCAGCAGCTGCCATGGATGGATTTTGGGGGAACATGGCGACTCAAGTGTGGCTGTGTGGAGTGGCATGAATGTGGCAGGTGTTTCTCTCCAGGAATTGAATCCAGAAATGGGAACTGACATTGATAGTGAAAATTGGAAGGAAGTGCATAAGATGGTGGTTGAAAGTGCCTATGAAGTCATCAAGCTAAAAGGATACACCAACTGGGCTACTGGATTAAGTGTGGCTGATCTTATTGAATCCATGTTGAAAAATCTATCGAGGATTCATCCCGTGTCAACAATGGTAAAGGGGATGTATGGCATCGAGAATGAAGTCTTCCTGAGCCTTCCGTGTATCCTCAATGCCCGAGGATTAACCAGCGTTATCAACCAGAAGCTAAAGGATGATGAAGTTGCTCAGCTCAAGAAAAGTGCAGATACCCTGTGGGACATCCAGAAGGACCTAAAAGACCTGTGACTACTGGGCTCTAGGCTGTAGAAATTTAAAAACTACAATGTTATTAACTCTGAGCCTTTAGTTTTCATCCGTGTACATGGATCGCAGTTTGCTTTGATCTTCTTCAATATGTGAATTTGGGCTCACAGAATCAAAGCCTATGCTTGGTTTAATGCTTGCAGTATGAGCTCTTGAACAAATAAAATTAACTATTGTAGTGTGAAAAAAAAAAAAAAGGTCAGCAGGTGGTAAATATTGACCATCACGCATTGTGCTAAGAGCTCCAGGGCATTCTCTCATTTCATCCTCAAACTTTGGAAACAAGTGCTATTATTAATCCTGTTTTACAGACAAGGATTCTCGAGAAGAGTTAAGTAATGTGCCTAAGGTCACACAGCTATTTGGAATCCAGGCCTCTGTGACCACAGAGCCCTTGTTCTAGACCGATGAGTGGATAGATGGATGAATGGATCTGGGTGGATAGGTGAGAGGGAAGAACTAAATGAAGGACCATGAACTCCACGCTAGGGAGCTTGAATTCACTCGAGGGCAGTGGGGAGACACTGGAAGGTGGTGAGCAGGAGAGGCAAGTCAGTTTAGGGATTTAGAGAGATCACTTTGACAACAGGGGAAAGATCAGAGCCAATGATGCTTGAAACCTGCAGCCATTTTTCTGGCAAATCCCAATTCCCATTTGTGAGGAGCCTCATTTCTTTAAGCACTGTTATTTCTCTTAGAGCAAGACATGTGTTCTTATGCACACACAGGGACTATTGATGGAGGAGAGTGCTGGAGAGGAGGGGGCTCAAAGACAGGAAGAGACAGAAAGGGGACACTGCTAATTTCCAGGGAGAGGCTTCTCTGCACAGGGGAGCAGAGCACTAGGAAGAGAGAAGGCATATGGCCCCCTCCCTTTATTCCTAAGATGAGAAGGTCCCCTCAGGGTTTCCAGCCTGGAAGCTGCAAGCTCCAGGTCCCACACACTGCCCCACCGTGCACCTGCCACCAGGGAAACAGCCATAGGCGAGGCAGGTGTTGTATCAGAGTGTTAAGCCCTGGAATCAAATGTTAGGAGGTGGCAGTGAAGAGGTCTGATCCCTCCTCCTGAGCAGCTCCTTAATATCACTGGCTTGTCCAGCCAGGGAGGGAGGGGAGTCACAGAAACTGGCCTGGGGGTCAGTTAAGCTGAAGGAAAGAAGCAGGAACAGCTGGAAGGACCAGAAAACAGGGGAAGTTTCCCCTATCTACACTCAAGGAGCCAAAGAGCGAACCAAAGCCTGCAAGAGGCGTCTTCAGGCTGAGAGGGACTCCCAGAGGGTTCCGGGACAGTGCAGGCTCACCATGCTGCCTTGCCTCGCCCTGCTTCTCCTGATGGAGCTGTCCGTGTGCACTGTGGCAGGTGATGGTGAAGTGGAACTCAGCCCCAAAGCAGAGACCTGGATAACTGTGGCCTTGGAGGTACCTTTGGGGAGAAGCTCTGACCAGGGCAGGGGATAATCGGCAGTAGAGAGACAGATCCCCTGCATGGCTGCTGGGAGAGCAGGTAGCCTGCAAGGCAGGTTGTCTCTCTACCATGGGTAGATTCAAGGCTATGAGCCCTGGCCTGGCAGACCTCCGAAGTGTGTGTGTGTGTGTACGTGTAAGAAACTGGCACTGTCTGAAATGCTTTATATTAACTCAATCCTCCCATCAACCTCATGGGGAAGGTATCGATACATGACCACCCCTACTTCACAGATAAGGAAACTGAGGCACAGAGAAGTCAAGTATTTTGTCCAAGGTTGCACAGCTTCAAAAGTACAACTACACACTTTGCCCAAGGTCTGATTCTGTGTATCTGTGCATCTGAGGAGCTTTTCCAGAATTTTCTTTCAAGGGGATCAACTTAAACAGGACCACTATTTGGTCTCACATGTAGAAATGACCCCGCATCTGCCCCCAACTCCTGCCTGACACTCTGATTGGAGAGACAAAGATTCTGACCTCAGGGGTTCCCTAATCAGACAAGACAGGGACCAACAAGCCAGAGACAAAGACGGGTAAATAAGAGGCCAGCGCTCAGGGAAGGCTTCCGGGGGGCAGACAGGACAGAGCTGGGCCTGGCTCCTCCCATTCCCAGGATGGTAAGAACACTGGGGTAGCCTTGGCTTGTGGTCCTGGACTATGGTGAGGTCCTTGGAAGCGCTTAGAAATGGGGCCACAGGAAGAGCCACCGCATGGACAGTCCTGCATGGTGGGTTTCCTTTCTGGTTTGTCTGAATCTGGAAGTGTGTGCAGTGAGAAGGCAGCAGGGCTAGGAGTGTCTCCACTGACGCCTGCTGCTTTCCAGACATCAGTTTCCTCACCTGCAAAACGGAGGAGGGAAGTGACCCCCCAAAGCTTTTCTCCAGCATTGCCATGCTTTATAGAGTCAGTGCCAAACATCAGGGTACCTGGTCTAGAGACAGAAGCCTTGCTGGGTGATGTGGCCTCATCTATGCAGCCCCATGAGAAACATTAAAAACTTCAACTAGCGCTGCTTGACCGTCTCCCAAAAGCACCTCATCCTGCAGCTGGGTCTAATCCTTATTCTCCTTTCAGTCTCCTTTACTATCACATCCCTCTGCTTCCTAAAATACAGGACTTGGAATATGGGAGGAGAGACTGGGTTAGAAGTCAGGAAGAACTTACAAACACTGTGGGATGCTAAGCATAATTTAAGTGACGGCTGGCTGTGGAGTCTCATGCCTGTAATCCCAGCACTTTGGGAGGCTGAGGCAGGAGGACTGCTGGAGGCCAGGAGTTCAAGATCAGCCTGGGCAACACAGAAAGACCCCCATCTCTACAAAACATAAACAAAATTTGCTAGGCATGGTGATGCACGTCTGTGGCCCCAGCTACTCAAGACTGAGGTGGGAGGATCACTGGAGCCCGGGAAGTTGAGGCTGCAGGGAGTCGTGCTTGTGCCTCTCCACTCCAACCTGGGCAACAGAGCAAGACCCTGTCTTAAAAAAAAAAAAAATGAGGTGACAAGAATGGATGATCACATCACTTACCTCCCTTGCTCTCGGGGCTCCCCCAACCTGTAATCATTCCTGGAGTTGGGGATTTGGGTTAAATGGATATGGAGGGCTCTGGGTGGGGGTAGGAGTCCTTTCAGAGTGAATGGGAACCAATGTCTCCGAATGCCCCCCGCCAGGCACAGAAACCCAGTGGGGGAGAAAGGTCAGTCCTATGGAATTCGTAAGTGACCATTCTCTCCAGCTTGCACCTGAAGGCTGCCTCTTACCAAGGCAAAGTGGTTTTCAGAATGGGTCCAAATCTCCAAAGAGACTTTTCCAGTTATTGGCCAGGCTGGGCAACTCCAGCTCAAGATAGCTGCCCCAGCCACTGATGTCATGGTGGGATGTGAGGGAAGCAGATGGGAAGTGAGTGAATTAGTCCAAGGCTTAGAAAACAATCCGTTCCTGATCCTGAAAGGTACGACAACACAAGTTGTGAGAGGCAAGAGGGTTTATATTGTCCCTAGCCAGGTCCCTGCTGGTTCCAGGAGCTCCAGCGCTACCCCTAGGGAAACTGGGGATGGAAGAAAGAGCCTCTGATGCAAGCCCAGCTCCCAGCGTCCTGGCAGGCAGCTTGCATTACTCTAGGGCTCTGTTTGTCTATCTTTAGCTTTCCTGGAAAAGGGGACTCCAGCCTCTTCCCTATTCCCAGACTCTCAGAGAAAGGACTCCTCATTCAGCATTCTGTGTCCCACGTGTGCTGCGATCCTATGTGTGCCAGGCTCAGTGCCAGGAACTGGGGATACAGACGTGTGAAGACAGTCTAATGAATGTAACCCACTGTCACTCTCTCAACTAGGAAGCAACTCTCCCTTTCAGCAGAACTGAGCAAGCCCCAGTTCAGAAGTTCAGGTTAAGGTCAGAGAGGGAGAAGGCTTTGGCCAAGGTCACAGAAGCTAATGGAAGAATGAGAATGTCAATCCACAGTTCTTGGTTCAGGACGCCCGCCCCATCAGCTCAGGGATTAAAATGTCTTTGCCCAGCGTAACAGCCTCCACCCCCAGACCACATGCCATTTCCTTCCAGGAGGCCCAGGCTCTAAGGCAAGGGAAATCTGGGGCAATGGGGGAAGTGCCTGGGGAAGAGAGGTGAGTGGGCGTTAGCGTGGGGATAAGGAGGGAAGCAGTCCTGCCTTGCCTCCTGGGGACCCATCATAAGTTCACTGGCTGCCCTCTCCTCATCTATGCTGGAGACACTTCCCAAGATAGAGCAGAACCAGTACTGTGAAGTGAGACTTTGAATCTTGGCTCGGCCTCTTTCTGTGTGACCTTGGACAAGTCACTTAACCTCCTTACATCTCAGTTTCTCCATCTGTAAAATGCAGAAGACCTCTGATCCAGCCAAGGAGAAAAAAGGGTAAGTATTGCCCAAACCTGCCCTCAACATGCCCCTGGGGAGGGTTGAGTTGTCCTCAGCACAAACAAACCAGGTGGGTGAGGGGAGATGCTCTGGCCAGAGGCAGGCCAGGCTGGCATTGCTGTGCAGAGGTGGGGCCAGTATGGTTTGTCCATGCTAGGCTTTCTGGTTGTTTCCTTAGAGGGGTGGTCCTAAGGAGTGGCTGCAGGGATAGGAACAGACAATGATGGATCTAGTTCTACCAGCGTTTCAAAATTACTTTAGGTCTAAAGCCTGGAATTAGAGGGGGGAAAAAAAAAAGTCAACCACTAGAGATAAGAAGTGCTTAAATCTTCAAATCCTAGCACCCAGATGATCTTAAAAGTGCGTATCTGGGCCAGGCAGTGGCTCACGCCTGTAATTACAGCACTTTGGGAGGCCAAGGCAGCCAGATCACTTGAGGTCAGGAGTTCAAGATCAGCCTGGCCAACATGGCGACTAAAAATACAAAATACAACTAAAAATGCAAACATTAGCCCGGTGTAGTGGCAGGTGCCTGTGGTCCAAGCTACTTCGAAAGCTGAGGCTGGAGAATCACTTGAACCCAGGAGGCAGGAGTTGCAGTGAGTCAAGTCCAGCCCAGGTGACAGAGGAAGACTGTCTCAAAAAAAAAAAAAAGTACAAATCTGAGAAGCCACTACTCTGCTTAAATCTTTCAGTGAAAAGGGAAAAACAAAATCAAAAGAAAATAAACCAACCGGCCGGGTGGGTGTGGTGGTTCACACCTGTAATCCCAGCATTTTGGGAGGCTGAGGCAGGTGGATCACCTGAGGTCAGGAGTTCGAGACCAGCCTGGCCAACGTGGTGAAACCCTGTCTCTACGAAAAATATAAAAATTAGCTGGGCGTGGTGGCGGGTGCCTGTAATCCCAGCTACTCGGGAGGCTGAGACAGGAGAATTGCTTGAACCCAGGAGGCGGAGGTTGCAGTTAGCCGAGATCGAGCCACTGCATTCCAGCCTGGGCGGCAAGAGCGAGACTCTGTCTCAAAAAACAAAAAAAAGAAAAGAAACCAACTTGTACCCTCCACTCCCTCAGTGCTCTCAGGACCAAGTCCAGTCCCCTAACACGACTCACCGCATCCTTCAGGCCTGCCTCACTGACCTGACTCCCAGCCCCATCCTAACCAGCTCTCCTTCCCTGACCACCTGCCCTACACAGACAGAGCTTGTCGCCATTGCCTGGTGTGACCCTGTTCCTGGCATACTGCATTACGCTGTCTTGCTGGGTCACATGGCAGGCTGGTGTCCCCAGAATGGAGGCCCCCCAACAGGCAGGCATCAGGTCTGCTGTCGCCTCTGTATCTCCAGTTCCCAGCAGTTTCTACCTGTTAGAAGCACCACTAGGTGTCTGTGAAGGGAGAGCAGAGGGAGAATGGAGGAGCGGGAGGAAGGAATCAGTGAATGAACCAGTGAATAAATCAATCAGTCCATGGTGTTTCCTCACCTCTCGGGATGCCGGAGAAATGATTGCATCTGCAAGGCCCCAGCCCTGGCCCTGGCCCTGGCCCTGGCCCTGCCATTACCTGGTTCCCAAGACAGTCCACCTCTGCTGCCTCTCTCTTCTCTACCACTTCTCTCTCCCACCGCCAGCGTATCAGGTGGAACACACGTTCCAGGGCCTCCTGGGCAAGAGAAGTCTGTCCACAGAAGGTAGAGGAGGGCTGCTGGTGGTTGCAAGGGCATCATGGGAAAATGGCCATACACTTTGCTGCCAGTCTCCAAGGTGGGGGTTGGGCAGCTAGACAGACAGGCTCCCCACAAGCCATCATGGGGAGGCCCCCAGGGGAGGCAGTCGAGTGCAAGGAGGTGGTCTTTTTGATGATCCAAGACTGAAATCGCTTTGGCCCAGAAGCTGCACCCTCCCCACCCATGACACACCCAGGCACACTCTGCCCTGCCCCCACCCCTGCCCCTCAGGGCCAGCTGAAACCATAGGGACTGAAGCCTAGTTTTCCAGACCTTGGAACATCCCCTATTCCCTCACTGTTTGCAAAGCTCTAATCACTGATCGTTATACTAATCATTGATCATTAGAGGGTCACGCCTTTAGTCTTCAGAGATTTTCTGCCTTCAACAACTGTAAGTAAGTGCAGATCACTCTGGGAGGAATAACACCATAAGCAGTTATCAGCTCACACCTTCTAGCAGAGGCCACAGCCCCAAATGGTTCCAGGGGACCAGACATGAAAGTAGGTAAATCAATCAGGTTGGGGAAAGGTCACGGCTCAAGTGAGTGGGCACAAGAGGACAGGCAGTGGGCGCCCCAGCAGGTCACAGATACTGAGCTCCAGTCTGCCTTCCCTAGTGCCTAACCTCTTCCACTGGAGCTGCAGACTTCTGGACCCCTCCCCTCCCTAGCACCCCTGGTAGAACACCTGCTCGACTCACTCCATTCAAGAGCCGTGGAAGTCACCTCGATAACAAATAGAGATGAACGTTCCTCCATGCATGGTGTGGGCAGGAATATTAGGAGTCAGTCATCATTTTTCAGAGATGGGAAGCTACTGGCCCAAAGTCACACAGTGAGCTGATAACAGAGTCAGGACTAAACTGTGTCTCCTGCTTCCTAGTTCATGTCAGCTGCCATGTTCCCAGGACTCTTGGATAGCCTTCCCCACCTTTAAAGAGGATAACTGAGGGTGGGCTCCATCCATGCTCTGGAGGCATTAGCAACTGAATAATGGAAGATATGACAGATGAGCCTGCAATTCCATTGCCCTAGATATCTTCAGACAGGAGAGAGGGGTTAGGAAGATGAAGGCCTTCAGTGTGACTAGGGAAGACTTCCAAGGGTGGAGGAGCCAGACAAGACCCCCCCACTAACCATGGTTCATACACCAAACTCTCCCCAGGCAGAGAGGATGAGGCCCAAGGTTCAGAGTAAAAGCCCCCACCGCAGACTTCCCAGAGGACGTGGTGCCGCTTCTTCCTACCTGGATGTCACAGCTGACAAGCCGGCGGGCCAACTCTCTTCTCTGTGTCTCCTGTCCTCATCGCTGGCACTTCACACAAGGCCCACACTGAACCCACTGGGTTTCTTCCTGGACTCTCGGTGTCAGGCAGCAGTCCTGCATAAATGCAGTCTTCGCCGTTGCAAGCTGCATTGACTCTGCCCTCCCTCACACTCAGAGCTGGCATCTCACTGCACAGCAGTGAGGAGACTCGCACACTCTGTAGCCTGTGCTTAGCACACAGTAGGCACTCAATAAATGAGTGACCAGTGAACGGCTCCTTCTCTGGTGCAGAGCAAAGGGCAGGAATGGCCTGGGCTCTGTAGACTCTTCAGCGGCCTCACTGATATGTCAAGAGGCCAAGAGCCCTTTCAGAGAATCGCAGAGAAATACCGAACAGCCCCGGTCCTGCCCCCAGGTGGGAAAACAGGCTTGGGACCCAGGTAAGGATGACAGAAACAGGAAAGAGACCATGACAGGATGGGAAGGGATTGCAGGCATTTTGGAATGGAAGGGATTTGAAAACAAGGGGTCTTTCTTCCCTTTAGGGTCCTCTGAAACCCAAGCCTGAAAGAAAACACCCTCTCCCTACTCACAGACATGATCTCAAGGGCTCAAATGCATGTCTCCTGACTCAGAGAACAGGGTTCCAGGTTATTCATCAGTTGTCTTGTATAAGGTGACTCTTCAACTAACTGTCTTATGGTTAAGACACAGTCTCACTCTTGAGCACCTTAGAAGAGCAAAACAGTTCCCAACCTCAGGGAGCCCCAGACTGAGGAGGCAACTGTTCCTGCACTAGCAGTTTATAGGGAGGTGGGACACAGAAGACCCCTTAGAAAGCAGCGCATGAGCCAGCATGAAATCCTGGAGGCAAACCTAGGTTCTAAATATGGCGGGGCTCAACCAAGGAATGCACTGGGAATTGTGTGTGGGTCCAGCAGTAAAAGAGGCTCATTAATCCACTAGGCTACAAAGCATTTAGCTTCTGTGTCCCTTTCTCCAAAAAAAAAAAAAAAAGAAAACAGGTTAGGAGTTTTTCTGGGTGTTTGATTCTTTGCAGGTGGGTAGAGAGGAGCTGGGAGCTGGGCTATGTTTAAAACGAGGGGGCCAGGCATGGTGGCTCACACCTGTAATCCTAGCACTTTGGGAGGCTGAGGCAGGCAGATCATGAGGTCAGGAGTTTGAGACCTGCCTGGCCAACATAGTGAAACCCCGTCTCTACTAAATATATAAAAATTAGCCAGCATGGTGGCACGCACCTGTAGTTCCAGCTACTTGGGAGGCTGAGGCAGAAGAATCGTTTGAACCCAGGAAGCAGAGGTTATTGTGAGCCAAGATCACGCCACTGCACTCCAGCCTGGACAACAGAGCGAGACTCTGTCTAAAAAAAAAAAAAAAAAAAAAAAAAAGGAGGGGAAGCAGGCGTGCTGGTACAGAAGGCAGGACCCTCCTGTGGGTGCCAGAAAAGGCTTTAGTGACAACAAAGGCGGCTGCAAGGAGGAGGCCAAATGGTACCAGCACAGGCAGGAAGAGTCCTTGCACTTAACCTGTAGTGACGTACTCTCTCTCCCAAGACTGAATGTTCACTGTGAGCCCCGAATAAACCTCAGGGTCCCGTTTTCTCCATCTTCACACCTTACTATCATGTCCAGCAATGAATATGGGAGTGGGGGCCAGTGCAAGCCTCCTCCTTGGAACTCTGACACTGCTGCAGAATTTTCCAGTTAATGTACTTCCCATCTCACCCACTCCTAACCTCCTAACCCACCAGGCATCCCCAGTGCCTACTCCACCCCACCCAGCCACCAGTGAGGTGCCAAGAGGTGGTTCACTGCAATAACCCAACTCAAAGCACCAGTAAAGAGGGCTGAAAACCTCATTCTTGTGTTTGAAGAAAAAAGTGAACTCACCAGTTTCACCTCTGTGCCAGCATTTCACTAGGAACTCAGATGGGACCGGGGATATGAATGAAGTGTGAGATTGGAATTTGCCCTTGAAGACCTCACAGTATTATAGGAGAGCCAAGATGTACTAACGGATGCAAATCCCGCATTCCACTCCCCAGTCCTATCTTTCTCAAGCTCACCACGTTCACTCCTGCTTCTGGCTTCTGCACATACCATTCTTTCCATCCTGGTGAATGAATTCTTTGCCAAGATCCATTTCTCTGTAAAGGTTTTCCAGCCCAGGAAACACTCGTCCATTCCCTCCTTGGCATTCCCGAAATGCCTGACAAGTTCTTTCATTCAGCACTTCCTCTATGTTACAATGTTGATGTTGTAATTAATGATTTACCTCCCCTGCAAAACAGGGTTTCTGAAGAACACAGACCGCATCTTATTATCTTTGTGTCCTCAGCGCCAACAAAAGTGCTTGGCACGAGAGGTCCCTGGAGAGCATTGTGATGGAGGAGTCCTCGAGGAGTCTGTCTCTAGGAGCCAAACTTAATACAAGTAACTGAAATAAACAGTAGAGCTGCTACTTCCTGAATACGTCCCACAGTTCTCAAACTCGGCCTGTCCATACACTGAACTGCTGATCCACTGCCCCAAAACTACTCCTCACCATCTTCCCCATCTCTACAAACGGCACCTCCACGCACCCAGCTACAAACCTGGGAGTTTCCCTCAATTCTTCAAACCTAACTCATTATCCCCTAGCTGTTGAACATTCCACAATCTATCTGGAGTCCACCTACTTCTTGCTATCTTGTCACTGTTGGTAGCAGCCACCTTCCTCCCTTGTCTTGGAGGGCAGCAGCCTCCTGGCAGACCTCCTTGCTTTCCACCCTCAAGCCAGCCAGCTACCCCCAGCCTTTGTCCACTGGAGCGTGACCTTTTAAAATGAGAAATAGGATCGAGTCCATCCCTTGTTGGCCACAGTCCAACAGTGTCCTAGCATACACTTGACATTCTTGCAGAAACCTCCAGGGCCCGGTGCTCTCTAGTCCCTCTCCTCTGGGTTGTCACAATCATCACCAGGCTCTCTCAGACACACACACCAAATGCTGGCCTGCTCTGGGATCTGGACACTGCCCCAGTCCCTCTACTCCATATTGCCCCCACCCCACTAACTCATCTTTCAGCTCCCAGGATAAAGGCCCTTTTTCAGACAGGGGTTACCACTGGTTCCCCAGACTCAACTAATTCCCACCTTAGTTGGTGGGCACAACAGAACTTGTTTACTGACTACATGAATGAATATATGGCAGGTACTGCAAGCGAATTTTCCACAATTTTATCCCCATTCTGCCAATGTGGGATAAGCCACTTGCTTCAAGTTACAAAGGAAATGACGGTCAGGATTTGGGCTATGGTGGCTTGACTTCACATGCATTAACCCTCACACTTGGTCTATGTCATGATAGTTCAGACAAGTCTCAGGCAGAATTAGGGGCCTATTTGGGTGGGAAACATTTCCAAAAGCCCTACCCCAGGACACCAGTCCAAGAGGCTCCTTCCAGATCAAATCATTTTAGGAAATGTTATATCCTGTGTCTTCTTGGAAAACCCCAATGCCCATTAGCCCACTGAAGGTTTTGGGAAATCTTGAAGACAAGGAACATACTGGTATTATCTTTATTTTTTTATTTTTTGAGACAGGGTCTTGCTCTGTCACCCACGCTGGAGCACACTGGTGGGATCTCAGATGACCACAGCCTTGACTTCTTGGGCTCAGGTGATCCTCCTACCTCAGCCTCCCGAGTAGCTGGCACTACAGGTGCACACCACCACGCCCAGCTAATTTTTTTGTAGAGATTGGGTCTCCCTATGTTGCCCAGGCTGGTCTCAAACTCCTGGGCTCAAGTGATCCTCCCACCTCAGCTTCCCAAAGTGCTGGGCTTACAAGTGTGAGCCACCATGACTGGCCTGATACTAACTTTGGAAACACTCGGTGTTTTCCAAATTTATCTGACCACAGAACTTTTTGCCTATACTTTGGAATTTAGTGGAACACACTTCATGGAACGTTGAAGTGGAGGCTTTCTCAGTAAATACAAGAAAGGGAATAATAGACTAATCCTGTTGCACGTTGAGGTTATGTGTAAGGGAATGATGAAAGCTACGTGTAGGTTGAGTCAGCTTACAGAAAGACTTGAAAGCCAAGATAAACATGAATTTAATCCACTGAGCAATGAGAAGCCACGTGAATTCTGGAGCACGCAAGTGATGAGCAGTATCTTGACAGCAGAAGAAGGCTGGGCGCAGCGGCTCATGCCTGTAATCCCAACACTTTGGGAGGCCAAGGCAGGCTGATTGCTTGAGCTCCGCTTGAAACCAGCCTGGGCAACATGGTGAAACCTCGTCTCTACTGAAAATACAAAAAGTTAGCCAGGCATGGTAGTGCATGCCTGTGGTCTCAACTACTCTGGAGGTTGAGATGGGAGAATCGCTGGAGCCTGGGAAGGCGAGGCTGCAGTGAGCTGTGATTGTACCACTGCACTCCAGCCTGGGTGACAGAAAGAGATCCTGTCTCATAAATCAGTCAATCAATCAATACATACATACACACATACATATAGAAGGATATTCTTCAGTTTTCCTGATCCACTTAAGGAGGTGGCTAAGAATTCCAAGGCCAGCCAGTTACCTCAGAAGCAATTTGACTGACAGCTGACACGATAAATAACCAAACGAGGTGAACTGTCTGAGGCTGCCATTTACACAGAATATAAACAGTGTCCCTTGGAATTGCACAAGGTGGTAGCCGCCTTCCTCTAGGCACATCTGGCTTCCAATCAACCTACAGGGCAAACTGAATTCCAGCCCTTCAGTTTCCAAAGTCCCCTTGTTTCACTTCTCGATTGCCATGTATCAAACCATTCCAAAACGTGTGGTTAAAACAGTACTCTCACAATTCTCTGGGTTAACAGGGCTCAGCTAGATGTCTTTAGTGTCATGTGGTATCAGCAAGGGCCACTCATGAGGGTGCATTCAGCTGGGAGTCTGGCGGGGTTGAAACCTTCAAGAGACACAAGTCTGGGCTTTTAGTTGTGTGTGACTAGAGCACCTTGGTTCTCCTATGCATCGTCTCTCACCATTCAGTAATTTAGCCCAAGCTTCTCTTTTGAAAACATGTCAGCGCATTTTCAAGAACAAAAGTGGAAGCTACCGAAATATCACTTCCATAACATCCTATTAGTCAAAACAAGTCACAAGTTCAGCCCACACTGAGGAAAAAAATAGACCTTATTGGAAGTAGCACGTGCACAGAGGATGAGAGCAATTGCTGGTGGCCATCTTTGGAGATGATCTACCATACCTCTAAATTTGTGAGATAAGAGTGTAGGTTTCTGATAACTTTGGAATTGAATGTACGGTAAGCTGTTTCCAGAAACAAATGCCCAATTAAGAACAAAGACGGGTTTCTTGGAACGAACATGACTTGTCGAGGATAAAGATGTTTATATCTCACATGGAACATTTGTGAGGAACCATGGAGCCAGAGTTGTGCAATCGCACAGGTTATTTTCTCCACTCTTGGGCACAAGTAAACAAATCCCCAAACCCCCAAATGGTAACAACATGACCTGGACTTAAAGGTATTGCACAAGAAGTGAGGGGCAAACTGATGTTTTGGCACCAGGGACATTTCTCATTGCTGGGCAATCCTTTGTTTCCTTCTTAGTGACATTCATTGGGATTTTGTTGCAGATACCACACAGGAAGAAGGCTATTAAACTGCCCCTATCAGCAGGAAACAGTCTGGAGGAGGCAGTCACACATAATTTTGTGGAAGAAAGTGCTGAGGCAAAACCAGTTGAGGTCCGATTCCATGATCCCAACAGCAAAGGGTGGCTTCTAGAAGTCCTAGCACACATCACATACTATCACTCAGCAAAGCAGTTTTCATATTTTATTCTCATGACATTCAATACCTTGATATGCTATACATATGTGCACCTGTGAGACACATGAGGTAGAGGAAATTAATGCCGAGAGCCTCAGTGAGCCAGGCCTTCTCCCTGCTGCCATTCATTTCACTTGATGGGATTGGTTATTTGAGCCTGAGCACACTAAGAACTAGCTGAGGGGTTGTGTGTTAAGAGGATTCCTGCTGTCTCACTGGGGCTTCTTCTCAAACCAGGGTTTCCTAATTCCACGTCCAAGAATGGACTTCAAAGGCACAATTTCCTCAACTATAGGCAAATGTGTGTGTATTTACAAAGGTGATTTTTAAAAATCCAGTGCTTTAATCAGAGTCTCACAGGACAGAAGAAAAAAGTGGTAAAAGGATCATGGCCGAGCTGTGCTGCTTGATCCTGGTGCAGCCCCTAAGACTTTGTTTTGACCCACTCAGAACTATAGGGACAAATCAGGACAAATCAAAGTAGAGGACAAGTCAAAAGCATCACCTTGTCATTTAAAGGTTATACCACACTGTTAAAACTTACTTGGCTGGGCATGGTGGCTCCTGCCTGTAATCCCAGCACTTTGGGAGGCTGTGAGTGGATCACCTGAGGTCAGGAGTTCGAGACCAGCCCGGCCAACATGGTAAAACCTTGTCTCTAGTAAAAACATAAAAATTAGCCAGGCGAGATGGTGGGCGCCTGTAATCCCTGCTACTTGGGAGGCTGAGGCAGGAGAATTGCTTGAACCCGGGAGGCAGAGGTTGCAATGAGACAAGATCATGCCACTGCACTTCAGCCTGGGTGACAAGAGTGAGACACCATCTTGAAAACAAAACCAAAAAAAATTACTTAATATGACTCATTATCCCCAGATAGGAAATGGGAAAATAGCATGGAAGCATCAGATGACCAGACCTCATGGTAACAATGCCAAAAGTATGGGATTTGGACTCAGGGAAGCAAGGCTGTCTCATTCTGTTGCTCTAACACAGCAGCAAGACCGCTATGAGCCTCAATTTTTCATCTGGCAGAGGGCTATAATATCCACCTTACTGTGCTGTGGTGAGGAATGAAGAAAACCACAGAAGTAAAGGGACAATGCTTCCTATCCTAAATCAGAAACAATGCCACCATGAGGTACATCTTTTGCTTCCTGGTTTAGCTCTGTAGCCCCCCAAAGTTGCTGCTTGTAAAGCCAACTAACATCAATCAATTCTGTTTTTTGTTTTTTTGAGACAGGGTCTCATTCTGTCACCCAGGCTGGAGTGCAGTGGCATCATCTCAACTCACTGCAAGCTCTACCTCCTGGGTTCAGGCGATTCTCATGCCTCAGCCTCCCGAGTAGCTGGGACTACAGGCACATGCCCACGTCTAATTTTTCTGTTTTTTGTAGAGCTGGGATTTCATCATGCTGCCCAGGCTAGTCTCGAATTCCTGGGCTCAAGGAATCTGCCCACTTTGGCCTCCCAAAGTGCTGAGATTACAGACTATTACAGAGCTATCATGGCTGGCTTAAAAATCAGTCCTTTTTACTGTAATGAGTTGAGTTGGTTAATAATTAAAAAAATAATAAGAAGAAAAAAACGTAAAAAGAAAATCAATCCCTTTGCCTGAAAGTTTTCACCAGTTTCATTATTATCCTTGTAAGGGAAGCCATTAGAAACATGGGTGCCTATAACAAAGAAATCCAACTAGAAGGGAGAGGAGGATTCATCATTAAGGAATCAAAAAAAGTTGTGGAAGCAAACGGTAGAGGGGAGGGTGCGGGCTATCAAGGTAGACAGACCAGAATTGAAGTTTCTGGATTCGCTGCTTACTTCCACCTTGGATTCCAGGTCTCCTTTGGCAAACCAGTGTACACATCTACTGCACAGGGCTAGTATGAGGGTCAAATGAGGCAGTATGAAGGTACGGTGACAACCACATGGGAAGCAACCAGCCCATGCTACAGCTCTCTTCCTCCAGAAATAAGAGTAGGTACTTCCATTGAGCAGGTTTCAGTAATAATTTCAGACTTTTGCTCTTCTAATAAAGGAGCTTAAGCAGCTAAGCTTCTGTTATGCAGATAAGAGGGAGTTAAAAGCTGGGTGCAGTGGCTCAAAGCTGTAATCCCAGCACTTTGGGAGGCCATCACCTGAAGTCAGGAGTTCGAGACCAGCCCGGCCAACATGATGAAACCCTGTATCTACTAAAAATATAAAAATTAGCTGGGCATGGTGGCATGCACCTGTAATCCCAGCTACTCGGAAGGCTGAGACAGGAGAACCACTTGAACCTGGGAGGCGGAGGTTACAGTCAGTCGAGATCGGCCACTGCACTCCAACCTGGGTGACACAGCCAGACTCTGACTCAAAAAAAAAAAAAAAGAGGGAGTGAAATGGGATAGTCTTACTCAAAATTGCCAAGGGAAGTCTGTTCCCACACTTGTGGGGGTTTAAATGAGATAATAAATTCTTTTATTTTTCAGTGAGTAAAGTGGGATGGCAAAGCGAGTGGAGGCTTGGGATCAGGACTGTGCAAAAAACTTCAACTGTATGGGTTCTCACCACTACTGGCCACAGTGAGCAAAACCATTCCAGCACATACAATTCCCAGCCTCCTCCTTTCCACCATACAGAGGTAAGTGCTCAGCCACCCTTTTCCTGTGCTGGGTATATCTTACAGGAAAATGCAGCTATTTTCAAAAATAATCATTTCAACCTGGGAGTCAATAATTAGACGTGACATTGCTCAATACTGGTGAATGAACCTGGAAATGAGAAGGGATATCTGTTCCCATCTCCCACAGGCATCAACTGTACCCCCATATATCCTAACTTCCTATTGGTTCCTTTGCCCCTAAAATCAGTGAAAAATGGCACTTAGTGAAAGAATGGGTAATACTGACTAATCATTGCTATGTATACTGATTAGCTGGAACCAAAGTGAGGCAGATCAAATTTGTGCCACCATCTAGATAAGTTCAGAGTGAGCACTCCCTCGATCTTTATAGACAGCCTGCATCACAGGGAAAAACATTCCACAGCCACAAACCACATCCCTCAACAGTGTACTGCTAGGCAAAGCAAATCCTAAGTGCGTTTACTATGAGTAGCAGATTGTGTGCATCATTTTCATATATAAATGAGAGCCCCCAGATAAAACAGACTTGAGCAGAGAACATGCTTTATTGAGGAGTACATATAGAAGAGCACATTCTACCACATGTGGGGAAGGGTTTAGCTTCTGTAAAAGGCCTTTACCCCTTAAGAAAACCCCTAGTGAAGTTGATTTTGGATAAATTTTAACAGTGACACTGAAACTGGAGGGGAGCTGCCACTGAACATGCTTAAAATTAGCTCCCCCAACCCACAGTGAATATAAGTAGTGTACAGAGATGACAAGAGAAAGGCACAAATGACCGGAGTCAGGGATTGTGGTGAGGGCTCCACATGAAGACAGCATGTTGGAGGAGACCACGTTGGGAAGGGTGACATGTCATACATCAAAAGTTGCCCCAAGATAGCAGGTTATAATGGGCTACAGAGAAATTAGAGGGAACATCTCTTCCTTCACTTGAACAACACCAAAAATAGAAGACCAGAGAATAGAAGGACGGTGACAAATCCCAAAAAGGAAATGGAGGAGGAGTTTGTGGAAGGGCAGAAGCACTTTAATCCTAGAGGGAGGGTGAGGCACTGTTGAAAAGAGAAGCAAACCTTGGCAGGAGTGGCCATTCTGCCTTGCTGAGTCATGAGCTGAGATATGAAAGTCACTTTCAATCATTTTCAACTTCTCCCAGGGCATTGAGACAGAATCAGTGCAATGTATACAGAAGTAAAGATGTACTGTATCAGACTAGTGGAGGTGAAAAGATTTCTGCAGTATAATTAATCAGTTAACATGCAGCATGAAAGGGAGAAGTGGACATTACTTTGGCACCTGCAAACGTAAAAAGGGACTGCGAGTAAAGAGAGAAGGAAATATTTACTAGTGGGTACTTCACGGTGAGGCAAAAAGTAGTATCCGCTCCCTTTCACCAAGACACTGCCCACTGCCCACAGGTGAACTCAAATCAAACCCAGAACTACCACTTCTTCATTCTTCTCTCCATCTCATTCAGATCAATTATATGCTATTACCAAGACTAGTCCCTGGGAAACTCTTCAGAAGTATTTGGCTCTGGTAAGCCCAATACAGATCAAAAAGAGGTCTCTTAATCAAAATGAAGGAAAGAAATTTAAAGCAAGATGAAACCCAAAGTGAATGGATCCCCTGCCAATCCACACACACTCACAAGTGCCACCTCTTCCCTGCCCCTCCATAGAACACACACATAAGGAGTAACTGGAAAGGTCCTGGTGGTGGCAGCCATATTTGGAGGTCTGGTGACCAGGCGGCAAGCACTAGTACCACGCTTAGAAGACACAACACAACCTCATGGGGCGAGAGGACATGAGGAGAGAACCAGTGACTGGACAGGTACAGTACCATAACAGAACTCCTTGGGTCAGTGCTGAGAGACCTGCACTCAAGTCTAATACAGATCCCATCCAGGCAACCTCACTGAGGCCGAAACAACAGTTCCTCAGAACCAGCGTCTGCAGTGTACACAAAGGTCGGAGCCAGAACAGTCCTGAGGGGGATGGCCTTCCCAAAGGATACTGTACTTGCCAATCACAAGAGCAACAGAAATGACAGACAGATCCCTAGGGTACGGATTCCTACTGCTGGGGTTCGCTGGCTCGGAATGACAGGTCACTTTAAGTGCCCTTGGGAGGGGTCCATTTTAAGCAGCTGGGATCCATGGTTTTATTGGAGTTGGACCTTTTGGCCTCTTTGGCTATCCACTCATCAATCAGGTCCTAGGGGAGAACAATGGGAAAAAGGATTATATACTTTCAACTCAAATGCCTTTACATAGATTCCAAAATAACTAACCACCAAGAAGGAATTGCCAAAGGTTTAACAACATATTAGGGTATAAAAAAATACTATCTTTTGACTTACAAACGACTTTTCTATCTAATCCATTCTTCCTACTTTACCCTCAGTGAGAAATGAAAATCATCGCTCACCTACCTTTATTGTATGTATGAAACAATTTTAAAAATTAGAAGTGAGTATGAGTTGAGACAGCATTTGTGAAGATTCCTCTACAGATGGGCAATTTCCTCCCATGTAAGAAAATCATCAAATGACAGAAGTGCTGTACAACATAAAGCTGCTTAACCGGAGCTGCTTAACTTGTGTCATCCAAATTTGAGACAGGAGCTTACCAAAACCTTCTGATACGGGTAAGGCAATGCAGGCATCACTGCCAGCTACAGAAACGAGACCCAGTAAAAGGGGCATGTAGCCAAACTCCTTTAAGGGAAGGTTCTCTTGAGTCGTAAGGCCCCTACTTTGCTCTGCTAAGCCTTGAAGGACATCCAACAATGAGCAAGCTGCTGATGAAAACCTTACCTGTCTCTTTAAAACTAGGTGTTTTCCCTTCCAGTACTTGAGCATCTGAAGGGCTTGTAGAGTGCTGACAATGTCTACAGGATTCACAGCCGTCTCCTGACTGATTTCTGAAACAGAAGAGCTACTGACAACCTGACCAAAGTGCAGGTTCCCACCCCTTTACCCCCAACCAAGGTCTACTTTCCCTTAAAGGAAATCCAAATGGACAGAATCTTCTGTACTCAACCCAATCTGTTTAGAAGGAGTTTACAAAGTATTCATTTGACCAGTCCAAATAACTACAGAAGGATATTACAGCAAGAAGCTATTCTTGGCCCCTTAGAAATCAAGGTCAAATATAGACCAAACTAAATTGTTCCACCCCTGCATAAATACACAGGGATGTCTTTCTCAGAAAGATGAACCAAAAGATCTGAAGTTTTTCTTCTTGACTTTTACAAGAATTAGTGTTAGCAACTCTGGATTTGAGAAGCCAATTAATAACCATTCCCAGGGGCCAAATGCTTTGGATTCCTAGGCAACTTTAGTGAGGGTCTCTGCAGTGGTCCATTTTCAGTTGGCCTTCCTTTCTCATATTTAGGGGAAACACCATACCCAGTAGAGTTAACTTCTTGGGCAACAATCAACCATTCCAAGGAGTCAAAAACCAACCTTTGATAGAAATCTCTTTGCCTTGGAAATTATGCAGGTAGCGGAGAAGTACTTCTTTCCAGTAACTGCGATAGCTTATAAGCCCCAGATCTGAGAGTGGACGTTCTGGGGAGCCAACTTTTTCTTCCACTTTGGAAAGCAAATAACCTGCCAGGGAACAAATACAGACTTTTTCTAGCAGCACCAGATCTTACCCGAATAGCAAAAAACAGTGTGCCAACATGCAAGAAGGTTTAAGAAGCACAGTCCCCTCTTATTCCAGGGAATGTGTTCCAAGACTCTCAGTGGAGGCCCAAAACTGTGGATAGTACCAAATCCTATATATACTATGTATTTTCCTATCAACACATACCTATGCTATAGTTTAACTTGTAAATTAGGAACAGGAAGACAGTAATAGTAAAACAGAACAATTATAACAATATACTGTAATAAAAGTTATGTGAAGGTTGTCTGTCTCTCAAAATATCTTATTGTACTGTACTCACCTATTTTTGGACCGCAGTTGACTACAGGTAATTGAAACTGCAGAAAGTGAAATGGCGGATAAGGAGGGCACTACTGTAATAGGCACTAAAAGAACTCCGGAAGGCTTCACTATTAATCATTTTGATAACAATGGTTCTCTATAGGTGTGTGTTGGAAACAAGGGAGACAGGAAAAAAATGTGAAGCCACTTCATTACCTAGTTTTAAAATATTTTTTAAATCTTTGAATGGTAAGAACAGATTAGCTCAGTACCACCTATGAGATAGTCGGGGGGATGTGTGTGTGTAAAAAACCCAAATGATGAAGCCTCTAGTTGTAAAGTCTAAACACCTAACATTCAATTTATACAAAATATACAAAACAACATTATGGAGATGCAGTCTGCAAGGTTCATAATCTGGGTAACCCTTTTAGACAACTAACCTCCTTTCTTCAATAAAAACACAGCAAGGAAAAAAAAGATGGGACTGGAAAATTTTAGACTGAAAGTGAATTATGAGCCATATTTCTCAATCTCACTATCAATTTTACCTGGATCTAAGTATTAAAAAAAAGTTTTTTAAAAAGAACAAAATCACACCAGGGAAATTTGAGGATCACAATTTATGATATGAAGGACTTTTTTTTTTTTAAGGTGTAATAGACCTTATTTTTTAGAAATATCAAAATAAAGGCAGGTGAAAGTATAGGTAAAACGAGGTTAGCTCCCTCCACCCCCAAAAAACAGTAATTATTGAAGTTGGGTGATGGGTATAGGAGCGTTTATTATACTTTTGTTAATGCTTAAAACTTCCTATAAAATCAAGTTTATACGAACAGTGTTACCTATTCAAAGATATATAGTTCCCCTCTTATGTCACTTTCCAGTTCATCTCTTCTCAGGTGACTTAAAAATGAAAAAAGGCAGCTGGGCAAGGTGGCTCACACCTGTAATTCCAGCACTCTGGGAGGCCAAGGTGGGCGGACCAACTGAGGTCGGGAGTTCGCGACCAGCCTGACCAACATGGAGAAACTCCATCTCTACTAAAAAAACACAAAATTAGCCAGGCGTGGTGGCACATGCCTGTAATCCCAGCTACTCGGGAGGCTGAGGCAGAAGAATCACTTGAACCTGGGAGATGGAGGTTGCAATGAGCCAAGATCGCACCATTGCGTTCCAGCCTGGACAATAAGAGCAAAACTCTGTCTCAAAAAAAAAAAAAGAAAGAAAGAAAGAAGGCTTGGAAGGCTAATTCTAGGAATTCCAATTTTGATTAGAATATACCCTGTCCTTTGACAGTGGACATCAAATAGAGAATAACACACAGTGGAGTCTTGTTTTTCACAGCAGTTATGTTTCATAAAGTCACTGAGAACCTGAATTAGTGAATACTGAACCACTGCTACTAGGAGAAATACAGGGAGGGTTAGGTTCCTGCAAGCCTCTGGTCACACATTGGTCAACCATCAATACATAACCTTATTTTATGTTTCTGTTTAAAAATGCCTTATTTAATATACACTGTTGACATCACTAACATTGAACTCACTGCCAGCAACTCTCTAATTCACCTGAAGAAAGCCATCTAACCTCTGTAAGGTACCCCGGGATTCCTGAGATTAGTGTAAGGTATCCCGCCAGGATTCCTGAGATTAGTGTAAGGTGACCCAGGATTCCTGAGATTAGGAACACCAGACACATCAGCACTACTCATAGGGGCCATTTAAAATCAACAGAAAGCCAAAACCGTGTGGCATTCACAGACTGAAAATGAACTTGTTTACAGTATAAGAGCTGAAAACTCTGAAGTCAGCTGGGAATGCGTGCATCCATGACTCTTATTTTTTGCTGCTCTGTGCATGTTCACGAATGACCACAAAAATGTTAAGATTGATTTTGGGGTTACAAATAAAACTTAGTGAGTAAGCAAATTCACAAACACAGAATCCACAATTAATGAGGGCAGAGTATATTATGCAAAGGGTCCATTGGGTGCATGGATTACTTCTAGACAAGTCCCTACAAAAGTGAAATCCCTAGCATCAAGGAACAGATTTTAAGCCTCATGCATGTATGTGCTGTTTAAAAGTCTCAAACTGGGATAATATGAAAGAGCTCACTTTATCATCCTCTGTACTTCCTACTCATTAAGGAGAAGTCCTGTATCTCTTCAATGGTCAATGTGTATCTGGCAGAATGACAATGTTCAGGTTTTTCCTACTTGTTCATTCATTTACTAAATATCCATGTACCTCCACTACATTTCAGGAATTGCAGAGACCACAAGACAAAAAGACAAACAGCAATATTCACATGGTCCCTGCCTTGTGGAACTAATGACTTAGCAGTTTCACTTACTGAAATCAATAAGCATCTTGCCATAGCCCTGTCTCATGTACTGAGGCATGGTAAGGATACAGGATACGTTGTAGTTGAGGAATGAATTCTTTTCCTAAAATCAAGAGCAAACAGATGAACACATCACGAGGATTTGAAACCAAAGGTTTCAGCACTTCCACAGATACAAAATAAGGCTGCTTGCAAAACATCTGGGTAACCAGTCCCAGGGAGTGGCTGTCAGGCTCACAGCTGTTATAACCACACCCCTTATCATGGCCAAAGCCATTAATCATCCCAGGATTTCCCTAGCTGAGACCTCCAGTCTCATTTTAAGGGGGCTGACTCTGGGTTCCTGACAGCCACAGAGCAGGGCAAGAAGGTTAAGGCTGCTGACTCAGTATATAGAAGCCCACTTTAAATGCAATTTTTGAAAAGGAGCTGCCTACTGGAAGAGAAGGGAAGGAAACAACACAGTAAGTCTCCATTCTGCAAAGGGATTTAAAAAAAAAAAATCAAATCGAATGAAATCAAAATGTGTGATTCCAGTTGCAGAAGTGTCCAGAATAGGGAAATTTGTACAGACAGAAGGGCTGAGAGGGATTGAGTGGAAAAAGAAGTGATTGTTAACAATTTATTTTCAGGATAATGCAAACTGGATTGATTGCACAACTCTGTGAATACACTATAAACAACTAAATTGTACCCTTTCAGTGTGTGAATTTATGGTGTATGAATTATATTTCAATAAAGTTGTTATACTAAAAGTCATAAAATCTGGCCTTGGGCCAGGCGCAATGGCTCACACCTGTAATCCCAGCACTTTGGGAGGCTAAGGCGAGTGGTCACTTGAGGTCAGGAGTTCAAGACCATCCTGGCCAACATGGTGTAAAACACCATCTCTACTAAAATCACACAAAAAATTCGCTGGGCGTGGTGGCAGGCACCTGTTATCCCAGCTGCTCAGGACGCTGAGGCAGGAGGGTCACTTGAACCCGGAAGGCAGAGGGTACAGTGAGTCAAGATCACACCTCTGTATTCCAGCCTGGGCAAGAGTGAGACTGTCTCAAAAAAAAAAAAAAAAAGAAAAGAAAATCTGGCCTTGGGTCTTTAAAAGGCGCAGTAGTGTTATCACTGAAGGGACTGTGCTAGGAGCCCAGCTAAACAATCAGGCAAAAGGAGTATATTCCTGGTTTTAAGCTGATAACACAGAGGCAGGCAAAGCCAGGAGAGGCTGGCTTGACTACAAGATGTTGGCTTACGGGTTACTAGGGAGGGCTCTGGCCAGTTATTAATAGGCAGCTCCAGTCCACAACTCCAGAAAAGAATTAACCAGAAGCTTTTAATAAAAACTGCATTTTCATTAAATAATCTTTGATACATGGGTTTGCCCTTTTTTTTTTTTTTTTTTTTAAATTTAAGGAAGGGGTGTCATCATTGCCCAGAGTGCGGCTTCTTCCTGTCGGTGATTTGAGCCCCCAGCTGCGAACATGGATCACCCTGCTCTGGCCAGTGGCTTCTTAATCTTCAGCTCCTGCTTACCTTGGAAAAATATCCAATCAGGTGACAGCCAGTGTTGTCCGCCTCTGTCATAACATAGAACAGGAAGGGTTCCACATCATAATATAATGTCTTATGGTCCAGAAAAAGTTTGGCCAACAGGCACAGGTTTTGGCAGTAGATCTGGAAGCAGAGAAACAGAGTTCATGTGTGGGCCACTGATTCCTAAACAGATAAAGACCTAAAATTCACAAACATACCATAATTATTAATGAAACATATTGTGTATTTTGGCAAAAGAAGAGTTCTATGTCCTTCACAAGGTATGATGGAGAAAAAACACACGCCTTCTGAAACCTGTGAATATCCAACATTACAACTCCTTTCTAAAGCCACCACTTTTTACCTTGTTTTTCTTGCCATCCACTTCAAACACAGAGATAGAACCTTTGCGATATATCTCATCACCAGGTGGGTGTTTCCACACACATTTGGCCTGCGAGACAATGAAATTCACATCAGGGAACCAAAGCCTCCCAACAAGACTGCTCCTCAAAAGGGAAAAGGAATGACAGGTCAAATGTGATTAACTGAGCTACAGGACAGTTGGACAAGTTGAGAACATACTGTAAAACACAGATTTTTTCTCCATAAAACAAAGACTTCCAAAGCCATTTGAATATATTTATGACACTTCTATAGCAATCTGGAACAAGTACTCTGGATTACATTCTGGCACTGCTTTAGCCCAGGAGATTAAAATCACCCACTACATAAAGGTCAAATAAATAACAATACCCTTGCTTATTATGCCTCAAGCCAACAGGAAATTCTTAAGCAGCTTATTTCCAGCAGCTTAGGGTGGCTAAGTACTTTACTCTCACCTTTACCCATAACTTCTCATTACCACCTAACCATTATGGTCTTCTTTTGTTCAGATTAGAAAACTCACTCACAATGATAAAAACCATGTACCACTACCTGTCTGCCCTTCTCCCCTGCAACTGCATTGCCTTAGTTATATAAGGAAATTAAGAGAAAGTCCTGTGGCAAAAAAAGGGGAAAAAAAAAAAAGCAAGCACCCTAGCTGAGCAGCAGGAAGCTAGGGTCACTTGGCCACAAGGAGGCATGAAGTACCCCCTTTTCCTAACTCTCAAGTGCTAATTGTTTTAATGCAGCCAGTCAGCTGCATTCTGCTGTTAGGTGAATTCTTTAAAAGGTTTACATTTTAAAATGTTTAAGGCCTGGCGCGGTGGCTCACGCCTGTAATCCCAGCACTTTGGGAGGCTGAAGTGGGCAGATCACCTGAGGTCAGAAGTTTGAGTGCAGCCTGGACAACATGGTGAAACCCCACCTCTACTAAAAATACAAAAATTAGCCAGGTGTGGTGGCAGGGGCCTGTAATCCCAGCTACTCTGGAGGCTGAGGCAAAAGAATCCGGGAGGTGGAGGCTGTAGTGAGTCGACATCACACTACTGCACTGCAGCCTAAGTGACAGAGCAAGACTTCGTCTCAAAAAAAATAAAAAAGTGTTTAAAAAGTATAGATACACAAACTTTTTTTTTTGAGGTAGGGTGTCACCCTGTCACCCAGGCTGAAATAGCATGATCATAGCTCACTGCAGCCTCAAACTCCTGGGCACAAAAGATTCTCCCATGTACCTAAGATTATAGGCACGTGGCACTACACCTGGTTAATTTTTAAAATGGTTTTTGAAGCAACAGAGTCTCACTATTTTACCCAGGCTGGTCTCAAATTCTTGGCCTCAAGCAATCCTCCCACTTCAGCCTCCCAAAGTGCTGGGATTACAGGTGTGAGCCACCGCACCTGGCCCATTAAACACTTTCTATTAAGCAATTTTACTGCAACTCTTTTTGTCAACTCAAGAAGCATGTTCCAATTTGTCATATGTAAATCCAAATATTTATTAACTGGAATCCCTCCAAGAAAATTCCATCTGTAGTTTGTTCCTATCTCTACCCCTTTACTCATGCTGGCTCTTCCCAACAATAAGCAAACTCATGTAACAATTATCGTTTAGAAACAGAAGCCAAGCCAAAGGAAGACCATTTCATTTCAGTGATCACACCTGAAGCAATGGGAATAAGAACAGGCATGGAATAAAATAGGTATTTCCTGAAATCTGATTTTTATATCATATAATATGGAAGATTTTCAAATATTCATAATGTTTATTCGATCCTCAGATTTATTCAGACCCTTTGTTTTCTCCTTCTATTACTGTTTCTTGCCCTTTTAGCTATTTCATCGGTTAGTGTCACTAAACAACCAGAAACAAAAAGGAAAAAAGGCATAAATGGTAAGCAGTGCACATCAATAAAAATACCTGCTTTCACATAGTAAAACCATTTTACTTTATCTCCATGAACTGCCATCTGTGTCAGTGCCCCTCCTTCTGACCCCATCATTCCCTGTACACTGTATCTCTACCAATCCCCGCCAATCACCTCCCCTCCATGACTCTAGCCCCATGCAGTCAAGTGTGCCAGGGCCTGCAGAACCTGAGTCAAAGCAACAGTTCTGGGCCCTGAACCTGCAGACCACATGCTCCTGAACTGGGAACATAAAAAAGCAGTATCACCAACCAAACTGGGGAGAAGAGTATAATGACAGAAATCACAGGAAGACTGGGTCATAGATGCTTAGCATATGGAAATCCTGGGAAATAAAATAGGAAGGGGAAGGAAAAAGAGACACCCCCGAGGCCTTAGAGCCAAACTATATTGTGATTATGAGAACAAGGGCTGGGCACGGTGGCTCATGCCTATAATCCTAGCACTTTGGGAAGCTGAGGCGGGTGTATCACGAGGTCAGGAGATCAAGACCATCCTGGCCAACATGGTGAAACCCCGTCTCTACTAAAAATACAACACTTAGCCAGGTGTGGTGGTGTGCACCTGTAGTCCCAGCTACTCAGGAGGCTGAGGTAGGAGAATCATTTTAACCTGGGAGGCGGAGGTTGCAGTGAGCCGAGATCGCGCCACTGCACTCCAGCCTGGGCAACACAGCAAGACTCTGTCTCAAAAAAAAAAAACAAAAAACAAAAAACAAAAAAACAAGAAAAAGGCTTCTCTGCCTGAAAGGCTAATCTAATCTCTACTCCTTCCCTTGCTCCATGGCAGAAATATCCCTTAAGACAAAACTTCTTATTTCATAACAGAGGGGGTGGGGGAAATGGCTTTTTTTTTTTTGAAGCTGCAAAAAATCTAGTAAACATATTTGTCAACAATAACAGATTCAACTCCTTATACCTGCTTTATTAGGAAAAAGAGAGGAAGGCACCAAAGAACCCATTCTGCTACTTTCATAATCTGTCACAGGCTGATCACTCTTACATATTAGTAAGTGTACCCATTCAACATGTATTTCCTGGGCATCAGTTGTCCACACTAGTTGCTAGGGATATGAAGGTGAGCCATGCTGTCCCTGCTCTGCCTAATGAAGTCTGTATTTTCATCTAGTTTGGGACACACAAAACCTGTGGGCAGAGATAATTCATATTCCAAGGAGGAAATGAAGAGGAGTAGGCAGTAAGAACAAAAGACAGGAAGACGTACATGACAGGATGTGGGTAAGGGCCCTCAGCTGCTTTGGGTGGCACCCAGCACAAGCCATGCCTCAGGCTCTACACCCCACCTTAAGCTGTGGCCTTCCATTTCCTATGCCTTCATCCCACTGCTGAGGACCACTGAGAAGGTGCCTGAACAGAGGCAATCACTATGGCAAAATCTAGAGATCCTACAGCTTATTGCCATCATGGTCAAGGCAGAGGAACCCAAGACAACTCACCATGTGCCGGCGGAGTATCGTTTGGCTCTTCATATATTTTAAACAGAATTCACACATATAGAGACGTCCCAGCCGTGCATATTCTTCAGGATATGGAGAATGGTACCAGGTATCAAGCTCATAGCGGCCAAAAGCAATTGTTTTAATCATGTTGCTTCCCTCTGTGATTTGGCCTTGCAGCCTTAATTTCTCCTATTGCCAAGAAATCAAAAGTCAAAGGAGGATTAGAATTTATTATATTTGCTTTCAGGAAGGACACAATGGATCCTGTAATCCCAACACTTTGGGAGGCTGAGGCAGGCAGATCTCTTAAGGCCAGGAGTTCGAGACCAGCCTGGCCAAAACGGCAAAACCCCATCTCTACTAAAAATACAACAATTAGCCAGGTGTGGTGGCAAACAACTGTAATCCCAGCTACTTGGGAGGCTGAGGCAGAAGAATCATTTGAACCCAAGAGGCAGAGGCTGCAGTGAACCGAGATCGCACTACCACACTTCCAGCCTGGGAGACAGAGCGAGACTCTGTTTTAAAAAAATAAATATTGTCTTGTTTCTAAAAGCGTATGTGCATGCCACCATGCTAGGCTATAAAAAAAATCAGACAGATTTGGCTTCTACCTATGAGAATTTACATTAAAGAGAGCTACATGAAAAATCAGGCAGGCATACAGAAAACTTACTGCCCATACTGCTCAGAGCACAGGTCTCAAAAGAGGGTTCTCTGCTACCTCCCACATTCTGGGCCTCACCAGAATGAGACCTTGGAAACTTCATTATTATCAGCCTAGACCAAACTGAACTATAAAGAAAATCATCACAGATACAAACTGCCCACCCTTAGAAAGTATTCTAAAACTAAACAGAAAAGTTGATTTAGAATCTGCCTTACTTATCTGCAGAAACTTTTATAAAGCTATATGAATCTCTGTGACATATATCCACAATGCTCACTTAGAAAAAAAAGTAGGCCTTTTAAAAAATATTTTTGAAATGTGCATGATAATTCTAGAATCTAAACTCTAGAAGGCAGAAAATATTTCTGGGCTGGGTGTAGTGGCATGCCTGTAGTCCCAGCTACTCAGGAGGCTGACGTGGGAGAATCGCTTGAGCACTGGAGATCGAGACTGCAGTGAGTCATGATGGCACCACTGCACTCCAGTTTGGGCAACAGAGCAAAACTCTGTCTCAGACAAAAAAAAAGAAAATTCAGTGACTCTGAGTTGGCTACAAAAGTATTATAATTTGTAAGTATAACCAGGTGTAAAGTTGTGAAACGCTAGCTCAGAAATGCTCCATGACAAAACAGGATAGAGAAAACTAGCAGTAGGAACTGCCCATTCCAGCCAAGGGTAGCCAGCAAACCCTGCCTCCGCCCAGTTTTCAACAAGTCTATTATTTGATACAATTTTTTTTTAATACAAGGGGGAAGGGGGTGAAGATGAGATTCACTTTAAAAACTGAGCTTCCCTGAACACATTTAATCTGTTATATCAGAGGTAAACTCAATCACCAGAATTTTCTTCAAGCAAAGTTGTTAAAAATTCTGCCTAGGACAGCAACTCAGTATAAACTAGCTCTAAATAAATATCAGAATGGACAACCAATGTATCAAACTTGACTGTGTCAAAGATTAATTCTAAAACATCTGACAACAGCCTTTTCCATTATTCCCCTTCACTGTTATTTTCATTCTTAGTGCAGAGGAAACCTAGCAAAAGGGGAGTTCCTGTTGGGATTAAGAAAACAACAGAGATGAGTCTCTCCTAGGCTACAGGTTCTCAGAATTGCAAATTGCCCAGCTGAGACAAAGGGGAGCCTATAGTTTTATCCAGCCTCATCAGCTCTAGCCAAACTGGTACTTCCGGGAGCTGAGGTGGAAAGAAGGGAATAAAAAAAGGAAGGGAGGAGGGGTGATTTGTTTTAAATCTGAAAGGGAAAGGCTAGTCTCCAAAAAGGGACAGCTGGGAAGAGAGGGAAAGAGATTCAAGAAGCAAGGTACATTTAATTCCCACCAAACTGATTTGCAATCATTTTTCTTGGCAATTCTAAGCACCTTTCACAAGTGGTCTTCAGTTTGGAGGTTTTAATACTCACCAAATCCTCTGAAGCCCGGGCTTGTGCTCTTCGGAATAGATCCAAGTCATACTCACTTGTCAGGTTTTCTAAGAGAGGTTCCCGTGTGTTCCCATAGGTCTGTCTGTGTTCCTAGGAAAATAACCAGAGCACGACACTCTGATACTCTCTGCTTCTAAGAACTTTTTAATCCATTTCACTTCAATCCATGCAAACCACATAATCATAAGCTATTTATTTAGTGCGTACATACTAGGTGCTAGGCATTGAGCACAAGACATACTACTCATCAGATTAATGCCACAAGACTCCCACTACCCACCCCAGTGAATCTGGAAAGGAAATGCTCCCACACCTCCAGAAGGGAACTTCATTCTATTTCTTCGTGGATCAGAACTCTATGCCTCCATTCCTTCATGTAAAAATGTGCATGACAGTACAAATAAATAAAGTACCACAAACCCAGAGACACTACAAATTCCCAGAATCCTGAGATATGGAAGGAGCTTTGGTGGATACTCCCGGATTTAAAAACAAAATACACAAAAACCAGATTCTCTAAGCCTTAGTGTCTAAGATTTTAGACTCAAAAGAAAATCTGCAGGAAGGGAGGGGCAGGGGCAGCTGGATGAAGTAGTCCTTTGTAACTTCTTTCACTTGAATTGCTCCAGCCACCATTACACTGTCTGCAAAAGGCGTGCTACCCTCAAACTCCAGTCCACATGCTCAGGAAAAATAGGCTGGACTCTAAAAAATGCCTTACTAAATATTAAGCAAGAATAAGACAGGGAAAAGCCATAGAAAATTAAAAGCGTGAAAATAATCCAGTCTCAAAATAATTTCCCAATCTTACCATGGCAGTCACTACAAGAATCCTTTCCAGAAAAGAGATTCTACAAAGGAAACTTCCCTTTTAAGCCTTTGATTTTAGCCCTTCCCACTCTGTTCTAGGCTCCACCTCCCATCCAGAGAATAGGAGATAATAGTAGTTAAGTGGAGTGGACGGCTTATCCCAGGAAAACATTATAGATTTCACACACATATTAGCATATGAAGACACCACTCATCAGTATCTTTATCCCTATTAAAATTTCTTCTGGTTAATCTGATTCCATCTGCTGTGAATCTTTTTAAATTTGGACCCTTAACATCTAAGATTTGGGTTCTAAGCATTAGTTATTTCTTCTATTTTGAGGAACACTGGAAAAAAAAAAAAAAAAGCTTGAAAAAAATCCTAGCCAGCATTTTAATCAAGGAGGTTGGGTCCTACTAACCTATCCCAAATTACTGAAAAGCAGAGCAGATGTTTGTTAAGGTTAAAAATTTCAGGAACTTTTACTTCAGACACTCTTTCTACCTGTATGATTTTGGGCAAGTTACCTCTCTCAGTCTCAGTTTTCCTGTATATAAAATACGGGAAATACCACCAATCATACTGGACTGTTAAAAGATCAAAGGAACATCACAACCACAGTGCCTAGCACTAATCACTCAATATACGGTATCATTGTCTTATTACTCTTCTAACCAGTTTGCAGATAGAAACAGTGAGCAAGACTGGGGCAAGCAAACAACCTGGTACCCTACAGCCCACTACTAAAGCCCTCACTCTACAAACCAACAGTCTGGTGTAAAGGTCTAACTACAAATTCACCCCACAACCCATCTCACATTGGCCTATGTCCACTTATTCGTCAAATTATCATTTAAGACAGTGATGACTGTCAAAAAAGTAAATATAGGCCAGGTGCTCACCTGTAATCCTAACACCTTGGGAGGCCAAGATGGGCAAATCACTTGAGGTCAGGAGTTTGAGACCAGCCTGGGCAACATGGCAAAACCCTGTCTCTACTAAAATTACAAAAATCAGCTGGGTGTGGTGGCCCACGCCTATTACTCCAGCTACTTGGAAGGTTGAAGCAGGCGAATTGCTTGAACTCAGAACCCGGGAGGCAGAGGTTGTAGTGAGCTGCGACTGCACCACTGCTGCACTCCAGCCTGGGTGACAGAGTGAGACTCTGTCTCAAAAAAAAAAAAAAAAAAGTAAATACAGTCATCTCTTGATATCCCTAGGGGAAGAGTTCCAGGAACGACCCCCAACCTTCCTGCATATAACAAAATCCATGGATGCTCAAGTCTCATATGTAAATGATGTCATATTTGCATATAACCAGGGCACATCCAGCAGTATACTTGAATTAATCTCTAGATTACTTACGTGATGTCAACGCCATGTAATAGCTGTTATACTGTACTATTTCAGAAATAATGACAAGAAAAAGTCTGCACATGTTCAGTACAAACGCACATTTTTTTCCCCAAATATTTCTGATCTATGGTTGGCTGAATCCACAGGAACAAAATCCATGCATACAAAGGGTCATCTATACATAGTCTGGCATATTTTTGTCTTAGTGAAGCCATGCCCTGAGTAAGTATTCACATGCCCTACGTTTAAGAATCTATTCTAATGGCTAAATAAGAAAACATTCCAATTCTATGAAAAAAACTAAAATGTCAGAAAAAAACTAAAAGAACAGCCATAAAAAAGAATGAAATCATGTCCTTTGCAGCAACATGGATGCAGCTGGAGGCCATTATCGTAAGCAAATTAACACAAAAACAGAAAACCAAACACAGCATGTTCTCACTTATAAGTGGGAGCTAACCACTGGGTACAGAGGGACACAAAGAAGGGAACAATAAACACCGAGGATTCCAAAAGCGGGGAGGCAGACAAAGGTCGAAAAACTACCTATCAGGGGCTATGTTCACTACTTGGGTGACAGGATAAGATGAATAGAAGCCTAAATCTTAGCATCACACAACACATGTATGTAACAAACCTGTACATGTATCCCCTTATCTAAAATTTAAAATAAATACTAAAAAAAAAAAAAAAAAAAAAGGCTGGGTGCAGTGGCTCACGCCTGTAATCCCAGCACTTTGGGAGGCCGAGGTGGGTGGATCACGAGGTCAGGAGTTCAAGACCAGTCTGGCCAACATGGTGAAACCCCGTGTCTACTAAAAATACAAAACTTAGCCAGGAGTGGTGGTGGGTGCCTGTAGTCCCAGCTACTCGGGAGGCTGAGGCAGAGAATTGCTTGAACCCGGGAGGCGGAGGCTGCAGTGAGCCAAGACTGCACCACTGCACTCCAGCCTGGGTGACAGAGCAAGACTCTATCTCAAAAAAAAAAAAGAAAAAGAAAAATGTTAAGCAGTGGTTTGTATCTTGAAGGACAATTTTTTTTTATTGGAATGTTTCTTCTCTATATTTTTGGTATTTTCAGTAGTAAGCATGTATTAATACATGTATAATAAAATATTTTTCTAAAAAAAGATGTTTAAGGCCAGGCATGGTGGCTCACACCTGTAATCCCAACACTCTGGGAGGCTGAGGCAGGCAGATTACCTGAGGTCAGGAGTTCGAAACCAGTCTGGCCAACAAGGTGAAACCCTGTCTCTACTAAAGATACAAAAATTAGCCAGGCGTGGTGGCACATGCCTGTAATCCCAGCTACTCGGGAGGCTGAGGCAGGAGAATTGTTTGAGCCCTGGAGGCAGAGGTGGCAGTGAGCTGAGATCATGCCACTGCACTCCAGCCTGGCTGACAAAGAGTGAGACTCAGTCTCAAAAAAAAAAAAAAAAAAAGATGTTTAAGTGAAAAGACAGAATTCAAAGTGCTACATACAGTAAGAAGGCAATTACATAAATAAGGGATTGTGAAAAAGCTAGGATATATCCAAAAACACTAACTGTGGCTATTTTTAGGTGGTAGGATTTGTTTTCTTCCATATACTTTGCTTAATCACTCTAAATTATCTTACAAATGTAAGATAATTACTTCTAAAATTAGAAAAAAATGTTAAAATACTACAAGAATATCTATTATAGAATATTCACCCGATTAATACCTTTTAATCATGGAGGAAATCTATTTTTCCATTAAAATAAGCAACCTACTATTAAGGTTGACTATTTTTCTTCATACATAAGTTTCCAGTGCCATGGTATGTGTTCTAGTGGGTAAATTTAACCCTTTAAGATGAAAGTAAAATTTATGAACAACCAGAGGTTCAAATTTTTTTAAATCTAAATTCTAATGGTATTTCATTTTCCCAAGACCTCCTGTTTCCACTCTCAACAACTCAGTTTTAGGGGATGAAATAAACTCTAAGTGCCATAGAAGAGTCACTTAGTATTCACATGTAGAGCATACTAAATGGCAAATCTCAAAGGCACAAGCTCAGAAAGCAAAAGGAATCAAATGTGATAGCAGGAGTTCATGCTCATTAAATATTTAACTTTTCCTCACCATATATTTCTCTTTCTGTTCTTTGCTCAGTCCAGAATTTCTTTTCTTCCTGAGTTCAGCCACTTTTTCCTTGTATCGAAGCTGCCTCTCCGTTGGTGCCTAAAAGGAAAAAGGAGAAAACTGAGAGAAAACTGCTTATAAAAGCTAAGCTTCAAAATGAAAGTGCCAAGGTCCAGCACGGTGGCTCACGCCTGTAATCTCAACACTTTGGGAGGCCAAGGCGGCCCAACCAGGTGGCTCACGCCTGTAATCTCAACACTTTGGGAGGCCAAGGCGGGCCAACCACCTGAGATCAGGAGTTCAAGACCAGCCTGGCCAACATGGTGAATCCTCGTCTCTACTAAAAATACAAAATGAAAAACTAGCCGGGCGTGGTGGCAGGTGCTTGTAATCCCAGCTACTCGGGAGGCTGAGGGCGGGAGAATCACCTGAACCTGGGAGGCAGAGGTTGCAGTGAGCCAATCACGCCACTGCATTCCAGCCTGGGAGACAGAGCGAGACTCTTCAAAAACAAAAAAAAAAAAGAAGGTACCAAAACATTTTTTAAAATGTAAAGAGAAAAAAACCCCAGAAATGTTCTAGCCACACTGCAAATCATATGGCAATTTTATTTTATTCATTTGTATTATTTTTGAGGCAGGGTCTTGCTCTGTCGCCTAGGCTAAAATGCAGCGGCACAATCATGGCTCACTGCAACCTCTACCTCCTGAGCTCTAGCCATCCTCCTGTCTCAGCCTTCCAAGTAACTGGGACTACAGGTGTATACCACCATGCCCAGCTAATTTTTTCATGAATATGGCAATTTAAAAATTCCAAATCAGGTTATCATCACCCCACCACCTTTACTGTCAGTTAAATACAGGTTCAGGAATACAAACTTATTTTACTATTAACATAAACTAAGGATGGACGTCTCCACCAAAGCAACAAGAACTGTTTTCCAATTAATGCTTATTGATCTGATCAACAGTGATACAAAAATTCATTTATATATATTCATTTAAATAGAAAAACTGAGTAAGAATAAAACTCAAGGCTGGGCACGGTGGCTCACGCCTATAAACCCAGCACTTTGGGAGGCCAAGGTGGGTGGATTACTGGAGGTCAGGAGTTTAAGACCAGCCTGGCCAACATGGTGAAACCCCGTCTCTACTAAAAATACAAAATTAGCTGGGCATGGTGGCGTGCCCCTGTAATCCTGGCTACTTGGGAGACTGAGGCAAGAGAATCTCTCGAACCCGGGAGACGGAGGTTGCAGTGAGCTGAGATTGTGCCATTGCACTCCAGCCTGGACAAAAAGAGTGAAAACTCTGTTTAAAAAATAAATTAATTAATAAAATAAAATAAAATAACACCCAAGATAGACAATGAAGAAAAGTGTAGTTACCACTTATGGAGTGCTTTTTACCTGCCAAGCACTGAGTAGAGGTGCTTTACATACATAATTTAGCTGACTCCCCTGCCAGGAAGGCATTATTCACCTCTTCTTATTAACAAAGAAATAGGTTAGCTGACCTGCCCAGGACAACATAGCTAGAGTTAATCAGTATTCAAATTCACATCTGTTTGGCTCCAAAGCCAAACTTCTTCCTTATCACCATACATCTCTGCTATCCACCTAATCTAACTGCAAAAACAGACACCTAAATGATGAACAAAATACAGTATGTCACAAAGACACAAAGGCATATTTTGAGAGCGCTACAATGGTAATACATGAGGAAGAAATTCATTAATGGTGGGAGAGAATTTGGGAAAAATTCCTGCAACAGCTGAGAACTGCACAGGCCTTGAAGGAAAATACAATCTCTTCTCGGTACAGGTATAGTGTTCCAGGCAGGAAAACAGCAAGAGTGAAGACCAGAGGCATTTAGGGAAGAACAAGGAATTAAGTGCAACCAATGTGGCAGGAATGTTCAGAGAGGCAGGAGGAGGATTAGGACCAAGCCAGGATGCTCCCTACAAACCAAGGGAAGAGACAAGTACAAGAAAAATAACACAGTCAGCGAGTGTCAAATGCTGGGGAAAAGTCACTGGTGGCCTTGGAAAGGTGCTAGCAGAGTGGAGAGGTTTGAAAGCAAGCTACAATAGTCTTAAAGGATGCCAAGTGAGGAAATGAAGCAGCAAGTGTAATCTTTCAAATAATCAGAATTTTCTTCTTCTACTACTACTACTACTACTACTACTACTACTACTAGTACTACTACTATTACTACAGATAGCATGATTCCTTCACGAGGTAGAAGTGTTTGTTTTATGAAAATTTACTGTTTGAAAAAGAAACGTGATTCTAAGTACATCTGGAAGACATATCACAGGAAATGAGGCATAGACATGCCTGAAGACAATTATAGAGGAGATCCAAGAAATGGACCTCAAACTATGAGTGGCCAGCACTTTAACAAGGCCCATACCTGGTGCCTGGTTGCATGCCTGTTGTTGTCATCTTGCCTGTGAGACAGCATCCTTTCTTCTATCTGCTTATCCCGGCTCTGTGCTCTCACCTGCAACCATCAACAACGTCAATAAATCCACCTGCTTCTAAAACTACGTTTACTTAAAGCATAAGAATACAATGATAATGCCTTGGATTTATGTTGTACTTTACTTTCAAAGCGTCTTCACACTTATTATCACAATCTCTACAAGAAAGAGATAAGGCAAGCTTCACATTCTGCCTTCTCAGCCAGTAACAGAATCAGAGAAGTTGAAATGGTAACAGCTAAATGATGGGATCACTAAGGTTTTAATCATGTCTGATGACTCTGAGCCTGGACTCTTCCCAAAGTACAACAAATAAAAAAAAAGCATGAGGAAGTGCAAGAATAGAGTATGGAAGTACAAAGGAAACATTAGAAAACCTGGGTTTGGGCTGGGCGTGGTGCCTCACGCCTGTAATCCCAGCACTTTGGGAGGCTGAGGCGGGCAGATGAGCTAAGATCAGGAGTTCGAGACCAGCCTGGCCAACATAGTGAAACCCTGTCTCTACTAAAAATACAAAAAATTAGCAGGGTATGGTGGCAGGCGCCTGTGATCTCAGCTACTTGGGAAGCTGAGGCAGGAGAATCACTTGAACCTGGGAGGCGGAGGTTGCAGTGAGCCAAGATTGCACCACTGCACTCCAGCCTGGACAACAAAGCGAGACTCCGTCTCAAAAAAAAAAAAAAAAGAAAAAAGAAAACCTGGGTTTGGCCACACGCAGTGCCTCACATCTGTAATCCCAGCACTTTGGGAAGCCAAGATGGGCAGATCACTTGAGGCCAGGAGTTCAAGACCAGCCTGGGCAACATGGTGAAACCCCGCCTCTACTAAAAATACAAAAATTAGCCAGGCGTGGTGGCGCACACCTGTAATCCCAGCTACTTAAGAAGTTGAGGCATGAGAATTGCTTGAATCCAGGAGACTGAGGTTGCAGTGAGCCGAGATTGCACCAATGCACTCCAGCCTGGGTGACAGAGCGAGACTCTGTCTCGAAAAAAAAAAAAAAGAAAACCTGGGTTCAAGTCTCCAGGGAAACTTAACTCTGTAGTTACATGACCTCAGACAAATGACATCAGCTCTCAATAGTTTCTGTTTCATAATCTGGGAATTGGGAACTCATATCCAACTGCTTATTCCACTTCACCACTAAAACTCAGAATGGTCAAAACAGAACGCCGGGCATTTCTCCACAAATCTGCTCTACCCCAAATCTTCCCAGTATTAATAAACGGCAATACTGTCTAAATAGCTGATCCGGTCAACAACTTGAATGTTATCCTAGATTCTTCTCTTTTCTCACACCTCACATCAAATCAATCAGCAAGCCTAACAGGTTGCTCCCCTCTAAAATGTATCCTGAATCCAACCTAGTCTTAGAATTGCTGCCGATACAAAGCTAGTCCAGTCCACCAATTACTGCCTGAACTTCCATGCAGTCTCCCAAGCACCTTATACCCTGCATCAACTCTTGCCCCCACACTCCATTCTCCACGTTAGCAAGCCTTCAGTTTTAAAAAGTGTGCATGAAATCCTATCATGCCTTTGTTAAAGCGCCCCAAATGTTTCTCATTCTATTAGAACAAAAGTATACTCCTGTGCCAAAGTCCACAAGGTTCTTTATGATCTGGATCCAGCCATACACAACCTACTTTCATTCAGCCTCTCAAACCTGTCAGTTTAGCCATGCCTCATGGCCTCTGCACTTGCTGTTCCTTCTACTTAGGTATCTTTTCTCCTAGATCTTTACACAACTGCTTCTTTGCCATCATCCATGTCCCAGATCAAATGCCAACTCCTCAGGAAGGTCTTCCTGGACCATCCTGGGAAAAGCAGGGCTATCCCTACCCTCACCCCCAAAACAGACTCTATCATTCGTCTTTTTTCCTCACAATATTTATCATTGCACAAAATTATTTACTTATTAATTTGAAGGTTTATGTTGCCTCCTCCTATGAGAACATGAGCTCCTTAAATGCAGTCTTTTATTCACTGAATCTTCAGATACCTGTATTTGGTACATGCAGCTACAGAAATATATGACTGAATACAAATGTAACATCACTGATCGCAAGGGTGTCCTGGGAAACTCAAGAGCAATCACGTATATGAAGGTTCTTCAAAAACACTAGAGCTGTTAATAAACGTGGGGAATTTGTCTAATCTTTCCACTTACAGTTCTAAATGTAATAAAAATATATCATCTCAGAAATTCTCCTGATCCTCCATGCACACGTTCCAGTAGTAAAGATGGATTATGCTGAGCCTAATGCCTCTTGCAAAGAAGAGGAAACAAAGAGGATAAATTCAGGATAGAAATGTTTTCCTTTTATCAGAATTTTCTTCTCCAAACTCAAATTTTTCTTTTTCTAAAATAAACTGCTTAACTTAACACAGTCATATTGTTATAAACTAACAATTTCAAAAGCAAAAGACATGTCAGAAGATTTTTATGTAAAACCATCCATAGTATCAGATCATTACATTTAGAGACAAGTGGTAGAGAACAACTCTCAACAAGCAGGGATCGCAGTTATTTTCTGAGAAAGAAGTACCTAAAGACTTGCCTGCTTCTGACACAGATGGGGGCACAGCTTTTTCTGTTTTGATTTAGTCCCAGGCTAATGGGAAGATAATGGGAAGATCTACAACTTACTTTTACACAGAGCAGAAGGAACTGCCGCTTATAAAAAGATTTGGAATGAAGAAAAATAAGAGTAGGGTCATTGACCTTAAAATCCATATAAACACGGAAAGTACACTACTTTGCTGAAAGACTAACCACATAAAAGAAACTTTCACCCCTGCAGTCTACCTGTAAATAAGAGAACAAATTCCTGAATCAAGGAAAATCAGTGTTAGCTAGGGAATCTAATTTTCCTTACAATGAAATTGGCTCAGACAGAAATAAACCTGTGACCCCGGCATCATTAGCAAAGTAACGACAAAAACAACAATAACACTTTGGTCTAACCAGCTTAGATAACCTATCCAATACTACTCAAGCAACCCATTTAATTAATAACATTTTCCACTCTTGCTTCCCCATAATTAGATCTTTGGTTACATCCTTGGGAACAGCAACCCACACAGGAACATACAAATAGGATCTGAGCTTCTACTCCTAAATACGTTATCTCAAAATCCCAAAGGTTATTTAGGAGCTATGTTTCAAGAATTTAAAAGAAGAATTAGCCAAGAGTAGGTGTGACTGAGAGTAACAAAAAGTATTTCACAGAAAAGGACAGAAAAAGGAACAAGAATTATGAAAAGATTTTAAAAGCAAAATGACTTCATAGATTTATAAGAAGAGAACGGAATGCATAAATATTAAGATCACATATTTTATGCAAATAAAATATGCAAATTATTCCTTAGTGGAATAAGTCCCTAGCAGTCTTCGAAGCCAATTTTCAATAGAAAATATCAATGCACTAGCGGCTGATGTTCCAAATGTTTCATAATCTCTTTGTTAATTTCTTTCAAATCACTCATAACATATTACAATTCTTTTGTCTGTTTAACTAGTTTTTTCTAAAAAAGCACATTGGTTTTTATGTTTCCTCCATTACAACGTAAGAACAAGGACCCTGCCCATCTTATTGGCCACTGTATCCCCAGTGTTTAGTAAAGTGTCTGGCAAACGGTAAGCACTCAAAAAGCGTATGTTGAATAAACGAGAACACAATTACCTTGCATTCGTCAGCTGAGAGGTTATGATAGAGTGGGCATCCTGAGATGGAGAAATGTCTCTCATGTTTTCCTGTAAGGTGTCCTGTTAAAGGAGGGAAAACTCAATCTCAAGAAAGAAGACAAGCTTAGAAAGTAGTATGTTTCTCTACGACAAACCTGTTTTTTCGCTACATCATTTTTATCAAATATATGTCTGATCAGACTGAATCCACCAAAGGTAAGGCTGGTAGGGCTATAACTTGCACTCATTCTTTTCTTCCACAGGATGGATCTAGCTATCTTCGAACATGCTTATGTATGATCAATATAAACCATAGTTCTTTCTGCTCTTAGACTTCTCAAATCTCAAAATGTCATGAAGTCAACATTTGTGATAAAGCACAAGACAATGAAGAGGAACACTTTCTTTTGGTGGAATGTAACTCTCCTACGCTAAATTAATCAGGTCATATGTATAATAAGTGTACTTTTCTTTCTACTGTGCAATGCTATCCAACCTGAATTTAGCCCCTTTCATTTTTTTTTTTTTTTTTTTTTTTTTGAGACGGAGTCTCGCTCTGTCACCCAGGCTGGAGTGCAGTGGCCGGATCTCAGCTCACTGCAAGCTCCGCCTCCCGGGTTCACGCCATTCTCCTGCCTCAGCCTCCCGAGTAGCTGGGACTACAGGCGCCTGCCACCTCGCCCGGCTAAGTTTTTGTATTTTTAGTAGAGACAGGGTTTCACTGTGTTAGCCAGGATGGTCTCGATCTCCTGACCTCGTGATCCGCCCATCTCGGCCTCCCAAAGTGCTGGGATTACAGGCTTGAGCCACCGCTCCCGGCCGCCCCTTTCAATACTCAAAATAAATTTATGAAAAATGGAGAAAGAAATGGCCTTTTCTATCATATAAGTAAACATTTTTACATAACTTTAAACCAGGTTAAATACTTATTTTTTGGAGGGAGAACAGAGTTTTGCTTAAAGATTTAGGATTCTTCTATAATCATATTTTTTTACTTTTTAAAAAATTTTTATGTCACCTAGGCTGGAATGCAGTGGTGCAACCATGGCTCAAAGCAACCTTGAACTCCTAGGCTCAAGTGATCCTCCCACTTCAGCCTCCCAAGTAGCCAGGACTACAGGCTCACATCACGCTAGGCCTATTTTAAAATTTTTTGTAGAAACGGGTCTCACTGTGTTGCCCAGGCTGGTCCTGAACTCCTGGACTCAAACAATCTTCCTGCCTCCACCTCCCAAAGTGCTAGGATTACAGGCATGAGCCACCACGCCCGAAACAGGCAGTAATACAAGGTCTTCTGAAGACGGAAAAACATAAGGAATAACAATACACGAAAGCTTGTTTTATTTAAATGGGTTTCTCTTCATTCATCTATTTTTCATGTGGTTTTTTTGAAAACACACAGGGAATTGAACATTATTTCCTTTTTATATATTTCTCTTCAACCAAAAGGTTTATAAAACACCTAAGACTGAAAGGGCTCAGAGGACAATTCTAATGGGATAAAAAGTTAGCTAAGCTGAATAGCGAGTCTACAAAAATCTTCATCTTTCATTACAAATATATATATATTTAATTTGGGGTAAAGAAGACAGTGGGAGTTTAAAGCTTACACAACATAATTTATAAAATAAACTTTAAAAGGAAAAAACAGTCCAAGTACTGGGAATTGGGTGATTTTAGAACATTCAGGCCACCATTTCTCTGGCACTGTATTATTAAAAATGCAATTTTAGGGCCAGGCACGGTGGCTCACGCCTGTAATCCCAACACTCTGGGAGGCCGAGGCAGGTAGATCACCTGAGGTCAGCCTGGCCAACATGGTGAAACTTCGTTTCTACTTAAAAATATATAAAAATTAGACCGGCATGGTGATGCATGCCTGTAACCCCAGCTACTTGGGAGGCTGAGGCAGGAGAATCACTTGAACCCAGGAGGCAGAGGCTGAGTGAGCCAAGATTGCGCCGTTGCACTCCAGCCTAGGCAACAGAGCAAGACTCCGTCTCAAAAAAGAAAAAAAAAAATGCAATTTTAGAGATCCGCAAAATTATCTCGGACAGAAAAACCATCCTCACTGATCAAATACCATATATACAACATAGTGTTAGCTGGGCACAGTGGCTCACACCTATAATCCCAGCATTTTGGGAGGCCAACGCAGGAGGACTACGTGAATCCAAAAGCTCAAAGCCAGCCTGGGCAACATAGTGAGACTCCACCTCTACAAAAATAAAAATAATTAGCCAGGCATGGTGGTCCATGCCTGTAGTCCTGGCTGCTCAGAAGGCTGAGGTGGCAGGATGACTTAAGCCCAGGAATTCAAGGCTGCAGTGAGCCATGGTCACGCCACCACTCTCCAGCCTAGGTGATAGAGAGACCGTCTCAAAAAATATATATATGTATATAAAGGAGTGTCATTACAATTGCAAGACTTGCTTTTCAGATACTATGTATCCATACTTCTTTTATTTTTTTTTTTGAGATGGAGTTTCACTCTTGTTGCCCAGGCTGGAGTGAAGTCGGGCGCTCTCGGCTCACTGCAACTTCCACCTCTCAGGTTCAAGCGATTCTCCTGCCTCAGCCTCCTGAGTAGCTGCGATTACAAGCGCCGCCACCACGCCCGGCTAATTTTGTATTTTTAATAGAGACGGGGTTTCACCATGTTGACCAGACTGGTCTCGAATTCCCGACCTCAGGTGATCCACCCATCTTGGCCTCCCAAAGTGCTGGGATTACAGGCGTGAGCCACCGTGCCTGGGCATATCCACACTTCTTAGTAACTTATTCAGGTCATGTTTTCTTTTACATGTTAATGAAAACCAATCTACCATGTACGTTAAAAAAGGAACAGCTTATCTATTGACCTAAAAATTCCACTGCTATGAATTTATCCTACAGATTTGCTAGAAAGACACCAAAATATGTACATACAAGGCTACCCATTACAGTACTGTTCAAAAAGCTAAAAATGAGAAACAATCTAAATGTCAATGAGACAATTTAAATATTTATGAACTATCAACACAATGAAATTCTCCGCATCTTTTAAAAAGACAGACCTCTAAATACTAATAACGTAAAATATCCAAGATGTACAACCAACGAATGTATCCTATTTTCCCTTTTATGAATAATCACAAAAAGGAAATACATGTACATATATGTGTGCTTATATATGTAGAAAAACTTCTTGGAAGCATTCATAGAAAACTGCAAACAGAAGTTTTGTATCTGTGGCACGGTTCTGGGGGTATGAGTGAAGGGAAATTTTTACTTAATGCACTTCAAACTTTCTTACAGAGCTTTAATTTTTCACAAGTACATAAAATTCTTAAGGAATAGACTAGGGTCAAGAATATTTTGGGGCCTGGTGCAGTGGCTCACACCTGTAATCCCAACACTTTGGGAGGCTGAAGTGGGAGGATCACTTGAGCCCAGGAGTTCAGGACCAGCCTGGGCAACATGGTGAAACTCTGTCTCTATAAAAAATACAAAAATTAGTTGGGCATGGTGGCATGTGCCTGTAGTCCCAGTTACTTGGGAGACAATTCAATGAAGCCTGGGAGGCGGAGGCTGAGCTGAGATCGCACCACTGCACTCCAGCCTAGGTGACAGAGTAAGACTCTGCCTCAAAAAAAAGGATACTTTGGAAGCTCAGGTTCATATTTTTCAAAGTTCCACTACATGAAAACCAAAGTCAAAGTAAACTTTTTCACTTGAGACCAAGAGTTTGAGACCAGCCTAGGCAACACGGCAAAACCCCGTCTCTACTAAAAAATACAAAAAATTAGCCAGGCATGGTGGCACATGCCTGTAAACCCCAGCTACTCAGGCAGCTGAGGCACGAGAATCGCTTGAGCCCAGGAGGCGGAGGTTGCAGTGAGTGATCACGCCACTGCACTCCAGCCTGGGTTATAGAAAGAGACTCTGTCTCCAAAATAAACAAACAAATAAATAAATACAAATAAACTTTCCTCTAATGCAACATCTTTTTTATTTACCCTATGGTCTACCCCATTAAGAGGTTAACTCCTGGGCATAAATAACACAATCAGGCCCCATTCTCGCCTACCTCCTCCTCTCCATTCTGGTCACTCTGCCCCAAGTATATTGGCCTCTAAGTGTTCCTCAAACTGGTTAATTATTCTCTTGCCCAGAGCACTTGCTGTTCTCCCTACCCATAATGCTTATTGTAAAATATTCAAACAGCAAGTCTCTGCTCAAATGTGACCATATCAGAGTAGCTTTTCCTAACCAACTACATATATACATGTCACATATACATATACATATGTATGCATACATGTATGTACGCACACAATATCCTACCCTCAGTACTCCCAGTTTTATTTTCCTTCACAGTATTTACCTCCAGTTGATACATTATACATCTATCTATTTGCCTTCCTCAGCTAGACTATAAGCTCCATGAGAGCAGAGACTTTGACTTGTTCATAGCTACATCCTCATAACTTAAAACAGTGTCTGACATATGACCAATATTCAGTAAATATTTACTGCATGAATGACCAAATATAGTACATAAAAGTAACAATTTAGCAACGAATGGTTAGTAACAAGCAGAAGCAAAAGAAAATTCCTTTTCTTGCTGCATGGCAAGTAGATCCCCTTCAACTCTTAAAGCACATTAGCCATCATCTCTTATACTAGTATAATATGTTGTCTTTCTTAGTTTTTCATTATTTATTCCAAGGAAATCAATGCAGGCCTGAAACAATTATCCTCTTTGAGTGACAACTGGTATGGAGTTCAAGAGAACTTTGCTGTATTTATTCATTTTGATGGTTTGAAATTATCTGAGAAACTGCTATAAGACCAGGAAATGATCCAAATTAATTAAACACTACAGAAAACCACTGGGCATGGTGGCTCACGCTTGTAGACCCAGCTACTCAGCATGAGTGGGGAGGATTGCTTGAGCCCAGGAGTTGGAAGACCAACCTGAACAACACAGAAAAAACCTCATCCCTAAAAAATAAGACCAAAAAAAAAAAAAAAAAAAAAAGCCAAGACACATGTCTGTAGTCCCAGCTACTTGGGAGGCTGAGATGGGAAGATTACTTAAGCCTAGGAGTTGAGGCTGCAGTGAGCTATGGTTATGCCACTGCGCTCCTGCCTGGGGAACGAAGCGAAACCCCTGTCTCTCTATAAAAATGAATAAAAGGCCGGGCGTGGTGGCTCATGCTGTAATCCCAGCACTTTGGGAGGCAGAGGCATGCAGATCATGAGGTCAGGAGTTTGAGACCAGCCTGACCAACATGGCGAAACTGTCTCTACTAAAAATACAAAAATCAGGCCTGGTGGTGGGCGCCTGTAATCCCAACTACTTGGGAGGCTAAGGCAGAAGAATCGCTTGAACCCGGGACGTGGAGGTTGCAGTGAGCCAAGATGGCGCTACTGCACTTTAGCCTGGGCGACAGAGCGAGACTCCGTCTCAAAAACAAACAAACAAACAACAACAAAAAAACCACTACAGAAAGTGTATTGTTGGCCTGCTAAGCAGTAACTTACTCTGTTCTACCGTTTTTCAAACTTGATAGCCACATGCAAAGTGTGAATTTGAGAAGTAGACACAGTAGTGAAAGACCCCTTTTCTCCCAATCAGCTTCTTCCAACCCTAGACAAAAGCTTAAGCCCAATATACGCACCTCAGCTCACTGAAGGTGCACAAATAAGGTTCAAACCACTCCAAGAATCTCTAAAGTAATTCACTAAGGGGTAAAACTCATAAGAAAATAAGATATTTATCACAGAAGAAATATTTTATCTTCTTTATACTTACTAAGCACACAAAGCACAAGACCTAAAGCTACTAAAGTTACAGAAGGCTAGGGTCTCACGTGTACCCTTAATTTCACAGCCTCCTGACAGGAAATGTTTTCCTCATTTCCTTAACAGCTATGGCTGCGCAACCACTATTCTGTACTAGCTTACCCTTAACTAGTCCTCACTGAGTATGAGCTATGTGCCATGCAATAAGATATTTGGAGATAGTCTTTTTTGTTTTTGCTGGGTAAAGGAGTGAATTTTTCACTGGGAAAAGCTCTTGATAAACTAAATTGTTCATCATAGTTAATTTCCTTACAACCAGGTCTATTATTATGGACCATCAGTCAAGAAGAGAAAGGCTTTTATTCAAGTGAGCAACTCATTATCACTCAGCACATGACCACGAAGAGCCTAAGAAGCTAAACCCCCACAGAACACAAAACATTTCTGGATGATCCTGGGAGAGAGAACCACAGAACAAAGGATGTCATGAAGCTGGGGCACACTGACCTAGAGAGTTACAGCCTGGTGTAGGACACTTCATATTGAAGTTGTAGCTTTCATGGAAGCGACGGCGCTTGGGGCGATGAGAGAGATCACTGCCTGAGTCCTTCAGGGACATGTCCTTGGCAATGCTCTCATCGTGAGACACATTGGGGCTGGAGATGTCTATGTCTGACTCAGAAGAAGGTGCGTTTCCAGTTGGAGTTCGAGGTGGTGACTCATCATGATCAGCTGTATTTTTAGTTTCTAAAGCAAAAACAATTGGTAGAAGTCATGAATGAGGTTCATTTATTTAGAGGTTTACTATTCAGATGAGTTTATGGGCTTCCCAGATTCTTTTTCTATGATTTCACCAGTAACTTTCAGCTACCTGTCTGCTAGACAGCTAAGTGGAAAATGAAGAGGCACTTCTACAACATTCCTTTTGTGCAACTTTAAATTCTAATTAAAATTAAATTTGTACTTTACCTATTACACCTATCTGTATTTCTCCTGAGTTGCTAATCATGGATAATCAAAACTGGATGGAAATAAATTTTAAAAATATTACAGCCAGGCGCAGTGGTTCACGTCTGTAATCCCAGCACTATGGGACACCGAGGTGGGCGGATCACAAGGTCAGGAGATCGAGACCATCCTGGCTAACACGGTGAAACCCCATCTCTACTAAAAATACAGAAAAAAAAATTAGCCAGGCATGGCGGCGGGCACCGGTAGTGCCAGCTAATTGGGAGGCTGAGGCAGGAGGAAGGCGTGAACCCAGGAGGCAGAGCTTGCAGTGAGCCAAGATTGCGCCACTGCACTCCAGCCTAGGCGACAGAGCGAGACTCCTTCCCCGCCCCCCCCCAAAAAAAAACACACACAAAAACAATTACTATCCCATTTCCCTTCCAGGAGAGACACAGGACAGAAGATAAGTGACAGTGATTGTCTTTCTTGATGACACTGGACAGGCTTGGTGTAAGATGTGAATGGACTTAGACTCTTGAGTGAGCCTGTTGGTAGTCTAACAATTCAATCTTGAAATTCCAGACTGTAAATCAGGAATTGCAAACCAAATGGCTACAGGGGCACAGCAAGGCCAAATAGACAGCTCACTGTCCATCCAAAGGGGACAGCTACTATTCAACTCCAGCCAATTATTACTATGGGTGATTGGCCACCTAGTGTTCCCAGATCTTTTCATTGTTTAAAATAAATGATTAATCCAGGTTTTTATATGAAATCACTGTGTTTTCAAATACTAGAAACAAATTTAAAAAATTTTAAACACTGTGCAAGCAAACCAACCAACCATGCGGACAGGCTAGAAGTAATTCACCAGTCGGTAACCTCTGCATGAAGAAATTTGGAGATAAATGGGCTCAGAAGTATGGCTATAAGAAAAGTCTGCTTCAAGCCCTTTTCATCTGTGGTTAAGAAGGCCCCAGTCTCTTTTTCCTATTACAGGTCCATTTTAATATACTCCAGTTACTCTGGACCTTGAGAATATTCTGATATCAAACTGTCCTCAGCAAGATATAAGAAAGGAAACAAGCAAACAGCATTCATCTAGCTGAAGTATTAGGCATCTACCTGCAGTGCCCCAAGCCCTCCTTAAAAAGAAATTCACCCAGATGCTCTGTGATAGGTCTAAGTCATACCATACCCACTCACCTCTATCTGAAAAATCAACCACTTGCTCAGTTTCTGAGCCAGATGAACGAGTCTGCCGAAGGGGGTATTTTTTCGGTGTCACTGGGGTAGGCTGCTGCTGACTACGGGTCACTCTTCTGGTAGAGTAAGCAGGCTCCTCAGTGCCAAAAGACTGCAAATTTCGAACAGGACTGGAATCTGATCCCGATTTTAAAAGAAAATAAAGAAAAAAGATGGAAATCTGTTTTACTTCCTATCCATATAATTTATTAGAATGTAGCTCCTCCTCCTCCTCTTCATGTTTCAAAAAATCCAACAAATCCTTAAAATGTCTATTTAATTAAATAAAATATAAGCAAAAGAGCCTAGCTCAGGTATAGAGATGTAATGTAGTACAGCATTAATAGTTTAGGTTCTGGAATTATGACTGAATGTGATTCATACCAACTAGCTATGGCATCTTGGGCAAGTTATTTTCTCCAAGCCTGTTTCCTGACCTATTAAAGAGGAAAATACTAGTAGCACATTCCTCATAACATTGTAGTGAGGAATAGGTGAGATAATGCACGTGAAGCACTTAACATCATCCGTGGTACACAGTGCTTTGTAAATATTAGCTGCATCCTCTCATTCTTCCCTTTTTCTAACCCACCATAGAACAGATATTCTATTAACAAAGACATAACAACAAACAAAATTATTTCCTTTTTTTTTTTTTTTTTTTTTGAGACCGAGTCTGGCTCTGTGGCCCAGGCTGGAGTGCAGTGGCGCGATCTCAGCTCACTGCAAGCTCCAGCTCCCAGGTTCACGCCATTCTCCTGCCGCCTGCCACCACGCCTGGCTAATTTTTTGTATTTTTAGTAGAGATGGGGTTTCACCTTGTTAGCCAGGATGGTCTCGATCTCCTGACCTCATGATCCGCCCGTCTCGGCCTCCCAAAGTGCTGGGATTACAGGCTTGAGCCACCACGCCCGGCCTTGATTTCCTTTCTTAAGGGGCCAATTTTTTTCTTTCTTATTACTCTCTCTAGCACAATCATAATAGATTCATAAAGGTAAAATAGGAATGCAGCATTTTAAGTTTTTTGGATAGAAAAACCTATTCTGAGGCACTCAGCGCCCCCCTTTTATATCTCCAACCTGATGACAAAGGAAATGAAAGAAATTCAAAGTTGAAAGTAAAGCATTTTTTAAAATATATATAGATATGTTTTAGTTTTTTTTTTTTTTTTTTTCTTCTAAAGTCTTGCTCTCCAACCCAGGCTGGAGTGCAGTGGCCGGATCTCAGCTCACTGCAAGCTCCGCCTTTTATATCTCCAACCTGATGACAAAGGAAATGAAAGAAATTCAAAGTTGAAAGTAAAGCATTTTTTAAAATATATATAGATATGTTTTAGTT
>NW_012106363.1:3996277-4023731 GCF_000951045.1 Mandrillus leucophaeus
TAAAGCATTTTTTAAAATATATATAGATATGTTTTAGTTTTTTTTTTTTTTTTTTTGATAAACAGACATGCTTAATGATAGCTTACGCTCTACAGAGATGACTACGGAGACTTTTAATCTATAATCCAGGAATATATAACCATGCAGTACAGACTAATTAGCCAAATGTAAAATAAACTAGATTCTTACCACAACTACCCTATAAACACTGCAGCTATTCTTTGCAAAAGGATCCTACATCTTATGTGAAAACACCTAGTGTGGGGGAACCAGAAACCTAGCTATGTGGCCAAAAGTAAAACCCAAAGGAAAAAATAGCAATTCAGTGGTTAATTGGTGAAAACAGGAAATTTGTGCCCTTTACTGTGCTACTGCTTTTGTCTTCTTACTTTTGTTCTTTTTGTCCCTTCAGCCCATCCAAGTTAGCACTCAGTAGGTCTGAATAAGCCATCTGAAACTTATTCACTTGCTTGGAGCTCACCACAGTGCTGACCTTCTTTTTCCCATAGATAGCTCTTAGCAGACACTTGTCTGAGGGCTCAAAGCCCTCCACAGAACCTTTCTTTGGAACAGGTTTGGTTCGACTACTCTACTTCTTCAAGGTGATATAGATGCTGCCCAACCTCCAGCACTTCTGGAAGAGTCTGGTCAGCTCCATCAGGAACTGCTCGCTCTCCAACATCATCGTGGTGATGCTGGTTCAACTCCCTCCGCGTAAGCCCCTAGCAGTCTTAGTTTTGTTTTAATCGACGCATAAGTGTACATATTTATGGAGTATACTGTGATGTTCTGATAGATGTATACATTGTGTAATGATGAAATCAAAATAATTAGCATATCCATATCTCAAACACTTGTCATTTCTTTGTGGTGAGAACATTCAAAATCCTCTCTAAAGTATATTTTATTTTAATTAATTAATTTTTTTTTTTTTTTTTGGAGGGCAGGATGCACAGGCCAGGTGTCAGCCTCACTCTCTCGCAGCTGCACCCCCCAACGGATATTTTAACAACAAAAAATCTGAAGAAATCTTATAGACTCTCCAAAGAAGAAAACTGAAAATTTCCACACTTTCAGGTGAGAAAAGTTAGCACACAGCAAGGTTATCAACTTGTACATCTCCAGGGGCCTCCTTTCACAATATGATCTACATTTTGCTCTAGGGAGGAACACTTTACATTGATGATATTGTAAATGGTACCCCGGAGTTGTGCAATTCTGTGGTCATGAGGTCAAGACCCAGGGCTTATGCATTTCCTAGCTGTTTTGAATATTTAGTTTTCAGGTGTCTAGGGCATGGTCAATTATACTTTCTACGAACATTATGTCTTTTCCTTAGCATATGCTGTTCCATCTGCCGAGAATAACATATTCCCATCTTTCAACTTGTAAATTCCTATCAGAGCCTTTAAGACATCAGTGTGCAGCCAGGCACGGCAGCTCACGCCTGTAATCCCAGCACTCTGGGAGGCCGAGGTGGGCAGATCACTTGAGATCAGGAGTTCAAGACGAGCCTGGACAACATGGCGAACCCTGTCTCTACTAAAAATACAAAATATAGCCAGGTATGGTGACGCTCACCTGTAATCCCAGCTACATGGGAGGTTGGTGCAGGAGAATTACTTGAACCCAGGAGGCGGAAGCTGCAGTGAGCCAAGATCATGCCACTGCACTCCAGCCTGGGCAACACAGCGAGACTCTGTCTCGACAACAACAAAAAAGACTTCATTGTTGTGGGAGTGCTGCCCTAAGTTGGCTATCCCACCTCTGGGCTTCTGTAGTACTCTATGCAAACCCCTCTCACAGCCCTTGCCATAATATATTCCCATGACCAATTTTCGTATCTATATCTTGCACTGAACTGTAAGATCCTTGCGGACAGGAACTATGATTTTTCTATCATGGTTCCTAGGACATAACATAGTGCTTGAGTTATAGTAGCTATTTATCCATAGTCTCATTGTGGTAAAAATTTAAAGCTTAAGAAATCAAGAGACAATAGCAATACTTTAGCTGAAATCCTAAATTCAAAAATAAAGTTAAGAACAGTTGTTAAAGAGGATATTCCCACTTTCTTGCTTGAAAAACTGATGGTTTTTCTCTCATTGTGCAACATACTCATATAAAAGTGACCAAAGCGGCAGGGCACGGTGGCTCACGCCTATAATCCTAGCACTTTGGGAGGCCGAGGCAGGCAGACCATGAGGTCAAGAGATTGAGAGTATCCTGGCCAACATGGTGAAACCCTATCTCTACTAAAAATACAAAAATTAGCTGGGCATGGTGGCACATGCCTGCAGTCCCAGCTACTTGCAGGCTGAGGCAGGAGAATTGCTTGAACCCAGGAGGCAGAAGTTGCAGTGAGCCAAGATCACGCCACTGCACTCTGCCTGGCGACAGAGCGAGACTCCATCTCAGAAAAAAAAAAAGTAACCAAAGCAACACTGTTGAAGTGCTCAAAACATGTTAAAGCTTTTTTCCCCTAATCTATTACCACCTATTGATCATCAGCTCTCTATATTAGCTACAACCTTCTTTCCTCCTCAGGGAATACCAGAGAAGAGCCAGGAGGGGTCAAGGGTACCCTCCAAATCTAACCCCAGATGCCTAAATGCACTAGAGATACTTCAAACTACCTTCCAACCCCAAGATTCTCAATTCTTTATTACCAAAGCAAAATTCCATATTTCCACACTGATATTTTGGTACAATTATTAATATTTATCAAGTGTGTATTGGACTACATTCCAGAATTAAACATGGTTTTAGAAGTACTGGGCCTCTGCCAATAACAAGTCCAAGAGACTACAGATGCTCCTTGACTTATAACGGGGTTAAGTTCCACTAAAACCATCATAAGTTGAAAGAATTATAAGTTAAAAATGCATTTACAGGATGAACATGATGGCTCACATCTATAACCCCAGTACTTTGGGAGGCCAAGGTAGAAGGACTGCTTGAGTTCAGGAGTTTGAGACCAGCCTGGACAACATAATAAGACCTCCCAAGTAGTCCCAGCTACTCAGGAGGCTGAGGTGGGGGGATCACTTGGGCCAAGGAGGTCAAGGTTGCAGTGAGCCAAGATCACACCACTGCACTCCAACCTGTGCAACAGAGCACAAGACCCTGTCCCCAGAAAATAAAAGCACTATACACCTAACCTACCGAGCATCATAGCTTAGCCTAGCCTGCTTTAAATAGGCTCAAATCACTTACATTAGCCTACAATTGTGCACAATCATCTAACACAAAGCCTATTTTTAATAAAGTGTTGAATATTGCATGTAATTTATTGAAGACAGTACACTGAAGAGTACTGGTTTACCCTCATGATCAAATGGCTGACTGGGAGTTATGGCTCGCTGACTGGGAGTTATAGCTCATTGCCACTATTCAGCATCACAAGAAAATATTTCAGCCACATATCACTAGCCCAAGAAAGGACTGAAATTCAAAATTCGAACAGTTTCTACTGAATGCATATTGCTTTAGCACCACAGTAAAGTTAAAAAAATAATAATAATTAAATCAAACCACCATAAGTCAGATACCATCTGGACTTCAAGTCCCTAAGCCTAAACCATTCAAACAGAAAGTGAAGGGATAATATTTTCATTTTACTGATGGAGACACGGCAATCTAAAAAAACAAACAAACAAACAAAAAAAAACACAAATGACTCAAGACATACATGTGTCTCTATCCATTATACCATCCACAGTTCCTTTGGGTCTACAAACTGGATAGCAGCCCCCAACAGAAGCATTGTTAAAGATCTGACAACTCTGCATTCACTCCACATTTTACCAATTATCTGGTGCACTGTCATCTACAGCAAGCCAAGGGACCAGTTTCCACATTAACTAGGAAAATAATGTGATGGGCCAGTCAGCCAGATGTGAGGAGTGGTAAGGAAAAATGAAGATTTTTACCTTGAGAACTCTGGCTTAGCCTGGCTGAGGAGCGGGTGACTCGAGCAGATCGTCGGGATGTGCCATCACTTTCTGAACTGTCTGTGTGCTCAAGATCTGTAGAAAAATCGGAATCTTCGGTTCCATCTGAACTACTGCCTGCATTTCTCTGTAATACCATAGATCCAGATATTAGCACAGAAGCATTTGGTCTGAGGGTTTGCATTAACACTGAAAATAAAACAAGCTGTGACACCGAAAACACCAAGTTCAAACCTAAGAAAGGATTCCACAAGCATTTCCCATCCTCCCACCCACCCAGGCAACTTCACTTTATTTAGAACACTTAAATGGAACAATGTACAAATAAGGGACTTTTGTTAAATAAATGAAGAGCTTCCATTTCATTCGCTCCCGTTGCCCAGGCTGGAGGGCAAGGGCACAATCTCAGCTCACAGTAACTTCCGCCTCCTGGGTTCAAGCGATTCTCCTGCCTTGGCCTCCCAAGTAGCAGGGACTACAGGCACCCACCACCACGCCCAGCTAACTTCTATATTTTTAGTAGAGATGGGGTTTCACTATGTTGGCCAGGCTGGTCTTGAACACCTGACCTCAGGTGATCCACCCGCCTTGGCCTCCCAAAGTGCTGGGATTACAGACGTGAGACACCACACCCAGCCATGAAGATAATTAATTCTTACTGTATTAGCACTAAGTATGAACCAAGATCATTCGGAGATCAGTATCACAAAAAAAGGTCCACTGTAGTGAAAAAATCGTTGGTGCTAGACCTCATTTAACTTTAGAGTAGCTTTTGTTAAATGTCTCCATGAAAAGCTATCATATTTTTTTAAAACCATATACTATCTCAAAATATCATGGACCACAACTCTGATCCCAAAAGAATTTAAGCAGAAAAAGACGAAAATTGTTACTGCATATGCCATCTATCCTTGAAGTTTCTCCACATGAAAGCCATCTATCTTTCAAAAAGGCAGCTTGCACATGAAGACTCATGGGTACTCAAAAACAGTTGTTTTCAAAACCATCTTTTCAATGAACAATTATTTCTCAATTATTAACCTCCTGAGGAGTTCTTTCTTAGCCATAAAGATAACTTTTATCAATTGAGCACTAACACTATACCCTTTACAAAACCAGAAAGGAAAAAATATTTGCTAAAAATACAAAGATTCACGCTGTAAGTCCCAATTCTTTATTCAAAACCCTGAGGGCCAGTTGTGTTTAGAATTCGTATTTTTTTTGGATTTTTAGAAGGGAGTACTTTGCATGTATCCTGCAAATACCACCCAATAACGAAACATAATACTTCTGCAGCAAAAGATATAAACAGTCACACTAAATGAGACACACAAAAACCGTAAGTAGCCTCAGGACAGATTAAGACAGGTTTGCCGCCAAACAGGTTACTAAAAAAATGTACATTTTCAAGAAACTCCTGGTATTCAGGAAATTAAGAAAGAAGACTGGGGCCCTATTTCAAGGCACCAATATTATTCCTGCATTTGGTGAGCCTTAACACACATACCACCGGCTGGGCGCGGTGGCTCATGCTTCAATCCCAGTACTTTGGGAGACCGAGGCGGGTGGATCACCTGAGGTCAGGAGTTCGAAACCAGCCTGACCAACATGGTGAAATCCTGTCTCTACTAAACACACAAATATTAGCTGGGCATCATGGAATCCGCCTGTAATCCTAGCTACTAGGGAGACTGAGGCAGGAGAATCGCCTGAAGCCGGGAGAGAGAGGTTGCAGCGAGTCGAGATCATGCCATTGCACGCCGACCTGGGCAACAAGAGCAAAACTCCATCTTAAAATTAAAAAAAAAAAACCATACATACCACCCACCAGCTGAGATCATTTTAGGAGACATTAAAAAGCATACATTTTCAGCCTGAAAAACCTCTGTGAAGAGAAAGATTTCTACTGAAATGAGCAAGAATACCACCCAGTTTTCCAAATATCTCAAGGGTAACCTGCCAGGAAATGAGCAAGAATCACAGAAAATGTCTAAAATAAGCAAGAATCACAGAAAACAGCTAAAATGAAGGGGGAATCTTAAAAGTCACCCTTACAGTCTAATTACCTAGATATTTAAAGCCTTGATGTAAGACTTGTTCCTTCCTGGCTTGATCCTGGAACTCAGCTCTTCCCTGTGGCTTTTACCAGTATACCTCCCATTGTACTCCAGAGCAGACCAACAGCTCCTTCACTTCCTTCCTGTAACACTTTGTATACACCTCCAAGCAGAGAACTTAGTAGATCGTTCTAAGGTTATTCATGTCTGTTTTCTCCTATCGGGCTGTGATACCCTTAAGCCAGGGATCACGTCTAATAAATTTCTGAATCCTCAGCAACCACCGCGCAGAAAGTAATCAATAGACATTTGTTGAATTGAGTTAGATTTGTTCTATATTCTGGATCTGCCACTGCCTGAGTGGCTTGCGGCACTCCATGGACCTCCGTTAGTTCAACTGTAAGAAGTAGGGGGCCATTCCTGGGTGACCTCCTAAGTCCCTTCTAATTCTAGAAGTTTTCGGTTTTTACCAACTGCATTTTCTAGGAGCTGTCGAACTAGCAAATAAAGATTACGGCTTGGAGGCAACTGGCCTGAGTGGGATCCCCTGGGAGTGGGCGCCGGCTTCCCACCACCCAGTCTTCTGCTTTGTTGTGCCCCTCACCTGGAAAGTAACGAGGCCTCCAAAACCCCGCCTCTGCACCTATCAGCGTCCCCGCTCGGAAAGGCGGGGATTCGGGCCACCCAATCGAGGTCCGCCTAAGCCGCGCCCCCACAGGACAGACTGCCAACTCCGACCAATCAGGAGAGGAGGGATCGTTCTCTCCAGCCAGTGGGAGAGCGCTAGGGCCGGGGCCAGACACCGCCCCCGCACGCGGGGAGGTGACCGTTGAGCCCAAACAGGCGGCGTCACCAGCCAATCAATATGCTTCCTGACGTTTCAGCGACCAATTAATAAGAACGCCTCCGATCCAGGCAAGCAGAGGGCGGGAATAGTTGCAAGCATAGGCCGAGGCCAGGGTCGGGCCCACATTTTTCTGTTGGATATGGACAGAAGAGAGGGTGGCTAAGCAAGGTTCGGGGGAGCGGGAAGTTGGGACCCAAGCACTGTGAGGCGTGGCCAACTGCGTCACGGTGCTCAATCGACTGTCCTTAGAAACCCGCCATCCCTCCTCTCCCGTTTCTCACCTTCCTTCGCGGCATTGCCGGCGGCTGCGGCCCGACGGTTCCGATTCGGGCAGCGGCGGCAGCAGCAGCAGGAACGGTGGCTCCGGCGGGCTCCGTGGCGGCCTCTGTAGCAGTCCCAATCCTGCGGACGATCCCTAGTGCCTCCTGCCTCTCAGCGTCTGGAGCGTTCTGCGCAGGCGCCGCGGGCTGAAGCGCTTTTTCCTTCACTTCCGGCTGGGTCTCGCGTCACCTGACGTTACGGGCCAAAGAGGGTGCTGGGAGATTAGATCCTTTTGGTGAAGCTAGTGGGCGCCATTTTGAAGTTGGGCAGAAAGTGACTCCAGAGGTGGAATCCGGGGCCAGCCATTTTTAGTTAACGTGAGTGGCGCTGTTTGTGGGCGTGGGTAGCCATTCTTGTTTGGGGCAGAAGCCTGACAGTTGATGTAAACGATTCTCATCTTTACCTTGGGCAAAATTTCCCTTCCCAGTCGTTTTAATTTCTAGAGTCGAGGAAGGAAACCCCCCGGAATCCATCAGGTTGCTGAGATTAGATTTAACCCCTTCGTTGCCTGATTGTTTAAAGGACGTTTCCGTTTATTACATAAACTCAAAAGTTGCGGAGGGATGTTTTGTGAAAGAAACTTTGTATTTTAAGAACCATCCTGGTGCCGAAGGGGTGGGAATGGGGAATTGAAAAAGGAACTAAAGGGTAGCGTCCGCCATCAGGAAGTTTCCTGTCTGGTAGAGGAGATATTGTCCTTGCCCTTAGCTAACAGCAAGTAAGTTAATTGATGTCGCGGGGAGGAGGCAAAACCATTCTCCAGAAGCTGCAGCTCAAAGAATTCCCAATTTAGCTCTGTGGCGAGCGCCCACTTCCTTCCCGCACTGTGTTTGGGTTTGAGACCACTGGGGGCCCTGGGGTGAAAAATGTGATTTGAAAGTGTCCCGGGAATGCAGTACCAGAGTCAGAAAAGCATTGAGCCCTATTTAGCTCAAATGACCTCTGGAATCCAGATGCTTGAGGCGGAGGAAGAAGAGGGAATGTTTTTACTGAAGCTGGAGCCCCCAAAAGAATGGAAATTTAAATAATAATGAGAGGGCCTAGGAAGGAGAGGTTGGTCACTGATACTAGGCTGAAAGAAGAGCCTTAAGAAAAGGCTGGAAAGTGGAGAGCAGGCGTTGAAGATTTAACCTCTCTGGAGGAAAGGCCTTGAGAGGACCAAGTCTTGCCCAATTGCGGCTGGGTGGAACCCAGGCACGCTCAGTCATTAAGTTAGGATTCCCTAACCCCAATTTCAATCTGAGGCCCCTTTAGATGGAGATTTCCCCCCGTTAAGATGGAGATTTTCCCCAGGGGCTAAAGAACAAAGTAGCAGAAGGTAAACATCTGATTGATGTGCTAAGTAAAGAACTCTAAAGAGTTAAAGTTCCAGACCCTTAGCCAGCACTCTCCTTAGGGATGTCCTGGGCCAGTGTTGACACAGGCAGCTTTTAGTATTTAATACTTAGCTTTTAGTGCTTAGTATAAATACCTTTGATAACCTACTTAGGTTGAACTGCACGTAAGAACTTACTTGAAAATGGCTCACATTACTTCTTCCTTTGTAGCCCCTCACCACTTAAGCATTTAATTTCATACCATTACTCTGTTATTTTGCACTTACTGATATGTTCCTGAGGTTACATTTGAATGTTCTGGCTCCCCAACTGGTGGTAAGAATCTCTTATATTAAGAGCATATCTCAATTATTTCATACCATCCTTCTTTTTTTCTCTCTCTCTTCTTCTTTTTTTTTTTTTCTTCCTAGATAGAGTCTTGCTGTGTAGCCCAGGCTGGAGTGCAATGGTTGAATGTTAGCTCACTGCAAGCTCCGCCTCCTGGGCTCAAGGGATTCTCTTGCCTCAGCCTCCCAAGTATCTGGGACTACAGGCGTGTGCCATCACACTCGGCTTATTTTGTGTAGAGACAGAGTTTCACCATGTTGCCCAGGCTGGTCTTGAACTACTAAGCTCAGGTGATCCGCCTGTCTCGGCCTTCCAGAGTGCTGGGGTTACAGGTGTGAGCCACCACTCCCAGCCATACCAGCCTTTCTTTTTTTTTTTTTTTTTTTGAGACAGAGTTTTGCTCTTGTTGCCAGGCTGGAGTGCAATGGCACAATCTTGGCTCACAGCAACCTCCACCTCCCGGGTTTAGGCGATTCTCCTGCCTCAGCCTCCCGAGTAGCTGGGATTATAGGCGCCATCCACCACACCCAGCTAATTTTGTATTTTTAGTAGAGACAGAGACAGTGTTTCTCCGTGTTGGTCAGGTTGATCTTGAACTCCCGACTTCAGGTGATCCACCTGCCTCAGCCTCCCACAGTGCTGAGATTACAGGTATGAGCCACCCTGCCCGCCCCTTACCATCCTTTCTAGTGGTGCTCAAACCTTGTTCTTCCCACAGTAAATGCTTGCTGCTCAGTAAGAATATCATTACTGTTTTACAGTCTCTGAATGTATAGCACTCAGAGATGGTGAAGTTACCCTCCCTGGAAATTAGTGTTTTAGAATAAGATCTTATCCTGACTCGCATCCATCACACAAATACCAGCATTACAGGAGTTAGTCGTTAGTTAATTTCTTACACTAGATTCCCTAAGACTGCAGCTGATGCTAAAGAGTTTACAGTTTCATTTAGATATGATTCTTGTCCTTGGAAAATGTACACTCTGGCAGAAAGATGAAAAAACTAACACCAGTAGGATAGAAACATGATCATAAGGAAAAAAATGTGTATAGTACTTGAAAGCAGACCAGCTAGGTATATTTAGAATGGGGAAGGGGAGGATGTTAAAACCTTATTCCTTCTTCCTTTCTTTTTTTTAAACCAAATATAACATTTACTTTGAGGGTCATGCTCATCACAACACAATTAGCTTTCCAAGCAGGAACTGATGTTGATTTCAAAGCCTCTGACAGGTTGCCCCTTGGCCATCCTCAACCACCAGACTTCACCATTGACACTCTGGACAGTTCTCGTTGCCTTTCTATTTTCTTAGACTTTACTTCCTGCCTGGATGCATCTCCTAACCCTCTTTAAATTTTTATTTATTTATTTTTATTTATTTATTTTTTGAGACGGAGTCTTGCTCTGTCACCCAGGCTGGAGTGCAGTGGCACGATCTCAGCTCACTGCAAGCTCCGCCTCCCGGGTTCATGTCATTCTCCTGCCTCAGTCTACCCAGTAGCTGGGACTGCAGGCACCTGCCACCACGCCCTTCTAATTTTTTGTATTTTTAGTAGAGACAGTGTTTCACCGTGTTAGCCAGGATGGTAAAATTGTATTTTTTCAGAAAATCTTTTCTGATTCATTCTTTGTAAGGTAGTAGGGCATAATGATACGTTATTTTGCACTTAACTGCTGGATTTGTTATTTTCCTTGTACAGTTTGCTAGATAATTCTGTTCATTTCCCTTCCCAAACAGATAATAGAAACATAAATAAATCATGTTTATTGTATCATCAGCTCTACTAGTGTCCAGTACAAGGCTTTGATGTCAGATCTGAATTTTAATCTCAGCTCTGCTGCTTCCTACCTGCATTACTCTTGGACAAGTTTTTGTTTTTGTTTTTTGTTTTTTAAGAGATAGGGTCTCACTCTTGTCACACAGTCTGGAGTACAGTGGCACAATCATAACTCACTGCAACCTTGATCTCCTGGGCCAAGTGATCCTCCCACGTCAGCCTCCCAAGTAGCTAGGACTACAGGTATACACCACCATGCCTGGCTAATTTTTAAATTATTTGTAGAGATAAGATCTTGCTACATTGCCTAGACTAGTCTCGAACTCCTGGCCTCAAGCCAAATCCTCCCACCTCAGCCTCCCAAAGCACTGGGATTACAGGCAGGAGCCATGCCCGGCCTTGGACAAGTTTTAAATTTGTGTCTCAGTTTTCTCACCTGTGATGTGGGGACATTAATAGCCACCTCACAAGGTTGTAAGGAATAAAGGAGATGAGTGTTGTAAAGCACTTTGCACAGTTCCTGACATAGAGTAATTGCTCAATAGCTGGCTATTGTTATTTTTATTTCCAGTCACTCTAGTCATGGCTATAACATTCTAATGTTAGTGACTCTATCTTTACATGGTCTCAGTGATTGTTTGCTTTTATCTGTTCAACCTCTTTAACTCTGTTCAACCTCTGTTCAACCACTTTAACAGAAGACACACAGAGTGATTACCCAGGCATTAATCACCCAGGTACCAGGCACTGAGTTACACCCCATGGACGAAACACCATCTTTCCCCTAAAGGAGCTTAGAATCCTGTAGGGAAGACAGGCCAGTAAGCACACAGTTATGAAAATGTAGAGTATTACATGGGAAAATCGGAAGATAAGCAAGGTTCAGAAGTGCTACAGAGGAGGAGGTAGAGTGTTTCATTTGGAAAGTTTAGGAAAGGTTTCATAAAAGACATGAAACAAGAGTGGAATTTCACAGGATGAATGTTTGCCAGTAAACAAGGACAATATATGTGTTTTACATGCAAAGAAAACAGAATGTACAATAGTACAGAGGTGTGGAGGAGCATTATCTGTGGGTGCCTAGGAGGTTGCATAAGAGGCATGGTTTTGGGAACCAGTTCATGCAGAGTGTTCAACACCCTGCTATGGAGACTGAACTGGAAGTGGTAGGCAATTTCTGAAAGTCCTTAAGCAGAGGAGGCCCCCAGTGAGACATGCATTTTAGAAGTCTCTTTCTGGCAGCTGTGAAGGGCACTGATCAGAGTAGGAGGGAGACCCAAGGCAGGAGACCAGTTAGAAGGCTGCTGAAATAGCCTTAGCCAGAGACGAGAAGGGACTGAAATAGGCTCTGGGAGTGGGGGCAATCTTGTATGTGTGTGTGTGCTTGTGTATTTCCTTACTTGTGTCAGTGTCTTGTCTCCTCAGTTTTGTAAGCTCCCTGAAAGATCCCTGGATGTCCTTTAAAATGTTGCCTTGACAGTAAAATTATAGGTACCATATTTCAAATACAAAATGTAGTTGTTCATTGTTTGCTTCTCCCAGAGATTGGGAGCCTTGCCTGGATGGCCACAGCATCTCCAGCTTCTCCCTTGCTGCCTGGCACCCAAAAGGGCTCAGTAGTTGGGGTGGCACCAAATTGAATGTTTCTCACCCCACTACCAGTTGTTGACACAGCTAGGAAAGGCTTGCACGGAACCAGCCATGTTCTCTCCTCTAAGCCTCTTTCTGACCAGTGAGGTGGCCAGTAGGGGTTAGGGATAGCCATTTCCTCTGTGTGCAGTCTTGTAAGGTGGGGGAAGCATGCCTTGGCCTTTTAAAGACAATGCTAGTGTAGCCAGGCCAATCTCATAACTTCTGAGGCTTAGTCTCTGTCCCTTTGGGAGAATCTCAGGGGTTGCTGGTGTGACTATAATTCCTATTAAAATATTTTCATTTGCAGCTGCCTTTAAAAGGGTCAGCACAGTCACTAATAGGCCCTTCTTCCTTACTCTTGCTGGAGATGGCCTGGAGCTTCTCTTACATTCTGGCTACCTGATTTGGATCTTGTAGCACCCTTAGCCCCCAGCCGCAGCCCCACCCTGGGAGAAGTTATTGGACAGATCCCAGCAGGCTCAGGCAAAGCTCCCCGCCTCTGCAGCTGGGGATATAAATAACCACCAAAGCTAAACAGTCAAATAACCACATTTTGAAAATCGCTAAAAAAAAAAATCACTCTGATCTTGATTCAATAGCAGTTCTTCTCCCACCTCTGCCCTTCATCTCCCCCCTTCCTCCACTTATCTACCTCCCTTCCCTGATCCAAGCTCCCTAGGGAAGTCAATCTGAGCACAAAGCTGTCTTATGATGAAGACATCCTTTTCCATATTCGATGGGGCCAAAGCCCTCCAGGGCTGTAGTTATAGTTACAAGATGTTGTTATGGCAGCAGAGGCCTCAGGGCAACATATGTTCCACAATGGTAATTGGGTTTTCTTTAACAGACTGTCTCTCCTGGGTTCTCCATGCCCAAATTCACTTACCAAGAAGACCAGGGAATTGCCATTATGGATGAGCCTTCATTTTTTGATTCCAGCAAAACCAAATTGCTCTATTCCCCGGGGTGGAAAGTACCCGGTCACCATGGGCTGAGACATTTAGACTGCAGGCATTTTCATTTATACATTCAACAAATGTTTATTGAGCACCTGGTGGGTGCTAGGCATTGGCCAGAAGCTGAATAAGCAGACATGGTCTTTCCTCTCTGTCAATTTAGGACAAGTATGTACAGGAAGGGGCTAGAGGAACACTTTCACCTGCCCTCAACCCCCTACGCCATTTCAAAATGATTAACCCAGTGTAATAACACTAAATGAAAATATGAGGAAAATAAAAGATATCCTTAATCTCACTGCTGCCACAGAAGCTTTTTTTTTTTTTTTTTTTTTAATTGAGACAGAGTCTAGCTCTGTTGCCCAGACTGGAATGCAGTGACGTGATCTCAGCTCACTGCAACCTCCACCTCCCGGGTTCAAGCGATTCTCCTGCCTCAGCCTCCTGAGTAGCTGGGACTACAGGTGCGTGCCACCATGCCTGGCTAATTTTTCTATTTTTAGTAGAGACAGCATTTTGCCGTGTTGCCCAGGCTGGTCTCAAATTCATGGTTTCAAGTGATCCACCAGCTTTAGCCTCCCAAAGTGCTGGGATTACAGGCATAAGCTACCATTGCCTGGCACAAAGCAATTTTTTTTTTTTTTTTTTTTGAGACGAGTCTCTCTCTGTCGCCCAGGCTGGAGTGCAGTGGCGTGGTGTCAGCTCACTGCAAGCTCTGCCTCCCGGGTTCCTGCCATTCTCCTGCCTCAGCCTCCCAAGTAGCTGGGACTACAGGCACCCACCACCACACCTGGCTAATTTTTTTTTGTATTTTTAGTAGAGACGGGGTTTCACTGTGTTAGCCAGGATGGTCTCTATCTCCTGACCTCGTGATCCACCCACCTCAGCCTCCCAAAGTGCTGGGATTACAGGCGTGAGCCACCACACCCAACCCAACTATTTTTATTTTTTGTATATTACCTTCCATTTTTTTCTCCTCATGCATACATTTTATGTGCTTATTTTAATATAGATACACTCATTATTTACATGAAATTTTATTTTTATTTTTTTTGAGACAGGATCTTTCTCTTTTACCCAGGCTGGAGTGCAGTAGTACAATCACCTCTCACTGCAACCTTGACCTCTTGGTTTCAAGCGATCCTCCCACTCAGCCTTCCAAGTAGCTGTGACTACAGGCACATGCCACCATACCCCGCTAATTTTTTTATTTTTTGTAGAGATGGGGTCTCATTATGTTACCTAGGCTGGTCTCAAACTCCTGAACCCAAGCAATCCTCCTGCCCCAGCCTCCCAAAATGCTAGGATTACAATCATGAGCCACTGTGCCTGGCCGAAATTTTATATTTTATACATCTTCTCAGCATTTTCTGTGTTTCCCTAGAGTCCTCGTAATTGTAACTATACTCACTGGGTGACATTGCACTGTGGTGCTATGATGTAATGTGCTCTCATTCCCCTGTTGTGGAGTTATTAAAGCTCTTTTATGTCAGATAATGCTGCAGTAAGTGTCTGCATGCATCCATAGCTCCTGTTTTTATTTCTGCCACTTATATATTGCTTTCCTCTCCTTAAAGACTCGCACAATTTACAGTGTCATCATCAGTGTAAGGGTGCCAATTTAAGTCATTGTTTCCAGAACTAAACATTACCACTTTTTAAAAATCTTGTAATTTTAATAAAAATGAAAATGGCACCCCAAATATGCTTTTGATTTTATTTCTACTGAGGATATACTTCAGTCTTTCATGTGTTTTTTACTAGGTCTGTTTCCTCTTCTGGGAAACCCTATTCATTACCAATTTATCTTGATGATTTTCTTAAGTTTGAGTGAGAGAAAGCAATGCTTTGAGCTACATTCAGTTATGGGTCAGTGTTACTGTTACTAAGAAGGTAGAACATGGCCGGGCATGGTGGCTTACACCTGTAATCCCAGCACTTTGGGAGGCCAAGGTTGGGTAGATTACCTGAGGTCAGGAGTTCAAGACCAGCATGGCCAACATGGTGAAACCCCGTCTCTACTAAAAGTACAAAAATTAGCTGGGCATGGTGGTGGGCACCTGTAATAGCTACTTGGGAGTCTGAGGCAAGAGAATCGCTTGAAACTGGGAGGCAGAAGTTGCAGTGAGCCAAGATTGTGCCATTGCACTCCAGCCTGGTGACAGAGCGAAACTCCATCTCAAAAAAAAAAAAAAAAAAAAAGGCAGAACATTTGCTGCAGAATCATTTCTTTAGTATTTTCTCCTCACTCTTTCCCTCTGTCATCCGAATTACATCTAGTGGTGAATGCTGTCAAGTTCACATACTACTGAAACAGGGTGAGATTGTAAACAGAGGCCAGGCGTGGTAGCTCACACCTGTAATCCCATCACTTTGGGAGGCCAAGGCGGGCGGATCACGAGGTCAGGAGATTGAGACCACGGTGAAACCCTGTCTCTACTAAAAAATTTAAAAAATTAGCCGGGCACGGTGGCGGGCGCCTGTAGTCCCAGCTACTCAGGAGGCTGAGGCAGGAGAATGGTGTGAACCCGGGAGGTGGAGTTTGCAGCAAGCCTAGATCGTGCCACTGCACTCCAGCCTGGGCAACACAATGAGATTCCATCTCAAAAAAAAAGAAAAAAAGAAAAAAGAAGAGATTGTAAACGGAATGTGTACATGGCATGGATAAAAGTGGTGAGGAGAGGCTGGGCGTGGTAGCTCACGCCTGTAGTCCCAGCACTTTCAGAGGCTGAGACAGGCAGATCACTTGAGGCCAAGAGCTCAAGACCAGCCTGTCCAACATGGGAAAACCCCATCTGTACTAAAAATACAAAAAAATTAGCCGGTGGACCTGTAGTCCTAGCTACTTGGGAGGCTGAGGTGGTACAATTGCTTGTGCCCAGGAAGCAGCGGTTTCAGTCAGCTGAGATCACGCCACTGCCCTTACCCCAGCATGTGTGGAGGGGCCATTATAAAAGCCATAATCAGTCTTGCCCACTATAAGAACCATGAAGATGATTCTGTAGACACTGTTTTCCTGGTGACCTGGGAGAAACTAAAAAGTTTCCCAAACTAGTCAACCTCAGGAGGATACAAAAATGACACTGCATTTTGCCATTTGTAAAATGTGGGTCTTTTTATTTGTTGGGAGATGCTTTCCCAGGCATGGTGGCTAGGAATGGGTTCCTCTGAGTCATTTATACATGTTTGCCCAATCTCCCTTGTGATTAACTGTACCCAAATATGAATCAACTGGCCAATGGGAGGGGTATAAGCCACAACTAGGAAACACATTTTCTCTATTTAAGGCAAACCAGCGCATACATAGTTCAGACCCACAACTTTGGACATCTTAGTCTTGCTCTTACCAGCTGAGGTTCCTGAGCCCAATCCAATCTCAGCAGTTAAGGACGATTTTCTTGCTAGTCTGGAAATTACATGAGGATGAGTGGACATCCAGTCATTGTATTATGTGCCTAGCCTTGCCAGCAGATGTCACTACACCAAACCACATTTTCCAAAGATATGACTGGAAGGAAAGGACAAGCTTTAGAAAGACCGAGTCCGACCATTGTGACCCTCTTCTCCCATCTTAATGGAAGATTGGTATTATTCTTCCATTAATACCCCTGGAAAACTATCAAGGATATGTATATATCCATGGTTCCCAACACTCCTGAGGCCTAAACTCAGCAGGTCAAGACCCAAGGCTCTGGGCAGAGTCAGAGTTCTTATCCAGGGACCTTCTCCAGATTGGGTGGGGAGCACAGCTGCTGTAGGAAGGGTGGCAGGCCATTTAAATGGGGGATACGCATGATAGAGTTATCTAGGAACAAGAGCCATAGTCTTGGAGCTGTTCCAGATGTCATGCGGAGCTGATATCTCAGGCAAAGCACTCCACCCACCCTCTGCCCTGCCCCTCTGTCCACACGGGTGGGGGCTATCCCTTGTGTAAGGGCTGTAGGCTAGGGCTGATCCATGGGTTCTGGGGTCTCCCCAGTGACAGCCAGGCATAGCCACACCATGTCAGGATGCTGGGAAAGTTCCTAGCAGCTTAGACCATCATGACTGTTCTCCTTCCAGACAACTATAAGTAGCATTAGTAATCTGGGAGAAAGAACCATTGGCAGCTCTTCTGTAAAGACCTTCATTCCACGTGCCTGTCCATGGAGGAATAAAGACAGAAATCCTTCCCTGGCCTGCAGTGTCCTGCGTGGTCTGTCTTCTGGCTAACTCTCCAGGCCCGTCTCACACAAACCTGCTTCCTTCTCAGTGCCGCAGCTTCACTGGCCTTCCTGCAATTCCTTAGGAGTGTGCAGGTTTCTTCCTTCTTTGCACATACTCTTTATTCTGCCTGGAATGTTCTTCCTTCATGTTCTTCTTGGCCTATTTTCACTAATCCTTCAGATCTCAGCTCAAATATCATTTTCTCAGGAAACCTTTTCCTGAACCCTCCAGGCTAAATCAAGCCCCCCACTGCTATGCTCTTATAGCACACTGTGCTTTTCTTCATAGCACTTGTCTCAGTTTGTAATTATACATTTATGTGTGTGATATTTGGATTCTTTACTTTCTGTCTCCCCCAACACACACCCTAGACTGTAAGTTCCATGAGGGCAGTGTCCGTTTTACTTACCATTGCGTTCTCAGGACCTGGCAGAGTTCATGGCACTTAGTAGGCATTCAATAACTATCGGATGTATGCATGAATGGCAAGTGGGTAAATGAAGAAAGTTAGAAAACATAGTGTTACTCTCATACATACATTTATATAGTATTTGCATGTGAAATATAGTGCCTAATTCTGGTCACTCTACCTGCAAAGGAAGATATATCAGAGTCGGGGAAAGTCATCTAAATTGATCTAAGTGGAGACTACTATACCAGGCAAAATGTTAAAAGATTGTGAAAAGATAAAGGCTGATATCATGATCCATGTATATGAAAATATAAAGGTGATACATGCATATTTGTTTTCCAGATCCCAAAAGTCAACGCTAAGGGTCATTTTTTAAAAACCGGACTGTGGATTCCCCAGAGGAGGGACCGTGTGTTATTTATCTGCGTATCTCCAGCACCTAACATGATGCCTGGCACTTAATAGGGACTCGAGAAATGTGTTCTGAACTATTTTTGTTGTTAGCTTAAAGGAGGTAGACTTGAGTCGAAGGATAAATAAGATAGTATGCAATTATTCACTTGGGAAACCCCAGAGGCAAAAAAAGAAAAGTATGAATAGGGTCAAGAAGGGTTCTTTTACATGTATAGACAATAGCTACACAATAGACTGTTTCAGGGACATTAGGGCTATTCAAGGCCCATCCGTTGACCTTTTGAGATCATCCTTACGAAGGGCAATTACCGTGTGCTCCCACAAAGCGCATCTTCTTCCCACTAGGAAGGACCAAATTCTAAGCTGTATAAGTCATTGGTCTCACCCTACCCCAGTGCCTCCGTGCTATCGCCTTCAGTGCCCTCCACTCTTAGGCAGAGACCCTTGATCCCTTGGCATAGTCTACTCTGTTTCCCACCAGAGAAGGGAAAATCCCAGAAGGTGGTGCCCTTCAGTCAGAAGTAAAAATGGCTGCATCTCTCAGGGCAACCAGTGCCTGGGCCTGGTATTCCTGAGCCCACAGCAGGGAGGCCATTAGCCCCGGTCCCAAGAATCCCTGCAACCAGCATCCCTGGCATTTAGCCTTCCATCCCTGGCACTTAACCCCCTGGCCCCATAAGAAGGGACATTTCAAATAGTTTTTCTTGGAGCCATGGAGGGTTCAAAAGAATTCTTGAACATTAAAAAAAAGAAAAAATCCTCCAAAAACAGCTATTGAGCTGCTTGGCCTCACTTATTTCTTCCCTCTCCCAGCAGTGTGGAGCTTAAAGAAAAGGTTAAGGATTTGGATGTGTGTCCATTAGCCTCATTCCAGCCAGTTCCACAGGTCTCATACAAGATACTACCAGAGTCCCAGGCCCCAAGGGGTAAAGGCTGCATCCTGTCCCAAAGCTAGGTCTGAAGGAATAGGCATCAGGAAAAGACATACCTTGACTCTTGTCAGTGGTGCACTGGTGCCTCGTGAAAACTAGGCTTGGGGCTTCCCTCTTTGCTTCCCACCCCTCCCCTTCCAGCAGCCTATAAATCACTGAGTATTAAATACTGTCTGGAGGACCCTGTTCCCCCACCCCTACCCTGAGGCTCCCTGCCAGGCAGAAGGCTGCAAGCTAAGCAGGGAGAAAAGAGAGAATGGGCAGCAGGCAGGGGTGCCCATCATTTATCAACCAAACACAGCGGCCAGCCACTCTTTCCAGCAGCATTCTGGCAGGCTGGGCAGGCAATGCAGCCAGTGTTTTCTGGCAATGGAGAGCACAGTCCCGCAAGAATTCCCCTTATTTGGCTGCCCCACCCAAGAGGTGGGGAGACAGAGTCAAGGAGTGAGTCCTTTTCTCTTTTGATATTTGGTAGTTTCAGAATCCAAACACACTTCTGGTCCTGCATAGATTCTTACCTCCTCTTCTACCCCCTTCCGCCAAGTCTCCCCTAGGGCCTCCTCTTGCAGCTTCACTTTTGACCCCACAAAGAGCTTTCCTACTTTCCCTGGCACACTATTGAAGTGTCTTAGGAGTCCCGGTTCCCTAGCTCTGGCAGGCTTTCTGAAAGGGCAGTGCCAGCCTCCTCCTCCTTTAATCTTCTGGTTTCTCCTTCATGGAAACCCCCCAGCTTTCCCCATCTTGCTCTCCTCCCCCAAGGTAGGAAGCTTGGAGAAAGGGAGTAGATTTGGTCCTAGGCTAGTCTTCTGGAGGCAGAGACATAATATTAAATAATAATCCTTTCAAAGAATAGTTCAACTCCCATACCAGGAGCAGCTAGAAACCTCTAGATGTACCTCCGTAATTTCTTAGCATTATAAACAAAATCAGAGCTCTAGAGTGTTTAGGGATGGGGAAGGCGACAGAGAGGCAGGGGAATGACTGGTCTGGCCTGTATTTCTCACTTATCTGGGTCTGGGTCTCTCTGACCTAGTCCACTGAGCCCCTCAGTAGTGGTTGTGCACAGTCTTTGAAAGCAGTTGGACCTGTCCCTTTTAGCTATATAACCATCAGTACATTTTTTAACCTCTCTGTGCCTCGACTTCCTCACCTGTGAAATGGGGATGATTATACCAACTGTATAGGGTAGTCATGAGGATCAAATGAGACCATGTGTGTAAACTGCTTAGCCTGTAGTCAGCACCCAGCAAGTGGAAGCCTTCTGCGCTGTAAAGCAGGGGCATGTGGCCGGTTACATCATGGCTGTTGGCTGTGTTACTTCCTTCCTGGAGCCTTGATGTTACTATCTTCACAGGCGTATGAGGAGAGGGGGGTGGTGCTTTTTTGGCATTTCAAGGAATGCAAACCCACCACTGGTTCAGGAATCCCATGGTTTCTAATCAGGAGAAGAATTCAGAATTGGGTGTACAGGGCAAAGAAATCGACAGGATTGGTATCTAAACCCTAACTTGGCATTCTGGGCAAACACCCAGGAGGCCAGAGAGTTGGACTGAGCTTTTGGGTGGGACTTCCAGGGAAGGTGCCAACTTGTGTGATATTATCAGAGTGGCAAGGAAGAAGCAAGGCCAAGCTGCTTCCTACCCCAGCAGAATACAGGCTACTTTGTAGACTACCAGGCCTTTGCCAAAGTTGAATGGAAGCAGGGGTCACAGAGGCCACTAGTGGAAGGTACTGGAACATTCCAGGCCCTTCTGCTGCACAACGCAACTCCTCAAGGCATTGAACCATCAGGGGCTTCCAGAATTGGGTACAAGGTCCTCATCTTCCACCATGCACAGCAGGAGAAATCACCTGCTGAAAGGAGCACTGTTCTAAGAGCCACTAAGTTACTAAGTGGGAGGAATGTCAGTCAGCCCTTTGGGATTTTTTCATCAGATAGAGAGACTTGACTGCCAAGGCCATTTTGTTGAGCCAGGGCCATCTTGTGGAGTAGATGTATTGGGGACAGGAAATCCACAGTAAAAACCAAGAATAGACACCAAATTCAGTCAGGGTTGAAGTGTTGGGTGGGATATAACTGGGCTTCATTCTTTCAGTCAGAAGTAGATTTACAGTGGCTGGGCGCAGTGGCTCATGCCTGTAATCCTAGCACTTTTGGAGGCCTAGGCAGGCAGATCACTTGAAGCCAGGGGTTTGAGATCAGTCTGGCCAACATGGCAAAACCCCATCTCTACTAAAAATACAAAAATTAGCTGGGCATGGTGGCACATGTCTATAAACCCATCTACTCGGGAGGCTGAGGTAGGAGAATTTCTTGAAACTGGGAGGCAGAGGTTGCAGGGAGCTGAGATCGCGCCACTGCACTCCAGCCTGAGCAACAGAGGGAGGCCAGAGGGTGGGGTGAGAAGTAGATTTACAGTGATGCTAGTGAAACTTAGGGAGTCAGAGCCCCTCACTTGCACAGACCCCTTCCAAGGCACTGTACCTAATTCTATGTGTCTAATTTTTTAAACTCTTTTACTGAATGGGGAGCCCCCAAAGTGATTTTTTTTTTTTTTTTCTGAGACAGTGTCTCGCTCTGTCACCCAGGTTGGAGTGCAGTGGTGCGCTGCAAGCTCCGCCTCCTGGGTTCACACCATTCTCCTGCCTCAGCCTCCTGAGTAGTTGGGACTACCAGGCGCCCACCACCACGCCCGGCTAATTTTTTTGTATTTTTAGTAGAGATGAGGTTTCACCTTGTTAGTCAGGATGGTCTCAATCTCCTGACCTCATGATCCACCCGCCTTGGCCTCCCAAAGTGCTGGGATTACAGGCGTGAGCTACCATACCTAGCTTGAACTGGATTTTGATGCTACTTTTTTTTTTTTTGAGGCAGAGTTTCCCTCAGTTGCCCAGGCTAGAATGTAGTGACACAATATTAGCTTGCTGCAGCCTTGATCTCCTGGGTTAAGCAATCCTCCCACCGCAGCCTCCCAAATAGCTGGGACTACAAGTACACCCCACCATACCTGGCTAATTTTTAAAATTTTTAGTAGAGACCAGGTCTCACTATGTTGTCCAGGCTGGTCTCGAACTCTTGAGCTCAAGTAATCCTCCCACTTCAGCTTCCCAAATTGCTGGGATTACAGGTGTGAGCCACCGTACCTGGCTCTTTTGATGATACTTGATGCCTGATTTGGTGCATGGTGTGAAGGGAAGCCTGTAATTCAATTACCAAGGTGCCCGGCTGATTTTTTTTTTTTTAAGACAAAACATCAGGCCTCACAAAATCTGGAGCCTTCCCCACTATCAGCCTGCAGGACCATTAGCCTCAACTTTCAGGAGGGGATCAGAAATATTAGTTGGAGAAATAGTCAAATACTTAACTAACCAACACTGACTCAACATTGCTGGATGCACTAGCTTGTGCTAGTTGCTGATAAGAAATAACAGAGTTGACTGGGCACGGTGGCTCACGCCTGTAATCCCAGCACTTTGGGAGGCTGAGGCAGGCAGATCACGAGGTCAGGAGTTTGAGACCATCCTGGCCATTGTGGTGAAACCCCGTCTCTACTAAAAATACAAAAATTAGCCAGGCATGGTGGTGCGAGCCTGTAGTCCCAGCTACTCGGGAGGCTGAGACAGGAGAATCGCTTGAACCCAGGAGGCGGAGGTTGCAGTGAGCTGAGATCGCGCCATTGCCCTCCAGCCTGGATGACAGAGCGAGACTCCGTCTCAGGAGGGAAAAAAAAAAAAAGACCAGCCTAGACAACATGAGAAAACCATGTCTTTACAAAAAATACAAAAATTAGCCAGGTGTGGTGGCAACTGCCTGTAGTCCCAGCTACTCTGGAGGCTGAGGTGGGAGGAGGATTGCTTGAGCCTGGGAAGTTGAGGCCGCAGTGAGCTATGATTGCACCGCTGCACTTCAGCCTGGGTAACAGAGAGAGAGTAAAACTATCTCAAAAAACAAAAAGGAAAAGAAAAAAAGAAATACCAGAGTTAATGAGTTCCTTTGCTTTCAGTTGGGGAGAAAAGACAACCATGTTTAAAATGAATTGGAGAAATTATAAAGCTACCGTAAGGCCGGGCGCAGTGGCTCACGCCTGTAATTCCAGCACTTTGGGAGGCTGAGGCGGGCAGATCACCTGAGGTTGGGAGTTCGAGACCAACCTGACCAACACGGAGAAACCCCGTCTACTAAAAATACAAAAATTAGTTGGGCATGGTGGCGCATGCCTGTAATCCCAGCTACTTGGGAGGCTGAGGCAGGAGAATGGCTTGAACCTGGAGGGGCGGAGGTTATGGTGAGCTGAGATTGTGCCATTGCACTGTAGCCTGGGTAACAAGAACGAAACTCTGTCTCAAAAAAAAAAAAAAAAGCTACCTTAAGCCACTACAAAATTATTCTGGGCTACAAACTGAACACCTAAGTCCTGAAAGAATTAGTGCTGGTAAGGGCAGATGAGGAACACTTGGAGAAAGTGAGGTCTAATTTGAAGCTAAAGTAAATGATGGTGAAGATGGAGTTGCAGGGCAGGGGGATATCTCTGCCCTGGCACAGAAAATAAAATTGAATAAAAATCCGTGGTGATATTTTGTAGTCATCTACAGCAATTTACAGCTACAATATAAATGATATTTTTCTTTCTTTTTTTTTTCTTTTTCTTTTTTTTTTTAGACAGAGTCTCGCTCTGTTGCCTAGGCTTGAGTGCCGTGGTGTGATCTCGGTTCACTAAAACTTCCACCTTCCGGGTTCAAGAGATTGTCCTGCCTCAGCCTCCTGAGTAGCTAGGATTACAGGCGTGTGCCACCACACCTGGCTAATTTTTTGTTTTGTTTTGAGACGGAGTCTCACTCTGTCGCCCAGGCTGGAGTGCAGTGGTGCAGTCTCGGCTCACTGCAACCTCCACCTCCCAGGTTCAAGCAATTTTTTGCCTCAGCCGCCCGAGTAGCTGGGGTTACAGGCGCCCGCCACCACACACACCTGGCTAATATTTTGTATTTTTTATTTTTAGTAGAGACAGGGTTTCACTATGTTGGTCAGGCTAGTCTTGAACTCCTGACCTCGTGATCCTCCCGCCTTGGCTTCCCAAAGTGCTGGGATTACAGGTATGAGCCACCGCACCTGGCCATAAATGATATTTTTTGACTCTGAAAATAAGCTCTGGGGCCTATGCCCCAGGTCTAAATGAAATCAGACCATAGACCACTTTTCAAATTACTCATCTTTTTTGTTATATTTTCATATCTTTGAATTGGTTTTTTTGTTTTTTGTTTGTTTGTTTGTTTTGACAGAGTCTCACTGTGTTGCCCAGGCTGGAGTGCAGTGGCATGTTCTCAGCTCACTGCAGCCTCTCCCTCCCAGGTTCAAGCGATTCTCCTGCCTCAGCCTCCCAAGTATCTGGGACTATAGGGGCCCACTACCACACCCGGCTAATTTTTTTAATTTTAATTTTTATTTTTTGAGACGGAGTCTTGCTCTGTCACCCAGGCTGGAGTGCAGTGGTGCAATCTTGGCTCACCGCAAGTTTCGCCCCCCAGGTTCACGCCATTCTCCTGCCTCAGCCTCCCAAGTAGCTGGGACTACAGGTGCCCGCCACCACGCCCGGCTAATTTTCTTGTATTTTTAGTAGAAATGGGGTTTCACTGTGTTAGCCAGGATGGTCTTATTTCCTGACCTCGTGATCCGCCCACCTTGGCCTCCCAAAGTGCTGGGATTACAGGCTTGAGCCACCACACCCAGCTTGAACTGGATTTTGATGCTACTTTTTTTTTTTTGAGGCAGAGTTTCCCTCAGTTGCCCAGGCTAGAATGTAGTGACACAATATTAGCTTGCTGCAGCCTTGATCTCCTGGGTTAAGCAATCCTCCCACCGCAGCCTCCCAAATAGCTGGGACTACAAGTACACCTCACCATACCTGGCTAATTTTTAAAATTTTTAGTAGAGATCAGGTCTCACTATGTTGTCCAGGCTGGTCTCGAACTCCTGAGCTCAAGTAATCCTCCTACTTCAGCTTCCCAAATTGCTGGGATTACAGGTGTGAGCCACCGTACCTGGCCCTTTTGATGATACTTGATGCCTGATTTGGTGCATGGTGTGAAGGGAAGGGAGAGGGAGTGGATGTAGGATCAGGTGGAGAATGTCAAAGATACTGTAGCTTATTTGCCCCTGGGGACAATTGTAGTTTTGAGGCAGACTTGAAGAAGGTAAGTGGAAACAGTGGAGAAGAAAGAAATTTAAAGTGGGGCATGAAACAGATCTTTTGGTTTATACACAGTCTCCTGGGAATGTACTCAACCAGCATCCCCTCTCCAGAGACTTTCCTCTGGGAGGGGGTGCCTAGGAAAGTCAGGTGTGGAGGATGCAAACTGTTCCCACTAAGGCACTGCTCTAGAAACCAGCTGGTTTCTCAAGATACCCACATGACACAGCAGAACTAGAGTGTACTTTAATTCACTTTTCATGAAGCACCATCTGCATGCTGGTCACAGTGCTAGGTATTATGGAGAGATGACCAAGACATACCTGCTTTCCTTAGGAAGCTTATGTATTTTAGTGCAGGAGGGCTTTTTTTTCTTTTTTTTTAAATGAGAAATACCAGCCTGGATATTCCATAGTCCAAAGAGCCATCTCTTCTGTCTCTCACGGTGACTCTTTAGGGATATCTTAAGAGCAGGTATATTTGTTTCCTGGGATATTCCCCTGAAAGATTAGCAGAGTCTCCCACACATCATCAATCTCTCAGAGATAAATTTATCTAAATCCTTTTTTGTTTTTCAAAACAGCTTGGTTGAGGTATAATTTGTAAACCATAAAATTCACCCATTACTTATGTATAATTCTATTATTTATTTATTCATTCATTGAGACAGACATCTCGCTCTGTTGCCCAGGCTGGAGTGCAGTGGCACAAGCTCAGCTCACTGCAACCTCCACCTCCCAGGTTCAAACAATTCTTCTGCCTCAGCCCCCTAGTAGCTGGGATTACAGGCACCTGCCACCACGCCCAGCTAATTTTTGTATTTTTAGTAGAGATGGGGGTGTCTCCATGTTGGCCAGGCTGGTCTCGAACTCCTGACCTCAAGTGATTCACCCACCTTGGCCACCCAAAACGCTGGGATTACAGTTGTGAGCCACCATGCCCAGCCTATTTTTATTTTTACTTTTATGGGACAGGGTCTCACTCTGTCACCCAGGGTGGAGTGCAGTGGTATGATCATGGCTCACTGCAACCTCCACCTCCCAGGCTCAACAGATCTGCCAGCCGCAGCCTTCCGAGTAGCTGGGACTACAGCATGCACCACCACACTCGGCTAATTTTTGTATTTTTTGTAGAGACAGGGTTTCACCATGTTGACCAGGCTGGTCTTGAACTCCTGGGTTCAAGTGATCCTCCCACCTTGGCCTCCCAAAGTGGTGTGATTACAGGCGTGAGCCACCACGCCTGGCCGATTCTATTATTTTTAAGTATATTTATAGAATTGTGCAACTATCATAACATTCTAGCTTAGGAACATTCCCATCACCCCAGAGAGTTTGAAAAAGTGTTGATTGGCAGGTAATCCCTGCTCCCACCTCCAGTCCTAGGCAATCACAAAGCTGTTTGCTCTCTCTGTAAATTTGCCTTTCTGGACATTTCATGTACATGGAATCATATAATATGTAGTTCTTTGCGCCTGGCTTCTTTCATTTAGCATAATGTTTTCAAGGTTCATTCATGCTATAGCAAATATCAGTAGCTTGTTCCTTTTTGTGGCTGAAAAGTACTCCATCTAAATTCTTTTTTTTTTTTTTAATACGGAGTCTCACTCTGTCAACTAGGCTGGAGTGCAGTGGCGCGATCTCAGCTCATGGCAACCTCTGCCTCCTGGGTTTAAGCAATTCTCCTGCCTCAGCCTCCTGAGTTTTAGCTGGGATTACAGGCACGCACCACTATGCCTAGCTAATTTTTGTATTTTTAGTAGAGACAGGGTTTCACCATGTTGGTCAGGCTGGTCTTGAACTCCTGACCTCATGATCTGCCCACCTTGGCCTCCCAAAGTAGTGGGATTACAGGCATGAGTCACCATGCCTGGCCCTAAATTCTTTTAGAAGTTGTTTATGTTTTGTTTTGTTTTTTTTTTTTTTGAGACGGAGCCTCGCTCTGTCGCCCAGGCTGGAGTGCAGTGGCCGGATCTCAGCTCACTGCAAGCTCCGCCTCCCGGTTTCACGCCATTCTCCTGCCTCAGCCTCCCGAGTAGCTGGGACTACAGGCGCCCGCCACCACGCCCGGCTAGTTTTTTGTATTTTTTAGTAGAG
>NW_012106363.1:4023781-4029860 GCF_000951045.1 Mandrillus leucophaeus
CGAGTAGCTGGGACTACAGGCGCCCGCCACCACGCCCGGCTAGTTTTTTGTATTTTTTAGTAGAGACGGGGTTTCACCGTGTTAGCCAGGATGGCCTCGATCTCCTGACCTCATGATCCGCCCGTCTCGGCCTCCCAAAGTGCTGGGATTACAGGCTTGAGCCACCGCGCCCGGCCCAGTTGTTTATGTTTTGAGGCAGCACTGAACAGGATGCAGAAGTCCTGGTCCTTTGCTTGTCTCTGATTTGCTGAATGGCCTCTGACAAGTCCTTTCCCTTGTCTGGGCATCTGTTTCTAGGTCTGTAATGTGAGAGGCTGAATCACATATAGTTTCTAATGTTTCTTCCAATTGTTTGTTTAAAATCTACTTTGTATTTTTCTTAGAGTGCCATTAAGTCCAATATTCTAGAGTTTTATTTTATTATTATTTGTGTATTTATTTATTTATTTTGAGACAGAGTCTTGCTCTGTCACCCCGGCTGGAGTGCAGTGGCTCACTGCAAGCACCGCCTCCTGGGTTCATACCTTTCTGCTGCCTCAGCCTCCCGAGTAGAGTAGCTGGGACTACAGGCGCCTACCACCACGCCCGGCTAATTTTTTTTGTATTTTTAGTAGAGAGGGGTTTCACTGTGTTAGCTAGGATGGTCTCGATCTCCTGACCTTGTGATCCACCTACCTTGGCCTCCCAAAGTGCTAGGATTACAGGCGTGAGCCACCGCGCCTGGCCTATTCTAGAGTTTTAATGTCTCTGATCCTACATTTACCCTTTACCTGTTTGAAAACTTACACCGTATCATTTATTGTCAAGGACGAGAATCTTCATTTTATTTATTTATTTATTTAATTTATTTTTGAGATGGAGTCTCATTCTATCACGCAGGCTGGAGTGCAGTGGCACGGTCTCGGCTCACTGCAGCCTCCGCCTTCCAGGTTCAAGGGATTCTTCTACCTCAGCCTCCCAAGTAGCTGGGACTACAGGCGCACGCCACCATGGTCAGCTAATTTTTGTATTTTAGAAGAGACGGGGTTTCACCATGTTGGCTAGGCCGGTCTTGAACTCCTGGCCTCAGGTTATCTGCCTGCCTCAGCCTCCCAAAGTGCTGGGGTTACAGGCATGAGCCACCACACCCAGCCAAGAATCTTCATTTTAAAAGGGCTGCCATTTAGCAAGGAAAGTAGATGCCCACTGAGAGCAAAAGGAGACTGAAAGGGTGAATGTCAGCCAGTCTGAATGAAGAAGGAACAAGTGAGAGAACTAAGAAAGAAGACAGCATGTGGTGGGCCACAGCAAGGGACAAAATGAGTCAGAGAAAGTACTGAAGGTCAAAATCCAGGCCATCTGGCTACCCTGAGAGTAAGAGGGAAGGGATGCAGGGAGAGGGAGGCACCAGAGTGGGAAGAGATGCTGAGGGCTAGGACCCCCCTCCCTACTCTGTTCCCATAACCTCATTCATTCCCTCAACCCTCCTTCCCAATCCCTCTCAGGCTGCTTTGCTCCTTCAGTTCTGACCCCATTTCCTCAGGATCTTGTTCCCTGAGGAGCCAGTCCTGACATTTCAGACACAGGCTGAGTAAAGGAGGTAGGTCGGAAAGAGACACAGTGTATCTGCGTCATCTTATTTTCTGTTTTATTATTTTGGAACTTGGAGGGGGGAGCAAAGACGTAAGCATTTAGAATTTACTAGGAAGTTCAGAGACTGTCTTCCAGGTACCAAGGAATACCAAGACTTCTCTAGTCTGCTGAATAATTGCTACTGGGTATCATATTTTGAAGGGTAAAAATAGTGATTTGAAACTCCCATTCTTGTTGGTTATTGCGGCATAAATGGAGGCACAGGGTGGAATTCAAGGTGCCCTGGATGTAGGCCCAGCGAGGTCCTTCAGGAGTGGAAAGTTCCTCTTGATTCAGTAGCCAGCAGGGTAAGGCTTCCCTGCTGATCCTCTGATCTGCCGAAAGTCGCCACAGCCTTTTGCCCTTGGTAGTATCTTAGACTCTTGCAACTTTTAAGACTTGAAACCTCATAGGGACTGCTTGGGGAATGGCTATATCTCTGACTTACACCTGTAGGAAAAATAATGCCAATTCCTTGAGTCCTCATTTATTTCTGACATTTAGCTGTGGACATCCCAAGAGCATGCTGCAGTCATGGGCCTAAGCATTTGCTGTTGGAAACCCATAAAGCAAATAAGTCTCTTATAGATTAAAAAAAATTATTGATGCACTTAGTATCTTTAATCCTCTACTTTGTTTTGTTGTTATTGTTAGACAGAGTCTTGCTCTGTTGCCCAGGCTGGAGCACAGTGGTACGATCTTGGCTCACTGCAGCCTCCGCCTCCTGGGTTCAAGCAATTCTCTGCCTCAGCCTCCCTAGTAGCTGGGATTACAGGCGCCTGCCACCATGCCCAGCTGATTTTTTGTATTTTTAGTAGAGACGGGGTTTCACCATCTTGGCCAGGCTGGTCTTGAACTCCTTACATGGTGACCCACCTGCCTCAGCCTCCCAAAGCGCTGGGATTACAGGCGTGAGCCACGATGCCCGGCCAGTCCTCTACTTTTGATGTTTTTAAGTGTGATCCTCTGACCCAAAGTCTCTGAAAGCAGGAACCAGGTCATGTATCCCAAATGAACTAGCATCTAGCCCAGGGCCACTTCTGCATACAGGCTTCACGGCCTGCTGACTTGTGAACTTCAGCACAGGGACAATGTCTCTGAACATTATTGTCATTCAGAGCTTAGTGCCTAGCTCAGTGTCTGGCACATAATGGTCATTTCAATAAACTTGTGATGAGCTAATTAATTAATGGCAATGATGTTGATAAGGATGACAGTAAGGGCAGTAGCAAAGTTTTATTGCAAGTTAGATGCTTTGTAATGAATGCAAGGCATCTCCCCTTAGCAGCACACAGCCTCCCCAAAGCCAAGGCTTCTTTCATTGGAGGAAGCAGACAGGGGTTCATCTTCAGAGGTAGTCCTTATCCTCCCATCATGCCCATGCCAGGAGAAGCTATTAGTGATACAGAAGAGAATAAGAGACAGCTGGTTGAGCATGATACCTAGTAAGGAGAGGACCAAATTCTTCTATGCATGCCTCCCTTGTCACTCCTCCAGCTAAGATCAACTTTAGTGTCTTGCCAGCAACTTATCAAGAAAGACCATGACTTTCTGGACTCAGAAGATCCATTTCTTCAGCTTTACCACCTCCACTGACTCTTTTTCTACTGTCCAGGTTCTTAATTTCTGGTACCTTGGCTTTGGAATAAAGTTTAAACACAGTATCCATGGAACCATGCATATTACTTCTCTCTCTGAGGGAAGAAAGCATCTGTACAATAATGTGTCACCTTATTTTTAGAACAAGTCTGTGAGGTTGATGGAGCAGGGGTGATTCTGGCACAGAGAGAGGAAGCCACTTACCCAAAGTGTTTCAAGATCCTCATCCTAGGGCTTTACTTCTAAACACACATTGTCTGGCTCAGCTAATAAATACCACTCATCATCTCCTAAGACTGAGAATTTACATGTTGAGGGGTCCTAACATAGTATAAGTTGTCAGACAAGAAAAGCTTTCAAAAGACCAACTAGTCTACCTTTTGCCTCTCAGGCAGGACCAGTGGTTGAGTGTTGGTTGGGAAAGCATTGAAGTTGAGTGTTGTTGAGTGTTAGTTGGGAAAGCATTGAATCTGGAGTCAAAAGACCAAGGATGTAAGTCCTAGGTCTGCCATTTACTAAGATGATCTTGGGCAAGTCACCTAGCCTCTGTAGAACTTAACCTCCCGAAGAATGAGGACAATAATATCTGCATTTTCTGCCTTACATGCCTATTGTGATAATTAAATGAGATAATGTATGTGAAAGCTATAAAACACTAGACAGATGTTAATTTTAGCATCTTAATCAGATTTGCATCTTTGGAGACTCTTTATGTAAGATATAAACAGTAATCCTGTGTTCTTAAGAAAATTTTACACTCATAGAGATCAGGAACTCAGCTCTGGAGTCAGGCTACCTGGGTAACCTTGGGCATGTTACTGTACTTCTCCCTGAAGTTTCAGTGAAGAGGAAATAATACCCATTTCACAAGTGTGATCTTGAGCATTAAATAAGATAAGGTATGCATGGTACTTAACATGTACCTAGCATGGAGAGAGGAATTCAATGAATATTCGTTGCTAGCATTACTGATTTTATTAATGAAGATGTGAGGCAGGGTGGTTCAATATGATTGATGTGTTAGAGATTTGAGCTAGAAATCAAAAGGACTCACTTCTTTGGACTTCTGTTTCACTATTTGCACCATGGTAAGAATCCACGTTTTTCCTTTTCCAGATTGTCATGAGGATTTTTAAAAAGTATATGAAGAATTTGAACTACTTGAAATTGAGGAACAATATAAATGCAAGATATCTTTTTTCAACTGAGTTAATTAAGCTTATAAAGACTGAGTTTTTAATCAGTTCATCAATTTTTGTTTATTACTGTTTTTGATTAGGTTGTCCTCTTCATGGAAAAGTAGTACAGCAATTCTTCAATCAATAAAACAGTTCAAATGTCAGATCTTGAGGTAAATCCTTCAAAACTGCAAAAGTACACTCTTTGCAAAGAAAACCTTTCTTCAGGATGTTCCATTGCCTTAATTCATTCAGTGTATGTAGGCTACTTTTAATATTCAACCCACTCTTGAATTTCCACTTTGGGTATTATCTACTTTCAATATTTAATCCCAGAATGACCTCGCCTTGCCTCACAGCAGGCTCCCAGATTACCTCTTTTTCTCTGATTAGTTAGTATGGCTTCAGGGAATATCTTCTTTTTAACATTAAACTGGGCAAAAACAGAAATAGAAAGAAAAATCTGTAGCAAGATCAAAAATAGAATTCACAGCTAAATATAAATCTGGAGGGAATTATTCAATTATTTGGATGGTCCCTAATCAGACAATCCAGGGTTGATTGACTTGCTTTTTCCATATGTAGAACAAAATGATTAACAAATACCAAGAGTAATTTTTTTTTTTTTGAAGCATAATGCTTTTTAATAGTATCTTAAATGTTATTTTCTTTCCCAAATCCCTTTATATATATTGCAGCATGTGCTTTTCACAACTGCGTGCATTCTCTTTGGGGACCTTCCACTCTCATTTTGACTTGTAGGTCAGAGAGCATTGATCTGGGAAGACCAGGATTTGTTAACGGTGTCACGGTGCAAACTTGGGCAAGTTTTTTAGTCGCTTTGTTCCTTTCACTCTGCTGAGCTAGACTTGGAGTGGACGACTCTGAAGGGAAATTCCCTGCTTCTTTTCAGAGTCCCAATTTAATTTACAGGCTAGCAATTTTTTTTTAAGGTTGGATCAACACCAAGTAGGGACTTGGAAATGTGGAGAAAGACAGATGTGAGTGTCACATGAGGCAAGGTCGCCATTAAATGCACAAATATAATGCAAATCACATGTAAATAATATGCAAACCTTGCATTAATTTGTAGGCTCTTAGTTTGGAGGTTGTAAGTAGCACTGAGATCCTATAAGGATTTAAAACTAATGTTTTTTAGGTTAAATTAAATGTAATACTTTTTGAAGGTATCGCTTTCTGGGTGATTCAGGGACTCAACTGTTTAAAGTTTGACACTGCTCCCTACTCCTGCCCCAAAAATTATTTCACTAGTGTTTGATTCCAACCTACACCCAGCGCCGCCCCCACTCTCCAGCTCAGCCTGACGTCACGTGACATTATATTTGCATACTACCTGGGACTGGGTGTGACGCTCCCCTATTCCGCGTCTTCTCATTGGTGGCGTTGGAGAACCAGCCCTCTTCTGTACAGGCCAATCAGCAGCTCCTGGGATGTTGGAAAGCCGAAGGGGGCGGTGTGAGGGTGGGGTCTTGGCTTGGATCGCTAGGCACATCGACCAATCGTCCTCGGAAAGGGAAGGCTAAGCCGTGGATTGGCTGGGGTGGAAGGTCTGGGTTTTCGCAGTCCAATGACAGCTCTAGGATGAGGGGGCCGGTCCCCGCCCCGTAGAGCAGATAAGCAGCGGCAGCGGGGGTTGGGGGGCTGTGTGGGGCTCGCTGTGGGGCTGAGGC
>NW_012106363.1:4030375-4042832 GCF_000951045.1 Mandrillus leucophaeus
GGGGGCGCGTGACCGGGGGAAGGGGACGGGGAGAAGTGTGAGGGGAAAGTGGATGGGGGCGAGGGAAGAGAAAGGGGGCGTTCAGAGTCTATGAGGGCGGAGGGAGCGAGGAGACTTGAAACGTGGGGAGCACCGCTGGGACGGAGTGTGCGGGGAGTCGGGTCCCGGAGGTGAGGGGAGGGACCTGGCAGATGGAGGCTGGCTTTGGGGGCGTAACCGAAAAGTGGGCAGAGGTGTCGTGTGGGGTGAGTGGAAGATGCAGGGGGTGGGAGCGAGGCGTGAGGAGGAGTGGCGGGCGGTGGGGGCGCCCCGTGCGGAGGGCTGGCGCTGGGAGCAGGAGTCGGTGGGCGCTGGACGCCTGCACGGGGAGGGGGAGGGGCATGGAGCAGAGCCCCGTGCAGCCATGTGTTACTTCTCCAGCTTGAGTTTGGCCCCAGCATCCCTCTCTACTACGCTGGAGTTCCATTCTCCACCACTTCACGTGCGCTTCCCTTTATGCCACCTCCTGGAGCTGATTTCTTCTCAGCCCTTTGGAATAAGTTAGTTTAACGGCTTTTACCGTGGTGCAAATGCCACGCTCCCTACATTCTTCTCCCTGTGTCCCAGAAGTTGTATGTTCCCAGATTGTTGACCTGCTTAATATGGCTGTCTCATTCCAACCATAGTTTGTGTGCGAGCGTGTGTGTGTGTGTGTGTGTGTGTGTGTGTAGCGGGGAGAGACCTGGGCAGTTTTGCCCCCTGCCTTTCTACTCCCTTCATCCCCCCTACCCACCAAGGCTGTTTTGTCCTGGGCATTGCAGCCAACGTGGCAGTGGGGTGAGGGCTACAGTCAAGTGCACGGTGGCAAGTACCCCACTTTCTGAACAGCACTGAAATGGGTTCTTAATAACAGCTTGATGTGGTGGCTGTGGGGAAACTAGGGAGAAGCAAACTTAACCTTGCTTTCATACTCCAATCTGTGACTGATCCCACAAATGCAAGTACTTAGGAACGGGAAAAGGAACCTACTTGCATGAGGAGGTTGGCAATAAGTTGAAAGTGAGGCTTGTATTTGATTCACACCAGATGTGAAAAGATCATTGCACACTTCCAAAGCCGGAGCCTCTACCAAATGTACAAAAGTCATGATCCCTGCCATCTTAACGGTTAATGACATTCTCTAAACCAGAGTCTCTTGAGCTTCTGATGATTACTAAGCCTAGTTACTGCACATCTTCCTGCTTCTGCGGGGCTATTACAGAGTAGTAGCTACTGCAGGGCTACTCCTTGCTAGGTAGGAATGGGATTAAGAGGATCTCAGGTAGAAAGCTCCCAAGTCTTTCTGGACTTTTCACTGTATATGTTAGCATCACATCTTGGGATGCAGAAACTTGGTCAAATCCGGTAGCAAGATGGTGACCAAGTAGTAAAAGTATGTTTAGAATCTGGTGGTGCAGAGTAAGGCAATGCCCAGACTAACTCATGCCTATCATGAGTTATAAAGCAAACCACACGACTACAAACTTGTTGGTTTTGTTTGGGCTTCCTTGAAACCCCGGGAAGTTGGTAGAACAAGAACCAGAACCTTAGTCACTTTTAGTGGAAAACAACAGAAAGCCTACCTGTATAGCAGCTGGAAACTGATTAGCAATCATATTTTAAGATCAGTTATTTTGTGTCTACTATAGAACTGATATTAAAAGGACAATTGCTGGTGGATGCTGTGGAAGGGAGAAGAATGTAGGTTTGGATGTCTGGGTTCATTACACGGCCTGCTCCTTTTATAGAGCCAGAGGCCCTGGGATACTGGTAGAAATGTAGGAAGCTAGAGCTCTGCATAACTTGTCAGGTGATTTAGGGTAAGTTGGGTGGACTCTTGCTTATAGATTGGGCTGATCAATAATTTATCCACTTATTAATATCCCAGAAGCTTTAATAAGGCATTTGCCTAGTTGGTAGTGGGGGGGATTATTTGTAGATTTTCGGTATGGCAGGAGAGGGGAAAAAATAGGAGGAGGAGAGAGTAGCCAGAGCATATGGCCTTCTTTGTGGCCAGGCATTAGGGGAATGTACCTGGCCTCTGTTTTGGCGGCACGTCAGGGCTTTTACATGTTAACTTAAGCCCATGTATGTGTTCACATTATTTCTATTCCTTGGCCTTGGAAAGCACCAGAGGTGGTTTTCTCTAGGACAGTAGAGTATATGGGATAAAAGGAAACTCCTTGTAGTCATAAACCTTTAAGAGAATGGCACTGGGAGCTGGAATGCCTGGGTTTTAAATCCAGGTTCTGCCATTTACTAGTTGTGTGACTTTGAGGAAGTTCTTTCTGTGTCTTAGTTTCCTCATCTGTGGATAACAATATCTATATCATAAGAATTAAATGAGTTAATAGATAGAAAGTGCTTAAAACGTGCCTGGCACATGAGAAATTTATAAAAGTGTTTACTGCTGCTTATATTATTATTCCCTCTGCTCGCCAACGTGAGAGCACTGTTGGCCAGAGCCCATTGCCTTTTCAGGCTTCAAAGAGCAAACCCAGATTGATCTGAAACCAGTACTACAGGTTTCAGAATTTCAGGGCCTCCTCTTGCATTTTTATTCTCTCATCTTTTAAAATGAGCTTTCTAAACAGAGCTCTGAAACCCAGCTGTTTAAAAAGGCATGTGAGCTGGGACTGGGCTTCAGGAACAATTAAGTGTCGTCCCTGTTTCTCTTGCCCATCTCAAAGTGATGTAACGCTCAGGGCTGTGCAGTTATCTCCCCACCACACATCCTGCTGTGTTCCTGACAAGACATATTAGACCTTGTGAAAAGGGTTATGGTGTAAAAAGCAGGATTTGCCTTCTGCAACCATTCATCCATAAGGTTTGTCTTTGTAAAATGAGGAATGGCTTCATTTTTATGAGCCTGGGCTAGGAGTGAGGAAGGCTGAAGAGAGTGGAGAGAAAAATGAAAGTCAGCTCTAGAAAAGCTAAGAGCCACTAGTGGGTAATAGAAACCTAAGATAAATTTCTTACTGCAATTCTCCCTTAAATTAAATTCTCTTTTGTGTCTTATGTCACTTAGAGGCTGCTAACTTTTATGCTCTTCCAGGACCATGATGAAGGACAAAATAGGACTAGGAGGTGAATTGTTCTGGGTTCTAGTCCTGCCTATCTTGTTTAGTATGTCTGTATGTTCCTAGGATGAAGATAATGTTAATCTAGCTTTGCAAATTATTTCTTCAGTGGACCAGCCCCACTGGGACCAGCTGGGTGCCAGGGAAGCTAAATGCTGCCTTGGAACCTCCTCTGACCACCAGAACCTTCTTTAACCAGGGATTGGCAGTTATGATCTACAGGCCATATCTGGCCCTGGACCTGTTTTTGTAAATAAAGTTTTATTGGAACCAGCCACACTGCTTCATTTAAATATTGTCTAGGGCTGCTTTTGTGCTGTCGGTGAAGAGTTGTGATAAAGACTGTAGGGCCCACAAAGCCTAAAATATTTACTATATGTCACTTTACAGAAAAGTTTGCCAACTCTTGTCTCAAACAGTATACCTGTTTTTCCTATATAAAGATCAGTTTCAAACGTGTGTAATATAAACCTCAGAAAATTCTAAGGCGGTAAAGAAAATGAACAAGCCTGTAGTCCCACTTATATTTTAAGGCAAAAGAAAAGAGAGTCACCTGCTTCCAGTCAGTTCTCAATCTTTGTAGAACATGGTCATGTGTGAATCCAGCTTCTCCACCCCCACCATTGTCAGGTGATATGTTCGGTAGACATAAGCTAATTTGAATTGACATAAAACCTTAACTGTTAGGCAAATTTGCCCCCTCTCGTCTCTTAACCTGTTTCCCCCAACCTGACAGCCCACAACTGCGGTGAACACATTTCACAATCAGATGTAAATTACTTTAGGCTTATCTCCTGTTTTGAATTTTTTTCATTACCTTGTATTTTTCTGAACAGATTAAGGAGAGCTGGCAGTAGTCGTGGTTGCCCTAAAATATTGGCTTCCCCACGGGGACATAAGAAGGGTAGTTTATATCAAATGTCGATTAGGTTCCCCAGGATGGCTGTTTCGTAAATACAAGGCTGCAGTGCTTATATTATTAAATTGTTAAACGCCTTTCTTTGCAATGCTTTGAAAACTTATTTCTTGGGGGATGGGTGTTTAGATAGGTCTGGAACCATAAAAAGGAGGTTGCATATTAGAGTCCCTAAGAGAAAGCCCACAGCAAACTAGTCTACAAGGCTACTAGTGCCAGAAACAGGCTGGAGATTAGAAGAGAGTTCCAACCTTTCCATGCCAAGGCATCATCTTGCTATAATGAGGCCTGGGGGTGCAGTTAAAACCCTTTAAGAGCTACAATTGCCCTTCTAAAACCTGTGATTGAGGCAGCTTCTGTTTGGGAAGCATTAAAACACCAGACACTTCCTAGCCCAACACTGCTAACTGTTGCTTTTGACAGCTTTGCCAGCACCAGGCACATACATGGTCAGCAAAATGCACTGCTGAAGCATCTGACTCTTAAATGTTATCACCAGTGATGACATCCTTGAAATTGGGGGCTAGCTGCTTAACTGCTTTATCTCTTTGGTACCCAAAGGAGTGTGAGTCCATGTGTTCTTCAGTATTTTGGATAGCAAAGGATTATATAGTACGAGAAGGTCTCACTTATATAACATGGAGCTAAGAGATCTTAAACCATTTGAGGTCAGTGTCAGAGGGGTGAGAACAACAGTGGGCTGTGATGGCAAGAGGACATTGTTCTCTCACTTTCTAGACATATAGATCTTTAGAAAGTTGGAGGCAGTAATGCAAACCTTTCATAGTGATGGTGCTAATTTAGGTGTTACCACAATGGTTGGTGGGCTTTAATAGCCAAGAGAACACTATGCCTGTATTTTCTGCTGAATTCAGTTTATTTTGAATGGTGTGATGGGCATCAGGGCCACACTATTCCTTGATCTTGGAAGAACTGTTAGAGCATCTTCCTCCAGATTCTTAGATGACTCACATAGAGCCTTCCTGCTAAAGGATTCAGACTTTAGGGTGTGGCATGTTCTGAGGGGCAGGTCTGGTTATGGAGTTCTTACTGACACTATCACGTTTGACTCTAGCTGAAGTGTTCTGACTAGACCTGCCTGGGCTTACCCTTACTCCACAGGCAGTTTGGAGCCTTTTAATTAATTAATTAATTAATTAATTTTATTTTTATTTTTATTATTTTTTTGAGACAGAGTCTCACTGTGTCACCCAGGATGAAGTGCAATGGCACGATCTCGGCTCACTGCAACCTCTGCCTCCCAGGTTCAAGCCGTTCTCCTGTTTCAGCCTTTCAAGTAGCTGGGACTACAGGCGCCTACCACCACACCCGGCTAATTTTTGTATTTTTCGTAGAGATGGGGTTTCACCATATTGGCCAGGCTGGTCTCAGACTCCTGACCTTGTGATACACCTGCCTCGGCCTCCCAAAGTGCTGGGATTACAGGCGTGAGCCACCGCGCCCAGCTTATTTATTTATTTTTTGGAGACAGACTCTTACCCTGTCACCCAGGCTGGAGTGCAATGGCACGATCTTGGCTTACTGCAACCTCCACCTCCAGATTCAAGCATTTCTCCTGCCTCAGCTTCCCAAAAAGCTGGGATTACAGGTGTGCACCACCATGTCCAGCTAATTTTTTTGTATTTTTATTAGAGACGGGGCGGGGGATTTCACCATGTTGGCCAGGCTGGTCTCCAACATCTGACTCAGGTGATCCACCCGCCTTGGCCTCCCAAAGTGCTGGGATTACAGGTGTGAGCCACCACACCTGGCCCTGGAGCCCTTTTAAAGCAATGGAAAGGAAAACCTTATGTGTCACTCCCAGTTCTGAGCAAAGGTAGATGCTCACCAGAGAGTGAGTTAGTGAGAATGGATAGTCTCTTCTTGGGTTAGTAAGCTCTGCCGTCCTTTGAGATGCATGTTACCCTTCTTTGTCACAGAAGTGGGAACAGGGAAGAGTGGAAGCAAAGAAAGGATGGGTGGGAAATCTGGTCAGTTCCCCCCTTTGTCTAGGTTCAGTCTTCACAGAGAGCTCCATTATTTGGTTAGCAGGATATGAATTAACCAAACATTAGCCAAATCTACTCACATTATTAGGTCAAAAACAAATCCTGATCTCAGAAAGGGAAGAGTTGTGGATGATATTTGAAATTTCTAAGTTATCTGCGCCCCAGTTTTCTCCAGTTTGTGGAGCTCATGAAGGGGCCGTTGTTGGCAACATCTGGATGGTGGGAGGTTCTCGTAACAGCTGGCTGCTAGTGTTCAGGCTCAGCTCATGGTCCCCACCAAACCTCCTGGTTTGGAAAACTCTGCCTGGCACTGTGCTTTCCCCTCAGGGGCACTACAAAGCTGAATGCCTAGCTTTGCAGTCATTTAAATGCTTCACCTTAGGCCCACATACGCCTTGATCGACCCTTACTGTGTGGGAGCACTGCAGCTAATCAAGGGTGGCTTTAATGAACTTAAAAGAATGCTATCGAAGTATTTCATAATAGAAAAAGTTCAAATCCAGGCCCTGAGGGACCTGGAACTGAAGTCCAGGCCATGTGCAGACATTTACCCTGCCCTGTTCAGGCATACAGGTTTGTGGATTTGCTCAGGAGCCCTCGAGAGTTGCTGGGGGAGTGGAGGAGGGATGGAGTGCCTTTAGCTCAGCTCTGCGTACATTAGCAGTTTGAGCTCCCAGCTCCCTAGTAAAAGGGGTGGAGGCTAGGGGAGGCCTGGGAATACTCGGAGGGTTTTGGTTGCTCTGAAGCAGCTGGCCTGTGATCAAGGGTTAAGGAGTTTTCTCTCAAAGACTGCCTGAATGTGGCTTCTTAGATGATGGATGGTATTTGACAGAACAAAGCTGTAGGTTTGGGGTGCCTCTTCTCTCTCTCTCTTTTTTTGAGGCAGAGTCTCATTCTATATCTCAAGCTGGAGTGCAGTGGCGTGATCTCAGCTCACTGAAACCTCCACGTCTCTGGGTTCAACCAATTCTCCTGCCTTACCCTCCCAAGTAGCAGGGACTACAGATGTGAGCCACCATGCCCAGCTAATTGCTGTATTTTTAGTAGAGATGGGGTTTTACCATGTTGGCCAGGCTGGTCTTGAACTCCTGACCTCAAGTGATCCCCCTGCCTTGGCCTCCCAAAGTGCTGGGATTACAGGTGTGAGCCACCGCCCCCAGCCTTTGTCTCTTTCTTTTTTTTTTTTTTTTTTTTTTTTGAGAGATGGGGTCTAGCTCTGTCACCCAGGTTGGAATCCAGTAATGCCATCATAGCTCACCATAGTCTCCTGGGCTCAAGCCATCCACGGGGTGCCTCCTCTCTGACTCTGAGCTCCCTATCCTGTAAACGAAGGATGACTTTTCCAGGGAAGCCATGTTTGTTAGGGGCAGCCTAGTTCACCCCCAGCTCTGCCACTTGAGTCCCTTATCATCTGATCCTAAATGAAGACATGCAGGAGAGCACCAAGATATTACATCCTCAAAGGTCAAAGGAAGGATTAATGTGCAACTCTAAAAGCAGATTGCTAACACATCCATAAGTGAATAAAATATAAATTCAAGCTGGAGGAGGCAAAGAATGAAGAAATACTCAGTGTTTGGTGAGGTTAATTAGAGAAAACTACTGGGATGTTTTGAGAAGGCTTTAAAAAAAAATTGTCAATATATTATTCTCCCTAAGGTTAAATTAAGTTTTTACACTCTCCTTTCCTTTCCCTTTCAAAAGTGACATTGTTTCGCCTTGTCTAGTCAGCTATATTCCTTATTTTTCTCAAACCTCTTGAGTCCCTTCTGCCCTATACTGGAAATTGTGTGCCTGCCTTTTTAAGAGTAGGCACCTCATGTTTCAAGTTCAAGTGCAATGGAACTCACCCTGCAGCTTGAACAGATTTGAGTGTTTTTGCAGAGGGAGGGCCAGGGCAGATGGGGAGTGTCATGCTCAATAAATACTTGTTGGATTGAGTTGCTGGGGAGGCAGCAGAGTGGGGAGAGTAAGCCACACCTCCCCCAGGCTCACTCAGAATGGTCTTTCCCACTTCTGGTCCCCACATACTGTTCCCCCTCTGTAATACCTCTCTTCAGCTACTTACAAGGCAAAACCCCCTGAAGTGTTAGTATTCTTTCTTTCCTTAAATCACTGGTCGCCTATTCATCCTGGTCATTGGGCTTGAAGCCCAGCTGGTGGCAAAGACGTGGCATTTCCATAGATGTCATTGCTAGGCCTGTAGGTTCTTTTCCCAACACACTTACAGCTAGAGGGTGAGCTTGGGCAGTTACCAGGTCGATCCATGGAAACAGCCAATGTGTAGGATTTTGTTATGATTTTGTTAAAAAGCCAGACTGCCTGGCTTTAGGCTTTGAAGTGGATATGGTGAGAGGCCAAGGAGACCAAGATGAATGCTAGCTGTCTTTTCACTCCAGGTAGATTTGTGCCAACTTCCTAGTAGTGTTCTGTGTAGCAAGGAGATGGAAGAAAACAAAATCTGGATCAGTGGCTTTTCTAGGCCAAGGAGGAGAATTATCTGTTGGCCCTGTGATGGCTTCAGAGGTGTGATCAGGCTGGAAGTGCCCCCTCTCAAGCCAGCCACCATCCTGTGATAGCAGGCACTGCTATTTCTCCTCCCACCAACCACCAGATAGGGAAGTGCAAGAAAGAGATGCTTGTTATCAATTCACAGGCCCTGGACACTTAACACTGTTGTCCACAGAGTCTCTGTTCCCTGCCTTGAAGGTTGCCAACCATGTGTCTGGTGGCTTAGTGAAAATGACTTTTTTTCTTTTCTTTTTTTTCTTTTTTTTCTTTTTTTTTTGAGACAGAATTTTACTTTTGTTGCCCAGGCTGGAGAACGATGGTGCCATCTCGGCTCACCGCAACCTCCACCTCCCAGGTTCAAGCGAGTCTCCTGCCTCAGCCTCCCAAGTAGCTTGGGATTACAGGCATGCACCACTACGCCCAGCCATTTTTGTATTTTTAGTAGAGATGGGGTTTCTTCATGTTGGTCAGGCTGGTCTCGAACTCCCAACCTCAGGTGATCCAACCCCCTCGGCCTCCCAAAGTGCTGGGATTACAGGTGTGAGCCACTGCACCCGGCCGAAAATGGCTTTTTTAACCTGCCCAGCTGGGTGTAAGTTTGAACAGAGTGAAAATGTGATCGGGAGCATAGGCAGATTATCTTACCCTCTCTTCCCTCCCCTCCTTCTCCTCTCTACCCCACATTCCCTTCCCTTTAAGAGTTTGCTGTGCTTGGCCGGGTGCGATGTCTCACGCCTGTAATCCCAGCACTTTGGGAGGCCGAGGCGGACGGATCACGAGGTCAGGAGATCAAGACTATCCTGGCTAACATGGTGAAACCCCGTCTCTACTAAAAATACAAAAAATTAGCTGGGTGTGGTGGCAGGCGCCTGTAGTGCCAGCTACTCAGGAGGCTGAGGCAGGAGAATGGCGTGAACCCAGGAGGCGGAGCTTGCAGTGCGCCGAGATGGCGCCACTGCACTCCAGCCTGGGGGACAGAGCGAGACTCCGTCTCAAAAAAGAAAAGAAAAAAAGAGTTTGCTGTGCTCTGTGCATGTCTGGTCGCCCACGTGGCTTTGGAAAAACCACTCCTGATAACACGTGCGCTCCCTGCCCCACAGCGGCAGGCTGGTGGAAAACTTGCCACACAGCCCCTGTTTGGGGATTGTCTTCTTAACTCCTGCCCATCAGATATGACATAAGCCAGGGGTGGGGTTGGGGTGGGAGTGGATAGCATTTGGCATGATAGAGGGGATGCAGCCAGAGGGCTTTCACAATATGGCATAGTCTGGATTTAGAAACTGGGGAGAGGAGGGCTATATGAACCACGTCCATGGGGGGTGTGCACATCTTAATGCTGAGAGCAGCACCTGCACTCTTTCTTATTGGAATCTGGGGTAGTTTTGTGTTCACAGAGGTAGACAAAAACAGTTGCTTCTATAGAAAGAAAGAGTCTCTGAATCTAAGCTCTAAAAGGCCCAGAAAATCACCTGTATTTTTCATTGAAATGGAGAATATAGATAGCATTAGGTTTTTTGTTTGTTTGTTTTGAGACAGAGTCTCACTCTGTTACCCAGGCTGGAGTGCAGTGGTGCAATCTCTGCTGACTGCAACCTCCACCTCCCAAGTTCAGGTGCTTCTCCTGCCTCAGCTTCCCCAGCAGCTAATTTTTATATTTGTAATAGAAACAAGGTTTCATCATGTTGGCCAGACTGGTCTTGAACTCCTGACCTCAGGTGATCCAACCGCCTCACCCTCTCAAAGTGCTGGGATTACAGGCTTGAGCCACCGTTCCTGGCCTTCATTAGTTTTGACAATATGTTCCATTTGTTTAAGTCTGTGGTGCTTCTGATGGGAACTCTCAACTGTTTTTCATGCATCTTCACAACAGTCCTGCAGGTGCAGGTGGCATTTCATTGTTTTTGCAGATAAGGAAACTGAGGCCCGGAAAGGAAGTACTTGTCCGAGACCAAATGACTAATAAACCCCTTTTGCTTAATTAGGCAAAGGGCATTTCCCACATATGCAGAAAAAGTCCGTTGTGAATTTTGTCTCAGGCTGGCATCCACTGCTACCTGCCCAGCACACCTCCAGCATTTGTTTCTCCTCTGTTTATATATCTGTATTCCAGGAGCAAAGATTCATTTGTTAAGCTAAGCAAAAGAGAATTGGGGCTGGGTGTGGTGGCTCACACCTGTAATCCCAGCAGTTTGAGAGGCCGAGGCAGGCAGATCACTTGAGGTCAGGAGTTTGAGACTAGCCTGGCCAACATGGTGAAACCCCATCTCCACTAAAACTACAAAAATTAGCAGGGCGTGTTGACACCTGCCTCTAGTCCCAGCTACTCGGGAGGCTAAGGTAGGAGAATCACTTGAGTCCGGAGGCGAAGGTTGCAGTGAGCCAAGACTGCGCCACTGCCCTCCAGCCTGGGTGACATAGCGAGACTGTCTCAGGAAAAAAAAAAAAGAATTGGAAACTGGGCTGCAAAGAAGTCTGTTTCTTCCTTTAGCACCCCAAGGTGACTATCCACACCATAAATACTCACTTGGTGTGGGTAGTTGGAAGATGATGGTTACTATTAATACATTATTACATGTGTGATATGGTGGCAGTTTTTGAGTGTTTCCAGCTGGCTTGAGATACACCATTTCCATGTAGAATGAGTAGCTAACGAGGGACAGATAGGACATAGGAGGCAAACCAAGTTTTTCTGCCTCTGTGGGGTGGTCATGTTTACTGAGCTTGGGGCAAGGCCATGTTAGGGAGACATGCAAAGATGGATCTTACAGGAAAAGGTTTCTTTCTTGTGTGTGATTATGTGAAATCCAGAAAAGCACCCGGGAATACATGTGGGTGATGTGTTCCTATGGCAGGGGCAGGGTAATTGCAAGTGGCATTGTGCCGTGATAATAGCTTAGTTCTCTCTGTAGGGGACCCCTGGTGTAACCATCCCCCTACTTCTAGTGGGAAAGAAGCCTGGGGGGCGCAGGATCTGTCTGAGCATATCTCCCTCTCCTAGCTTTAGGTTAACTGAAAGTGGAGTCATTGTAATGTATGATAGTGCTCTTCCGCGACAGGCATGTGCCCAGTAAGAGAAATAGGAAGGCCTTGAACTCTGGGAGAAAGCTCCATCTAGGGACTACGTATCGTGGAGAATTGACTTCTTAGAGGTTATCTAACCCTCCCAAGTGGATCACAGGCTGCTCTTACCTCCAAAGCAGACTCTGTATAGAATTCTCTCTCTCTCTCTTTTTTTTTTTTTTTAATAGAGATGGGGTCTCACTATGTTGCCCAGGCTGGTCTCAAACTCCTGGGCTCAAGTGATCCTCCTTCCTCAGCCTCCCAAAGTGCTGGGATTACAGGCATGAGCCATTGCACTTGGCCTAGAAATCTTTTTTTTTTTTTTGAGACGGAGTCTCACTCTGTTGCCCAGACCAGAGTGCAGCGGTGCAATCTTGGATCACTGCAACCTCCACCTCCCAGGTTCAAGCATTTCTCCTGCCTCAGCCTCCTGAGTAGCTGGGATTACAGGCACCCGCCACCATGCCCGGCTAATTTTTTTGTATTTTTAGTAGAGACAGGGTTTCACCATTACTGGCCAGGCTGGTCTCAAACTCCTGACCCTGTGATCTGCCCATCTCAGCCTCCCAAAGTGCTGGGATTACAGACATGAGCCACTGCGCTTGGCCAGGAAGTCTTTAATATTCTAATAACCATATGCTTGTGTGAAATCTTTTTTTTTTTTTTTTTGAGACCGAGTCTCGCTCTGTTGCCAGGCTGGAGTACAGTGGCGTGATCTTGTCTCACTGCAACCTTCGCCTTCTGGGTTCAAGCGATTCTCCTGCCTCAGCCTACTGAGTAGCTGGGACTACAGGCACATGCCACCATGCCCAGCTAATTTTTGTATTTCTTAGTAGAAGTGAGGTTTCACCATGTTGGCCAGG
>NW_012106363.1:4043371-4058679 GCF_000951045.1 Mandrillus leucophaeus
TGACCTCAGGTGATCCGCCCGCCTCAGCCTCCCAAAGTGCTGGGATTACAGTCGTGAGCCACCACGCCCGGCCAATAATAGCTCATCTCTAAAGCAGGAACACCTGAGTGCTTGCTGTTTGCATAGTAGACAAAGAAAAAGGAACAGAGCCGTGGAACCATCACGAAATAGCCATGCCTCCTTTGCTTCCTCTTCATCTTGATCCTCCCCTCCTCCAGTAGTTCCCTGTTCTTTTCAAATAGAACACCACACAAAAACCCAGTGAAGGAAAGTGTGTGTGTGTGTGTGTGTGAGTCTGAATATGAGTGTGTGTCTTGCATGTGGACATGTGGGTGTGTTTGAGCGTGTGTAAGAAAAAGTACATGTGAAGAAAGCAGACAGTAAAGCAAATGGGGCAGCTGTTACAATAGGCAAATCTGTGTAAAGATTATATGGGTGTTCTATGTACTGTTCTTACTCTTGCATCTATAAATTTGAAGTTATTTCCAAATAAGATACTTAACACATGGATATATGTGAGACTAATTTGACTGCACTAGGAGTTCTCTGGAATGGAAATTTTCTTCTACATCGTGATAACATATCTTACTCTCCGCATTTAACAGATGGAACAACTGACACTCAGAGAAGTTAAGTGATCTATCTGAGTTCACATAGCACATGGGGCGGAGGCAGTATGTAGGCTCAGGTATTGACCATTATAGTAGGCCACTTCTTAGGAGACCATAGCTGGTCCTTACTACTCTAGCTGGACCAGGTTGGCATCAAATTCTGAGAGCTGATTGGGTGCCCGCTGCTGTGTGTCCCAGCCCAGTCCATGCCCCCCATTGACCCAGCAGTGGAGTCAGTGTTGACCCAGCAGTGGAGTCAGCAGGGTTGCCGCTGTCTGCTGAAGCACACTGAGCATATTCAGAATGGCCAGGAACCTTCTAGAGAAACTGCTTCCTTAGGCTAAGAAACACTGTCACTGTGCTCTACCCTCAACTCTCTTCATTTCTTTTTTTTTTTTTTTTTTTTTTGAGACAGAGTCTTACTCTGTCACCAGGCTGGGGTGCAGTGGCGCAATCTTGGCTCACTGCAACTTCCGCCTCCCGGGTTCAAGCAATTCCCCTGCCTCAGCCTCTCGAGTAGCTGAGACTACAGGTGTGTGCCACCACGCCCGGCTAATTTTTTGTGTATTTTAGTAGAGATGAGGTTTCACCATGTTGGCCAGGATGATCTTGATCTCCTGACCTTGTGATCCACCCACCTTGCCCTCCCAGAGTGCTGAGATTACAGGAGTGAGCCACCGCACCCAGCCTTCATTTCTTAAAATACATGAAACTGGAAGGCCCTGCTGTGCCAGAGCCATGGAGGACTATTACCTCATTTATATAGTTGAGATCTGAGGGAAAAAGGAGTGGGTTTGGTTTACAAAGTGATGCCAGGTATAAGCCTAGGCCAGACAGCTTTCCTCTGCTATGTACCAGTCGATTGGTTGTACCCACTGCCTTGTGAGTGAGCAGGTTGCATGGTTCAGTGCAGCACATTGTATCAAGTAGATCAGGAGTTACAACTTCATGCACAAAGAGATGGCTCATTTTTAGTCAGTGAAAACCTTTCATTAACCACAGGGCCCAAGGAGGGGTAGATCTGGTAATCATTGCTAAGCAGACAGAGCTAGAGGTTCAGACACTGCCGCTTGTGTGCGGGCCCCTTTCCTCTCACACCAAACCACATGTTATGCATCTGTTTGTGCTCCTTGAAGGCCCTTGAATTATTCTTGTCATTTTTGCTTACTGATGTTTTCCCCCAGCTGCCAGAGTTGGGGGTAAGTGAATGAATATGTCCCACTCGAATTCTTAACATAGAGAAAACATTTTCCTGAAAATCTTTAGTTTTAGAATGCATCCTTTATCTGAAATGCCTACCTGTAGCTACCTTAGACTTAATAAATCCTGACCATGGTTAAGTTGTCATCAAGGGATTTTTTTTCAGGGGCCCAGCTAGTTGTATGAAATAGATCCATGAGCACTTACTATATTGTTACTGCAGCTTATATACTTAGATTGTTTGTCCTTAGGCAGTGATGAAGTTATACACCTTGCCCCCACCGTTCTCTGATTCCTCAGACTCTTTCCCTCCCCTAACATAAGTGCCCGGTAGTTGACAACCAGAATCAGGGCAAGATGCAGGAGGATGAGAAGGAGCTGCACCCAAATTCCTGTTGGGTTGTCTGAAGCTTAGAGGTCTGTGTTGGAGCTGCTGTGCAAGTGGCAATGCTGTCTGCTCAGAGAGGACTATGATAACTGAGCCTGGACCTTCTAATTCTTAGAGGTTTGGTTAGGACTTATTGGTAATCAATGTCCCAGTGTTTCCCTGGATCAATTTTGTTTTTGCTTCATGAGGATAAGCCTTTTTACTTAAGTTATAAAAGAAGGTGACATTACTGTTAAGCATTCCTGATCTCAGAACAGATCCAAAACCCATCGTATACAGGGGAAGAGGGTATAACTTACCTTCCGGTGGTGTTGCCACCCACTGCTCTGCCTCTGGAAGCACAGGAGAGGCGACCTCATAAGCACCCTTCTGATATGAAGCCATCAGCATATATTGAGGGTAGGAGGAATCTTTCCAATGTGATATCTTCAACACTCTTTCTGGAAGGGCCATCTAATCTTGCTTTTCAGACTAGGTTTACCCTGGAGGCACTACATAACCTTTGGGCTTCCCTTAGGAAATCTGAACAACTAGCAAGACCAGGGCTTCAAAGCAGGGTCTGCCCTGGAATGTTGCCCAATGCACTTTGGGGTTCTTTCACAGCTAGAGCTCAGCATGGGAATTTGCCACTGATTTGAGGTTTGTTCCAAAATATCAGGGCCCAGGTAAGGAATCACTAGATGGGATGTTGTGGTCTCTAAGGTAATCTCCCTTTTTTGAAGCTGGGGGCATGAAGTAGATAGAGCTTGACTACAGAGTTGGAGATGATCAGAGAATTTCTGCAAGTGGGTTGAGATGGTTCACACAAATTTTCAAGGATGCGGGGGTTGAGAAGAATAACCCTACTAGGGTCTTTGATCCTGAAGGCAGAGCAAATTCTGTTACTGTGACCTTCCTGGCCCTGAGGAACTTCAATAATTGTTCCTTATGAGTGCCCCCCAGCTTCCTCCCCATAGCCCAGAGCAAAATGAATCAGTCAGGGTTAGGAGCAGAGGGTCCTGACAGAGTCCAACCTAGTGAGCTGTAGCGAGAGAGCAAACCTCCCCTCTGAGTGTTCATGTCTACTTGATGGTTACTCCCAGCTTGCCCAGTCATGTGACCAGATGTCTGCTTGTGGCTAGCCACAGGTAAACTGAGTGCTATTTATATTCTCCTGCTTGGTGAAGGAGGTGGGAGAGATCATCTGGGAGCCCACAACACAGCTGTTTGATCAGCCTAGGTAAGGCAAATCTCCCTTTGACTTTGTGCCTTTTTTTTTTTTTTTTTCCCCCTACTGACCTTGCCCCAGATAATAGCATGGGTTCTGAGCTTTCAATTTAGCTGATTGGTCAGTAGCCATCTCTTATTTACCCTTTAATAGTTGGGGAATTCTAGAACTAGAGGAGGCCCAAACTCATCTGGGTACAGTCTCCTGTCTTCAAGGGTAAATACTGAGACAGCTGGGGATGTGTAATTATCTCTTCCTGAGACTGTTCAGAGGCAGAGTCTAGCCACCCTCATTCAACCTTTTATCTATCTAGCTAGACTCTCTCTTATTCTAACTAAAGCCTTTTTCTGTCCTTTATCTTTGCATCCGCAAGGAAGACTACTGATAAATTCTAATTCATTTTCCTTCCCCTCCATTTAGCCATTTTTACCTCTCTCTCTGGGATCTCACTGGTTTCTGCATTCCTTTTGAAGAGCAATCATGACAAACGGTTGCCGAGGGACCACTTGGCTGTGTATATCTGAAGTTATATCCTACTCCAGCCATGTTTCTGGACTTATAGGAAGCTCTTAATTCTGCCTGTAGTCTTAGTCTTGCTCCTGGGATGACATGACACTTCTTAATTTAGTTTAGTATCTTGATTCTACCTTGTATTAACTTACATCTTGTGAGTTTCAGTTCCTTGCCTCAGCCTTATCCATGCTTTTATTTCTTGCCTACCTTCAGTCCCCCAAATTAGAAGTCCAGTGACCCAGTTGAATTTGGCTATAACCTGCCAATGTTGAAACGCTAAAGGGTTTAGGTCCTTGCTGAGGAATGAATTGAATTTGTCTTCCTCAATGAAGCCAGTATTTTTTTTCTTACAACTTTATTTTGGAAAATTTCAAACCTACAGAAAAGTTAGAAGCACAATGTCTACCTATTTATCTTTCACCTAGACCCACTGATAACTTTTGCCACAATGGTCTCATCTCTCTTTTCTCCTTCTGTTTATATATATGTGTGTCTAGACATACCCACATATGCACGTATGTACATCCATATGCACTTTTTTGGGTGCACAATTTGACAGTAAGTTGCAATTATCATGACATTTGTCACCTCATAACAGTGGCATCTCCTGAGAATAAAAACATCCTTTTCCATAATCGTAATACCATCATTATACGTAATGAAATGACATCATCTATTAGGTTGGTGCAAAAGTAATTGTGGCTTTGCCAAAGGCAGAAATGGACTAGAGATGTCATCTAGTCCATTTTCAAATTTTCCCTTTGATGGTTCTTGTTTTTGATCAGAACCCAGCCAAAGTCCCCTTTTGGTTATGTCTGTTTTAAAAGTCTCTCAATCTGGAACTACTTCCCACTCCTGTTTCTTGTTTTGTTGTATTTATTTTTTATGACTAACATTTTGAAAAGTGAGCATCAGTTGTCTCTAGTTGTCCCACACTGGATTTTTCTGTTTCCTCATGGTGTATCTAACTTGCTCCTATATCCCATGTATTTCCTGTAAATGGGAAGTTAGATCTGGGACCTGATTAGATTCAGGTTAAACATTTCTGACAAGAACATCTCATGGGTAAAGCTATGTACTTCATAAAATGTCACTTCAGGTGATACATAATGCCAGAATGTCCACTGCTAGTCAGGCTCAGTTGGATCACTTGAGGTGGTATGGTAGCCCCCAGGCTATAAAAGTACATTATTCTCTTTGTAAATGGTTTCTGGGGTAATACTTTGGGATTATATAAATGTTCTGTTTCCTATGACCTTTGACCCAGCAGTGTTGGCATCTATTGAGAACTCTTCCTGATAGAGATATTACTCTGGGAGTTGCATAAAGCCAGTTCTGAATTAACACTAATAGATGTGAGTGTTGACATGAGCAGTTCAAAAGAAGAATACCCAAAAAATTGTCTTTTGGCCTTTGAAATCACTGGAGGGATGGCAACAAAATGGGACCATCAAATTCTGTCAATGTTTGTAGGTTTTTAACTTGAGTATCAGTTGCTAAAACATATACCATCAGCCCTCTGCATCTGTGGTTTCTGCATCTGTGGGTACTACCAACTGAGTATCAAAAATACTTGGAAAAAATTGTACAGACTTAATTTTTCTTGTTATTTCTTTTTTCTTTCTTTCTTTCTTTTTTTTTTTTTTTCTTTTCTTTTTGAGACAGAGTCTGGCTCTGTCACCCAGGCTGAAGTGCAGTGATGCGATCACAGCTGCAGCTTTGACTTCCTTGACTCAAGCAATCCTCCCACCTCAGCCTCCAGAGTAGCTAGCCCTGTAGGCACATACCACCACACCTGGTTAATTTTTAAAATTTTTTGTAGAGACGTGGTTTCTTTATGTTGCCCAGGCTGGTCTCAAACTCCTGGACTCAAGTGATCCTCCTGCCCCAGTCTCCCAAAGTGCGGGATGACAGTGTGAGCCACCATGCCTGGTTTCTTGTCATTATTTCTTAAATAATACAGTATGACAACTATTTATATAGCATTTACATTATATTAGGTATTATAAGTAATCTAGAGATAAAGTGTGAGATTGCAGGGAGGCCGGGCAAGGTGGCTCACACCTATAATCCCAGCACTTTGGGAGGCCAAAGCACAAGAATCGCTTGAGCCCGGGAGTTCGAGACCAGCCTAGGCAACATAGAGAGATCCTGTCTCTACAAAAAAATTTAAAAATTAGCTAGGCAAAGTAGTTTGCACCTGTTGTCCCAGCTACCTGGGAGGCTCAGGTGGGTCATGCCTGTAATCCCAGCACTTTGCAAGGCCAAGGAGGGAGAATCACTTGAGCCCAGGAGCTTGAGGTTGCAATGAACTGTGATCATGCCACTGCACACCAGCCTGGGCAACAGAGCAAAACCCCGAATCAGAAGAAAAATAAATAAACAAATAATAAAGTATATGGGAGGATGTGCTTAGTCCATATGCAAATACTGCACTGTTTTATATGAAGGACTTGAGCATAGCTTTTGGTATCTGCAGGAGGTCCTGCAACCAATCCTCCACGGATGCCGAGTGATGACTGTATGCTGCTGTCTGGCAGTTTAAGCCAGGGAGAAGGCAAGCTGAATGGAGCCAAAAATAAGTCATGGTTTGTTCATAAAGCAGAAATTATTTTGATTATCTCAAAGTTATCTCTAATCCTGTTCTGATTTCATTTTCCTTCTTTCACTTGCTTTCTACCATCCTCACTAGAAAAGGGACCCCCCCCACACCTTTTTTTTTTTTAAAGACAGGGTCTCACTGTCACCCAGACTGGAGTGCAGTGGCATAATCATAGCTCACTGCAGCCTCAACCTCTCGGGCTCAAGCAATCCTCCCAACCTCAGCCTCCCCAGTATCTGGGACTACAGGCATGTCATGCCCCCATGCCAGCTAATAAAAAATTTTTTATTTTTTATTTTTTTATTTTTTTTGAAACGGAGTCTCACTCTGTTCCCAGGCTGGAGTGCAGTGGCGCAATCTCAGCTCACTGCAAGCCCCGCCTCCCGGGTTCACGCCATTCTTCTGCCTCAGCCCCCCGAGTAGCTGGGTCTACAGGTGTCCGCCACCACGCCTGGCTAATTTTTTTGTATTTTTAGTAGAGACGGGCTTTCACTGTGTTAGCCAGGATGGTCTCGAGCTCCTGACCTCGTGATCTGCCTGCCTTGACCTCCCAAAGTGCTGGGATTACAGGCGTGAGCCACCGCGCCCAGCCTATTTTTTCTTTTTTGTAGAGTTGGAGTCTCGCTATGTTGCCCAGGCTGGTCTCAAGCTCCTGGACTCAAGTGATTCTCCTGTCTTGGCCTCCCAAAGTTCTGGACTTACTGGTAGGAGCCACCACACCTGGCCAATCCCTCATTTAAAAATTGTCTTCCTACCTTGGCCCACGCAACATGCCCAGTGGGTATGCTAGTGTTCCTGAGACCCAGGTGTGATCATCCTGTTTCCAGCAAGGGAAAGGAATAGAACCCTTCCAACCCATGGAATAGTTCCTGAACCAAGGGTGCCAGGAGGTCATGACATAGTTGCGTCTGACAACAAAACACAGGGTAGGAAATGTACTTTCAGAAATCTTCTGTTTGGGTAATAAAAGGTCTCAGTTTGCTCTACGACCTTGGAGAAATCAGTTCACCTCTCTGCAGGGGGGTGTGTCATAGGCCCTGCATCACCTTGGAAGCTCAACTCCCTCATCCATAAGAGAATTCGTGAGCTTGTGGGGGTGCACATATCCAGAACAGAAATCAGAGTACAGTTTCAATCATAGTTGTCCTTTTGTAGGATTTTTTGTCTTTGAACTTCCCTAATCTTTGTTTTTCCTTCACCTTACTTAAAACACTACCTAAGAGCTGACTGGGCTTCATGATTTCTTTCCCACTTGATGGGAATCAGATTCCTGTGAGAAGTGAAGATATGAAGGGTTTATGCCTGTCCTTTGAGTTTAAAATAGCCGTCCAGGAATCCATCACTCCCAAATAACCATGGAGTAAGGATTTTTTTTTTTTTTTTTTTTTTAGAGATAGGGGGCTAGGCTATGTGCTATTTATGCTATTCTTGCAAAGGCCATGGAGATCCCAAAGGAAAGTATGTTCCAATCTGTAACTGCTAGTGTTTTGTTTTTAAAATGTTGAAATCCTACAGAACTCCTCTTCAGAGAATTCAGATAAAAGGTGAAAAGTTCACACCACTTCCTTTTCTTCTAACTGCAGCTTCTTAAGAATTGAACAAATGTCTAAGTAACTGCTGTCTACTCTTTTTATATACACACATAGACTTTGGGTTCACCCTTTTTCTCCTTGCTGTTATAAAGAACCAATGTATTCCTTATTTTTTTCCCACAATGACATCTCCAGAAGGGTTTCTCTTGGCCTGTCTCTCCAGCTGCCTACAGATGTGGTCTGCATCTTGGGAAGTTGGACACACAGCCAGAAATGCTTTCAATGGCTCTCACTTAAGCTGTACACTTAAATATGGAGTCAGTAATTGAGAGCCTGGCTGAGAAGTTTTTCATGTGTGTATAAATATCGTCACTCTTTTTTTTATTTGGGGTGGTCTTATTGGTAGGGATAACATGGGGTGTTATCATTTTTCTTCTTTCTTTCTAATGTAGTTTCTTTAGTTGCTTCTACTTGTTAAGGATAGCTATTGAAAGAAGTGTTGTTGAAAGAAGTGTTTGGAGCTCCAGATTTAATTTTTTCAGCTGGGATGGATGGGGTCTCCTTGGGCTTTCCAAGGAGGGCTTCTAACTCTTGTACAGTCATATTGGAAATTTCAGTTTCACCACAACTTCCCCACAAACCCACCTATCCCTAGTTAAGCAGTTAAGCAGCACTGGACCACAGGGAGCTCAGAAGATGGCCTGCCCTGTTTAATCCCAACAAATGTGCTGAAATAGAAAAATAATCCCTGTGAAGCTGCTAGGAGGAACTTTCCCTGCTTACTGCAAATCTGTTATTGGGGAAATGTTTAGAAATTCTGAATCTCTATTTTACTTTGTTCTTCTACTCCAGATTAACATTTCCCTCTAACAGAAATGCTGCATCACAACTAGGACAGGACAGGACAGGACAGGACAGGACAGGATCTCTGTCTAACCATGCTGCTCTGACCCTGCCTGCTTCTCCTCCTTAAGTGAAGATCACTGACTGAAAAAAAAAAAACAGGTTGTACAAAAGCACGTGTAATATGACCTCATTTTACTAAAAATACATATGCAGGCTCGTGCATGGAGAGAGATCAGGATTGGTGAGCACAGTGGTGATCTCTGAGTGGGGGCATGCATAGTTGGCCATTTTCAGTTTTTGTTTATCTGCATTTTCTTCTTTCTTCTAACATGTGTGTAGTTTCTCTTATTATAATAAGAGTTGTTTTCTCTTTAAGGGGAGAGGTGAGATCAAAAAAATGAAAATAAAAAATAAAAACAAAAAACAGGGGAAATGAGAAGACTGTGCTAATAATGCTTCAAGTTTTGATGCCATGAGAAAATGACTCATAGCTTGTTTGTTGAACCAGCTAGTTGTTGAGTTTTTGCCATGTGTAAGATCTCATTGGCTGCCTCTCTCATTTTCCTTCTGTAGTCCTTCTTGGGTATTTTGGGATGACTACGATGGGTGGAGAGTAGCCTTGTCTTTATTTCACAGGCTTTTCTCTCCTATATCACCTCAAAGATAGTGAAATAAGTACAGCATGCCCCCTAGATGCCCAGCCAGAACCCACTGGTCAGGGGCTTGTTTCCCCTTGTAAATTGCTAAGCCTCTACCCCACAGTCTATCTCTGGTCACGCTGAGAAGAGCGTCATGCCTGGTAGCCTGGCACTCAGAGATCAGTTGCATCAGCCTTGCTCACTTCAATCTCATCAGCAGGTTCCTGTCTTACTCCTCCAGTGTTTATCACAGACAGATGGCTCGTAGTGAGTGCTCAAAATCTGCTTACCAAGGGCATCAGTCTGCTGCAGTGTGCCCGGCCCATCATTTGCTCATTGTCTTATCTGTCATTTGTGTGCCTTCTTCCGTGTTAACTTTCCTCCAACAGGCAGATACTTGACCGCTGGCCCTCTCCACTTATATAGCTCCCTCTCCCTAAAGCCTTACTAGTGTAGCAGTTGGGAGACAGGACCAAGTGGCTCTGGAAGATAGCACCTAAGGCTTCTTATCTCCTGTGTGTGCTGTTTTGTTTTGTTTTTTCCATTTGCCGTTGCCCAAGAACCAAAGCATCCGCCACTGCTCAGCTGCATGGTGAAATGGCCTGGCTTGGTGCCAGGGTGCTTCACCAGGTGGTTGGGCCGTGGAGGCTGCTGCATGCGATGGGCTGATAATACCCCACGGTGCTGTAAACAGGACACTCCACCCTCCTGCAACCACCCAGCTAGTGCCCCAACAGCCTGCTGCTTTGTCATGGCCTGTCATGATATGGGCTTCTCTTCTCTGATAGGGAAGCCTATTGTCATATTTCCCTCCCCTATTTCCTAAATCTGAGAGGGGTACTTTCCAGAAATGAAACCAGTTCATCTTCCAACCACAAGCAACCGTTGTGACTTCTCAATGCTGCTTCTCCTTTAACAATAATCACACAAGTGCAAGGCAGAACCCGATGCCCAGATCTTTCCGGTATGCCCATGGAGGATAAACCCAAGAGCCTCTATCTCAACTAGGCTCACCCAGAAGATTTCTTAGGGGACGTTCTCTATTGAGGTCAATCTCATTGGGCAGCAGAACTTAAGTGTTGACCTGAAGCTGCTGATGCCCCAGTCTGCAAGCAGCTTTATATTCTACCCTGCATCACTTATTCCTGGGTTGGACAGTCACTAATAAAGGAAAGGGCTTTGACATTAAAAATGGGCATCTTCCCAGGGGCCCAGGAGAGTGTAGGTCTACGGATACGGGGTCTAGGGCTTACTCTGCATGTCTTTGGGTAGTCTCCTCTTTCCGGACTCCTTCACCTACACCTTCAATCCTAAAGGACATTAATTGATTTGACATAATCTAACTAAGGCTTCAAAGTGTATTTGCATCTCTTCATTTCTTTACAACATCCCTCAGAGGTAACTTAGGCCAGGACTATGCCAGAGGGAGAGCAAGCCCAGTGAGGTTGGGTGGCATTGGCTGTAGTCAGACCTACCCTCCCCACCTCTTAGCTCCTATTAGATATCCAGGGGGGACATGCTGCATCAGCCTGCAGCCCCTTCAAGGATGGCACAAGACATGTCAGTGTCTCATTTTGGCTTTGGTTTGTGTTGCATTTGGGGGAAACTGACACCTTGGTTTTTGCATTTGGGGGAAACTGACACCTTGGTTTAGCCCTTAGCCAATTTTGATGTCCAAAGCAGCAGGTGCTTACCAAACCACTTGCGAGGAGGTTTGTGAAATAAGTGGTAGTTTTTTTTTTTAACTATTAAAATCTAATTTTTTTTAAAAAAGTCCCCTCCCTTATTTCCTAGGCTTAAAGGAAATATGGTATTTTAGTCTCCTCAAAAGAGCTGGGACATGCCAAGAATTTGGAGATTTAGGAGGGTAGTGGAGCCTTGCTAAGGACTCTGAGACAGAAGGTAATTCTGTCATCTCGTGGCCAGCAAGGTGCTGTGCCAGCACCCTGCGCCAGGATGTGGCCTCTGTGGAAATAAGGCTGAGACCCAGTTGTCTCTTCATTTAAGGAAAAGAAACTGAGGCAAGTCCTCTTGTTTGATTTAGATGTAGTGAGATCCTTGCAAGTCTGCCAGGGGAGAGCGAGTCAGGGGCTGCAGATTCTGGATTGGGGTTTCCTTGGTTTCTCCTCAATTCTTTTCACTCCCTCCTTTTTTTCCCTTTGTATTTCTTTTCTGCTATTTGTGTGGCTTTTTTTGTACATGGAGGAACAAGTCGGGACCCGCCAAGTCCAGAGTCTTAATGGATAACTGGTCAGAGGGAGCTGGAAAGAATGTAGAGTTTACCAAAATGCGTTGGTTGGATTCTCACATCACATTCCAGGATTTTGGGTGCTCCCAAGCCCTGTGAGTACTGGGAGCAAAGTACCACCTATGACTATTGTCCTAGAGATTAGACTCATTGAATAGGGTAGGATATGAAGAGTGATGGAAACGAATATAAAATGGGTTAAAGTTATCCCTAGGAGATAATAGAGTCCTTTACTTCAAGTTTCAAAGACTTCCTCAAGAAACAAACAAAAGCAAAACAAAAAGTAGGTCATTGGAAACAATAGGATTGGGCCTGCCATCTCCTCCATTAGGTGCTAAAAAGAAGCTATTAATAAAAAATCTATTCATCCTAGGTGTCTAGGCTGGTGTCCCAGCAGCCTCAGAGGGTATCCCTGATAGAAGAGGGATGTGAGCCTCGGTAAGTGGTTGGAAGACTGATTTAGGAGGAAGGAGGCTTGGATTTAGATGTGGGACTGCTGCACACTTACAGAGTGAAGGAGACTAATCAGAGACTAAGCTTCTTTGTGCCTTAGTCTTCCTTAACAGTCTTTCCCTATCCCCTTTTACAGCTGACAGGAGAGTAAAAGATTACAGCACACTAAAGTACTTTGTGAGGATGGGACAAAACTTGAAAGCACAACATAAACATGAGATAGCTTTGGGGTCTCAGTAAGGAAAGAATCTAAAAGAGATTTTTGCATTGACTTCAGATGAGGGGATGGGAGAAGTAGCTCCAGGAAACCTTTCTCCTGTCACTTATCCCTCAGCCCTGGAGTCCTACGCCTTTTCCTTTGAAACAGTGATGAAGCAGCCTTTAGGATGATGAGATCCTACCCCTTATGCCAATCACTTGCTCGTCCGTGGCCCATCTGCCTCTTTGGTTATCTGTCATGTAATTTGTAAATCCGCTTTCTAGAGTCCCTGCCTCATCACTGGACTCTAACAGACAGTTTTGGAGGACAGCATTTTGGCCTGAGCTGGCTGCTGATGTGGGTCAGAAGCTCCCAGAAATATCTGGATTGCTACCTTTTGATTTTAAACCCAGGTTAGGAAAATGAGTGGTTGAAATGCTGGTGTAGAGATAAAGTTGCACGTTTAACCCAGCGTACCTGTCACCAACTTACTAGGCAACAAGGTTGGAGGAAGGGTAAGAAAGGTTGGGCCTTCCTGAGCCTCAGAGAGAGAAAAAAAGACAAGCAGCTATGGGATCTTTACCCCAAGTGGGTGTGTTAAGCACGCATGCAAAGTCAGAACCCCTGGTAAAAGTAGAGCCAGTTGACCCTTCTTGTGAAGGTTTTTCAATTTTATTCAAATACTTAGGTGCCTGCCAATTGCCAGCCCTATGCTTTAGACATTGTGGGGGATACATAGAGCCTGCCCTTGGCCTCAGGCTGTTTGAGTTACAAATACCCTATTCCTCAAGAGAAGGTGCTCATTACTAGAAGAGTACAAAGTACTGAGGAAACAGAAAATTCCAAGACATTGCTTCCAGGGGATTCCAGTGGATGCAGAAGGCTTGGTGGAGTGGAGGCAGTAAGGCTGGTCCTGACAGAGGAACAGATTTTAACCCTGGGCCCATGCAAAACCTCAGAGGAGGGAAGGCTTGGGACATGGGTGGGAAATGGTATGCAGTATAGTTTGTCTGAGATTTAGCAACTTTGAGGAGGAGTGAGGTGTAAAGGACAGGTAAGTGGGACTACATGAAGGCTTTACCTCCATCTTTGAAAGAGAGCCTTTGAAGAGGTTTAATCTAGGAATGTTAAGATCATTTAAAATGATGTGTTTTACATCAATATATATTGATTTGGAAAGATGTTTATAAGGTAAAAACATATACCAAAACAATATGTAGAGTATGATCTCATTTTAAATTGTAAAGCATATATACACACACACCCACACACACAGAAGAGGTAAGACCTGTAAGTTTATATTTCTCATAGCATTGGTTATCTCTGGGTGTTGAGAGTTGAGGGTTTTTTTTTCTGTTTGTTTATATTTATATATTTCCTGACTTTTCTACAGTTCACACTTACTGTTGTAGTTATAAATTATTCACTTGTTTTAAATAAGCACATATATGATGGCTGAGTGAGATGATGTAGAACTATGCCAGGGATTAGATAAAAACACACAGTAAAAGTTGGCCATATAGTAACATTTTTGATATCCAAATTGGAGAGGAATCCCTCATATGTTCAAAAATACAGGAATGGGTTGGGTGTGGTGGCTCATGCCTGTAATCCCAGCACTTTGGGAGGCCGAGGCAGGAGAATCACTTGAGCCCAGGAGTTCAAGACCAGCCTGGGCAACACAGCGAGACCCTGACTCAAAAAAGACAAAGGAAAAAGAAAAGACAAAAATACGGAAATGGCTAAGCAAACTAGTGTGCATCAACCTGGAGGAATATTACACAGTCTTTTAAAATAACAAATATGTATATCGTTAATACATGGGAAAAGGTATATGAAATAGGTGGAAACAGGCAGAACATAATGTAGCACATTTCCTACTGATTACAACTATGGCAAAATGTATGTGAATGCTTCAATGAATTTGGAGAATGGAGGTAGTGGTGTTAGTGTCCTTTTTTTTTTTTCATTTTTGCTTGAGATGGAGTCTTGCTCTGTTGCCCAGGCTGGAGTGCAGTGGCATGATCTCAGCTCACTGTAACCTCCACCTCCTGGGTTCAAGCAATTCTCCTGTCTCAGCCTCCCGAGTAGCTGGGATTACAGGTGCACACCATCACGCCCAGCTAATTTTTGTATTTTTAGTAGAGACGAGGTTTCACCGTATTGGTATGTTAGTTTCTTTTTTTTTTTTTTTAACTGTAGTAAAATATATACTTACTATTTTAACCATAAAAGCTTATGTTCACTGGCATTACATACATTTACAATGTTGTGCAACCATAACCAGGGTCCATTTCTAGAACCTGAATTTCATCATCCCAGAGATTGTGTATCCATTAAACAATAACTCCTACTCCCCCTCCTCCTCTTAAGCCCTTGGTAAAGTCTATTCTATTTTTTTTGTCCCTATGAATTTGCCTATTCTAGATACCTCAAGAAAAACACAATATTTGTCCTTTTGTCTTGCTTACTTAACTCAGCATCATCTGTATTGTAGCGTGTGTCAGAATTGCCTTCCTTTTGAAGACTGAATAGTATTCCACAGTATGGACGTGGTGCATTTGTTTGTTCATGGATGCTTAGGTTGCTCCCACCTTTTGGCTATTGTGAAAAATGCTTCAAGTCCCTGCTTTTGGTTCTTTGTGGGTATATACCTAGGAGTGGAATTGCTGGGTCATATGGTAATTCTGTGTTTCACTTTTTGAGGAACTGCCAACCCTTTAGTATCTTTTTAATATAAAGTTCTTCAGGTTTATTTATACCTCCTAGTTCTTTTTGCTGTGCTAAATACACATGAATTATTAAGGGATTACTACAGATGTGAAAGCATTTTGTTCTGTTTAAAAGAAAGAGCCTTTATATATATATATA
>NW_012106363.1:4059124-4062489 GCF_000951045.1 Mandrillus leucophaeus
AGCCAGGATGGTCTCGATCTCCTGACCTCGTGATCCGCCCGTCTCGGCCTCCCAAAGTGCTGGGATTACAGGCTTGAGCCACCGCGCCCGGCCGGCCATAGATCTTAAGATAGTAGAGTGTTTTGAATGTGGCCATGGAAAACAGGGTCAACTTAGATGATTGCAACTTCCAAATGATTCCAGTACGCTTACATTTTTATCCACAGTTTCAACTTTTACCTCCTTCTAGAAAGCTTTAACCAAAGTAAAAATAAATGAATGGATTTATTTATTTTATTTATTTTTTGAGACAGAGTCTTCCTCTGTTACCCAGGCTGGAGTGCAGTGGTGCAATCTTGGCTCACTGCAGCTTCCACCTCCCAGGTTCAACCAATTCTCGTGCCTCAGCCTCCTGAGTAGCTGGGATTACAGGCACCTGCCACTACTCCTGGCTAATTTTTGTATTTTTGGTAGAGACGGGGTTTCACAATGTTAGCCAGGCTGGTCTCAAACTCCTGACCTCAAGTGACCTGCCTGCCTCCCATAGTGCTGGGATTACAAGCGTGAGCCACCACCTATGAATGGATTTATAATTGCTTTATTTTTGTCCCATTTATATAGAAATCAAAGACAGAGGAGACAACCAAAAAATTTGGATATTTCCGTAAACTAGATTCCTCAATCCTCGATAATTGAAAGTAGTTCCAATATGTCAGCCACCGGGGTTCCCCAGGGAGCTAACCAGTCCTGAAGGAAGTATGAAGAGGAGCAGGAGGCCTTCAGTTAAGGGGATGAATTTGTGCAGCGCCTAAGCCCTGCAAAGGTGCTGGAGGAAGAAGGGCAGGAGATAAAAGACAGAAGAAAATTTGTTTTTTATCCACTTAGAGTTTTATCTTTAATGATGGGAAACAGTGCTGCTCTCAGGAAACTCAGTGTGGAGATCTAGGAGTTCATGGTTCATAGTCCATTAGGGGTAGGAAAAGGATAGAGGACATTTATAAAGTAATGTCCAAGTCCAAAGTAAAATGGTATAAATTGTTTCCCATGATAAAAGCTGGCTGAGTAGGTCAGGAAAGCTCTTGTCAGACCATATGTGCTGTTTCAGGCTGCTTCAAATTCTTTTAGGACAGTGGTGGGTATGAGTGAAGACTAGGCAGGCAGGCCACATCTCTTAGAGGAGGAAGGTGATTGCCACGTCTCCTTCCTCCATGCTGATGGCAAGGTGTGCGGGCTGTGTTCTCTTGTAGCCAGCGTCCCATGCTCGGTGGCCCCAGAAAAGTCAGTGTCTAGGCCTCAGCCACTTCAGGTCCGGCGTACATTCTCCCTGGACACCATCCTCAGCTCCTACCTTCTGGGCCAGTGGCCACGAGATGCTGATGGGGCCTTCACCTGCTGCACCAATGACAAGGCCACCCAGGTAATGAAGCTCTCTCCTGATGGGATAAGGGATAAGGATGGGGTGGGAAAGCTGGCTGAGGAGGCCTTTGGTCTTCCTCAAATCATTGCGATAATTTGTCTTGGGTTTTGGTTGTACATATTATCCACGTAATGTCTTATCTTCCTGAGACAGAGTCTCCTTTTGTCACCCAGGCTGGAGTGCAGTGGTGCGATCTTGGCTCACTGCAACCTCTGCCTCCCGGGTTCAAGTGATTTTCGTGCCTCATCCTCCCAAGTGGCTGGGATTACAGGTGCCTGCCACCACACCCTGCTAATTTACCACCCTGTTTTTCTTTGTAAACATACACGGAAATGAGTTTGCATTCCACCTGCCTGGTGGAAGAGAGAAGTCAATCTGGGTTTTTCAGTTTAGCTTTGAGTATTTGTGTTGGTGTAATCAACAGCTGACTTTAGAGTTTATTCTAGCTTTTTAAAAAATTAAGATTTAGGCTGGGCGCAGTGACTCACACCTATAATCTCAGCACTTTGGGAGGCCTAGGCAGGCGGATCACCTGAGGTCAAGAGCGCGAAACTAGCCTGGCTAACATGGCAAAACCACATCTCTACTAAAAATACAAAAATTAGCTGGGCGTGGTGGTGGGCCCCTGTAATCCCAGCTACTCAGGAGGCTGAGGCAGGAGAATCGCTTGAACCCCGGAGGGCGAGGTTGCAGTGAGCTGAGATCGCGCCATTGCACTCCAGCCTGGGCAACAAGCGAGACTCCGTCTCAAAAAAAATAAATAAATGAGATTTACCTTGCTAAAATTAAACCAAGGCCAACATTCTATTGAGTTTGTATTTCCCAAAGAAGTGGCCAAAAAGTACACTGAGCCAGAATAGATCCCGCTGGAGCCATAGGAATGGGAAGTTCTCAGATAATGGGGAATTCTTGCTTGCCAGCAGCCCCGTCTGGGATTTCAGTGTGCCCATTCAAGGACTGGGGAGCCAGCTTCCTCTCCTTCAGTATTTTCATTAAGACAGCCTTTTCATTAAGAATCCCAAGCTTGGAAAGAATCTCTGCAGATCATCCAGTTCATTTATCAGTTTTTGGATAAGCTAGCATCGGACTGAGCAGGAACCCCTCTCATATGTTAAATTATACAGACATTTCTTAATCTGATTCAGGACTTCATTCTTAGCAGCTAAGTTGTTAAGAGTCAAATCTCCCTTTTCATGCAGTTTAAACACACTCTTGTTCATCTTCAGAGCAAATGAGTTATTTCGAGATAGGCAGAAACAGGGTGGCCAGGACGTGAGGGTCTGAGTCAGCCCTTCATCCTGGGGGACATCGGGCAATTCAGCTCTTCCTTTGCAAACTGGGTGGAGAGTGCCTGGTCTGCCTCCGTGTAGGTGGCATGATGGCCAAATGACACGTGAAAGTGCTTCGTACTTCTTTTGACCACATCATGTCAGTTTCTTTCCTTTATTTATTTTGTTAATGCGATCCATTTTCAAATGTCGTTAGTGAATGTTTGAATGCCCAGTACTGTTCTTGGCATGTTGGAATGAAGAATAAGGAAATGAGGACAAGATTTGGCCTCTATGAGTCTGGATTCCAGTTCTATGAGGGCCAGTGAACAGACAGCCAAGGGATGAGATGGAGCCAAATATCTGGCGAAGTTTAAAGAAGGGGAATTCTCATGGGAATACCCCACCTTGAACCAACAAGAATTTGCTGCAGTTAAAATCATGGCCCTCTTTGGATCTACAAATAGACTGTGAAAGTAGAATACCCTCCAGGAAGGAGAGAGACTAGGCTTCCTTCCTGGGAGCCCTGAGCACTGCCATTCCCTTTATCCTTTGGAAAAGGCAAGTAGGATAAATTATGCTTCCTCCTCAGAGGCCTGGGAGCACACACAACTTTGTCTTTTGATGGGAGTGCTTAGTCCAGATATGTTTGTAGTCAAGGAGGGCTTCCTGGAGGAACAGGACTTGAGATTCCTTTGAGT
>NW_012106363.1:4062751-4063884 GCF_000951045.1 Mandrillus leucophaeus
ACACAACTTTGTCTTTTGATGGGAGTGCTTAGTCCAGATATGTTTGTAGTCAAGGAGGGCTTCCTGGAGGAACAGGACTTGAGATTCCTTTGAGTGTGCAAGCCCATTATTCCATCCCTGTTTGTCAGATGGCAGGCTTCTGTGTAGCCCACCTGTTTCTGCCTCTGTCATTTCCTGCTTTCAACCTTTTAGGAAGTCACCATCCCACTCCTCAGATAGCTTTCTCTTTGTCAACTCAAAGCAGGGTTGGCCTCAGATGTTCCCTGGCTGGGTTTAGAGGCATGGGCCCTAGGCTGTGTGTTTTTGCTTAGGCTCCAGCTGCAGGCCAGATCTTTTATATAACAAGTCTGGGCTTCTTGCCACAGCAAGACAGAGGTCAGCGATGAGCCTCTGTGGGTCTGGCAAGGCCAAGCCATGCAGCTTTCCTCTTTCCCTGGGATGGGCTCCAGCCCTCGAGGAACTCTTAGCAACCTGTCAATATTGTGGCCGCAGTCAGGAGATGGAGAATTCTGATCAACCTAGGCATCCAAACAAAAATATGCACTCTACCCATCTTTCATTCCTGGTCTTCTGGGAATTTGCTGCTTCTAGGTTTTGGGCTCCATTCAAATTCGTGCTTAAGCCCCCTGGCCTGGTCCAAGCTACCCTCTTCAACACTAGTATTACACTGTGGAGGTCTGAGGCTTACCTGACATATTCCTAAGTAACTGGCGTTCCTTCCCTACTGAGCACTGGGATATCACCCAGAAAGGACTGGAGAGGAAAGAGAGGTTTGACTGGGAAGATAAGAAGGTGTAAGGGAAGGGAGGGTGGCAGGATCTACCAAAGTCCTTGAAAGCTTTTAAGCTGTTAAAAGTGGACTAATACGGCCAGGTGTGGTAGCTCATGCCTATAATCCCAGGACTTTGGGAGGCCGAGGCAGGCGGATCACAAGGTCAGGAGATCAAGACCATCCTGGCCAACATGGTGAAACCCCTTTATCCTTTGGAAAAGGCAAGTAGGATAAATTATGCTTCCTCCTCAGAGGCCTGGGAGCACACACAACTTTGTCTTTTGATGGGAGTGCTTAGTCCAGATATGTTTGTAGTCAAGGAGGGCTTCCTGGAGGAACAGGACTTGAGATTCCTTTGAGT
>NW_012106363.1:4063934-4071674 GCF_000951045.1 Mandrillus leucophaeus
ACACAACTTTGTCTTTTGATGGGAGTGCTTAGTCCAGATATGTTTGTAGTCAAGGAGGGCTTCCTGGAGGAACAGGACTTGAGATTCCTTTGAGTCTACTAAAAATCTCTACTAAAAATACAAAAATTAGCTGGGCATGGTGGCTCACACCTGTAGTCCCAACTACTTGGGAGGCTGAGACAGGAGAATCGCTTGAACCCGGGAGGCAGAGGTTGCAGTAAACCGAGATCATGCCACTGTACTCCAGCCTGGCAACAAAGCGAGACTCCATGTCAAAAAAAAAAAAAGACTAATGCCAGAACTTTTTCCCAGTTGCCTTAAGCCGGGGGTGGGGCTGTTCCTACCCCTGCCCTTTCTCTCCTAGTCATACCAATGCAGTAGTTTTCTGCTTCATCCTCCCTCACTGGCGGGCACTCACTACTACTGTCCTACTTGCCTAACCTCCCTCCACCCAGAGCGAGCAGCCCTGGCATTCCCAGGCCATGCCTTGCAGTGAGGTCAGCAGCTGCAGTTATGGTTCAGGCTAAGCAGTTCCTTCGTCTGAATCCCTGAGAGGAGACCAGGGCCCTGCCCATTGCAAGCCAGCTTCAGATCTAGGCAGCAAGCATAGAACACCTGCTGTCTAGATAGCTGGGCATGCCACAGACTTGAGGCTTCTTCACAGGGTAGAAGATGAAGCAAAAAGCTCTCAGTTCTTGAATATAGCCCAGTAGTGCCAACAATCTCATCCTATTATCTCCTTCCTTCCTCGTTGTGTTTTAAGATCTTAGGTGGTTACAAAGGATTGTCCTCAGGCCATTTACAGTCTGACATGGAGAGCTGGGTTACCCAAATATCTGGAGCAAGGAAAGAGGAAGGGTGTGGATATATGTTATTTGGGATATTGGTTGTTTTTGGGAGGAGGATGTGTGAACATGGTAATTGGGGAAGAAGTGCTTTGGAGAAGCTGCATGTTTTAAGCAATGGGAGAGATGACCGGGTCAGTTGGTAAACTAGAGCTGGCCACTGATTGCTTTGTGTTGGCCACTCCTAGTGGCTGGGCCCAGGCCAGGATGGGTGAGGGCAGTAGATGCTGGTAGCTGCAGTTACCCCTCTTCCTTCTTGCTGTGCAAACCTTTGAGTCTTCTTGTACTTTTCTGGAGGGAGGAAGTGGTCTCATCACAGCTGGAATGACTGTTTGAGCAGAGTTCCCCTGTTGGTCTCATCCTGCTGACGGACAGGACTCTGGGAACCTGCCCTGCCCAGCCCAGGCTCCCATTCTACTCATCCCCAGCCCCATTCCCTCTGCATTCCCCAGGTAAGGTGGGGAAGCTTCTATGATAGGATCTTTTTCTTTAGCCCCAATTTACCCTTTGGAAAAAAAAAAAAAAGCTTAAGTCTTGACAAACCACATGGAGTGTGAGGAAGGCCAGAGGTGAAGGTAGGCATGCTCGCTGGGAAGACTTCTCTTCCTGTGTCTTTCCCCTACCTGTGTACTATCCTCCCTATTTTCCCAAACCAGTGCCCCAACAGTGATGACACACAATTCAGTCTGACCATCATGGACCTTTGAAAAATGTTTTTCTTTGTGGGTGTGGGGGCCTGGGCACACTGCCTGTTTTCCAGATTGGCGAACAGGACCAGTTGTTCAGCATAGTTTGACAACAGTACCGAACATTTGAAAATGGGGCCATGATGGAAAATCTGAGGGTTGCATAGTCACTGTAGGGCCAGAGATGGTAGCCTTGGCCACTTGCAGCCAGTTTTCAGTGCTGACCAGCAGACCACCCTCAGAGCCTTTTCCGGCCTTTTTGTTTGGCCGGAGACCTAAGGGACTGATTCCCTGCAGAATTTCAGTTGAACACGTAGTCCTGATGGTCCACACCAGGCCAGGCACCATGCTGCTTGACAGTCCTGTGCAGGGATAGTGGGTTACGTTTCCAGGGCATAGCCCAGCTCCACACATGGAGCTTACTCAGGTGCCAAGGTCACCTCACTGGAGACAGTGAGGGCCAGGACTTTGCTGCCTGTGGTCATGGAGTCTACGTAGAAACTTTTGGGCTGGAGGCTGAGAGATTCCAGTTTCGAGGGTTTTCAGCTTCATCCCACCCCTCCTCCTGATTATATTAGATGGCTCTTTGGGAAACTGTCTTCCACCCCCATGCCCAGCTGTCCTTCCACATGTTGCTCTGGGATCTCAATCCCAGGCAAGGCTTCCTTGGTCTGGCCACATCCAGTTTTGCATAATCTGAGTATCATCTGCACAGCTGGCCCATGCCACTCATGGTCAGAAGCTGCCCTATTTGTCCCTCAGCTGCTCCGACTGGGCCAGGGTGTCAAATCTGTTCCAGTACATGACTCCCCCTGACAAACAATTTTTTGTTCTTTTTTTTTTTTTTTGAGACAGAGTCTCGCCCTGTCACCCAAGCTAGAGTGCAGTGGCTCGATCTTGGCTCACTGCAAGCTCCGCCTTCCAGGTTCAAGCAATTCTCCTGCCTCAGCCTCCCAAGAAGCTGGGATTACAGACATGTGCCACCATGCCTGGCCGATTGTTTTGTATTTTTAGTAGAGACGGGGTTTCACCATGTTGACCAGACTGGTCTTGACTCCTGACCTCAAGTGATCTGCCCGCTTCAGCCTCCCAAAGTGCTGGGATTACAGGCATGAGTCACCGCGCCCAGCGACAAACATGACTTTTTGGTCTGCTGAGCTCCAGCTCTACCCTGCTTCCAAAGGGTCATCTAGAATGACTGAGCAGCATGGCTTGACCCCCCTATTGTGGCCAGAAGGTTAGTTTTTTCTTTTTCTTTTTTTTTTTTTTTTTTTTTGAGACAGGGTCTCACTCTGTTGCTCAGGCTGGAGTGCAATGGTATGATCATGACTCACTGCAGCCTCGAACTTCTGGGTGCAAGTGGTCCTCCTGCCTCAGCCTCCCTAGTAGCTGGGACTACAGATACGCATCACCATAAATGGCTAATTTAAAATTATTTCTTTTATAGAGATAGGGTCTCGCTATGTTGCCCAGGCTGGTTTTGAACTCCTGGCCTCAAGCAGCCCTCCTGCCTTGGCCTCCCAAGGTGCTGGGATTATAGGCATGAGCCACCACACCTGGCCAGGTTAGCTCTTTGAAGGGGAGCTTTTCTTAGCTGTGACTTTTCTGTGCTCCATAGTGAGACGCAGAAGAGGAGTCCTATCCAACCTTGGGCACTGGAAACTGGGGCATGGTCCCTACTTTGGGCATTCCCAGTTTAGGAGGGGCTATAGTCCACAACCTGTGTACACTCCCGCCTTGAGAATACTCCATGTCGGGCGGGCCCGATAGCTAATTCCTGTAATCCCAGCACTTTAGGAGGCTGAGGTGGGCGGATCACCTTAGGTCAGGAGTTCAAGACCAACCTGACCAACATGGTGAAACCCTGTCTCTACTACAAATACAAAATTAGCCAGGCGTAGTGGCACGTGCCTGTAATCCCAGCTACTTGGGACGCTGAGGCAGGAGAATCGCTTGAACCCATGAGGCAGAGGTTTCAGTGAGCCAAGATCGCGCCATTACACTCCAGCCCAGGCAACAAGGGTGAAACTCCCATCACATAAATAAATTAAATAAATAAATAAATAAATAAATACTTGATGTCAGCATGTCAACAACTTCAAACACAGGATAACCTACTGCATTAGGTTTCTGAGGCTGCTTTAACAAATTACCTCAAACTTAGTGGCTTAAAACCACAGAAATGTATTCTTTCACAGTTCTGGAGACCTGAAGTCCAAGTTCTGTTCCACTGGACTGAGATCAAGGTGTTGGCAGGGCCATTCTCTCCCAAGAGGTTCCTGGGGAGAGTCTGTTGCTTGCACTTCCAGCTTCTGGTGGCTGCTGGCACTCTTTGGCTTGCAGCCACATCGCTCAAGTCTCTGCCTCTGTGGTCATATCACTTTATCCTCTTCAGTGTGCATACATCTAATCTCCCTCTTCCTCTTTCTTATTTAAGGATATTTGTAATGGTATTTAGGGTCCACCCAGATAATTTTGGATAATCTCAAGATCCTTAATACATCTGCAAAACTTTTACTATACAAGGTAACATTTATAGGTTCCTCATCTTTGAGGAGCCATTTTTTAACCTGTCACTGCATCTCCTGACACACTCTGCTCCAGCCACACTGGCCTCTTTATCATTCTCAAACATGCCAGGCTCAATTGCCGCCACAGGGCCTTTGCACTGGCTGTTCCCTCTGTCTGGATTACTCTTACCTCAGATACCCACATGACTCACTCCCTCATCTCCTTCGTGTTTTTATGCAGATGTTAGTTTTTCATTGGGGGCCTCCCTGACATTTCCAATTGTATCCCCCACCCAGCATTCCTATCACTTTTCTTTGCTGTATTTTTCTCCTTGGCACTTACCACTGTTTAAACTTTCTCCCCAATGAGAAAATAAACTCAGAAGGGACAAGTGTTTGTGTTGTTTTATACATGGTTGTATGGCCAGTGCCTGAAACAGTACTGGGCACACAGTGTACATTCAGCCACTATTTGTTGATTGCATGAATGATGTACACTCAGAGCCCATCTGCAAGGAGGAGACACAGAGCAGAAGAGCAGTCAGCCCAAGGCAGACAAGTTAGGAAAGGCTCCCTGACAAGAAGAATGGGAATAGTTGGCCGGGCAGGCAGTCTTAGATTGGGAAACCAGGCTTGGAGGTTGGAGGTAAGAAAAAGGAGAGGGAGATGGGTTTGCTTGGGAGGACAGAGAGCCAAGGATGGAGAGCCCGTGGGATGAAGGGTCAGCTGGTGAATTCTATGGCCAAGGGTTGGGTGTTGACACAAAGCAATGGCCTTAGTAGTATAGTTTACACAAAGAATGCAGTGGTTGGTGGAAGATGTTGCTGAGCGGAGAGAGGTGGGGGTCACCTGCATTGAGAGAGGAGATGACCCTAGCTGCTATGATTTTCACATCCCTTTCTTTTTCTTTTCTTTCTTTTTTTTTTTTTCTTGAGACAGTCTTGCTGTGTCGCCCAGGCTGGAGTGCAGTGGCACAATCTCAGCTCACCGCAACCTCCACCTCCTGAGTTCAAGCAGTTCTCGTGCCTCAGCCACCCGAATAGCTGGGATTACAGGCACCCAGCTAATTTTTCTATTTTTAGTAGAGACGAGGTTTCACCATGTTTGCCAAGCTGGTCTCGAACCCTTGACCTCAAGTGATCCATCCGCCTCAGTCTCCCAAAGTGTTGGGATTACAGGCATGAGCCACCACCCGCAGCCTCACATCTTTTAAAGTCCTGTGCTAGCCTGCATTTCTCTTTCCACCCTCTCGCATATCCCAGAAGAGGTACTTGAAGAGTTTGCAAGAGATGTTAGTAGTACCCATGGCAGCCTGAACGTGGCTGTTTTTTCCTCTCTGTTATCACCCACCTATGAGTATAGTATCTTCCCTGAGGAAGGGAAATGGGCAGAATTGTCCCTTTAGCTTTTGTCATCCCTCTATAGCCTCTGCCACCTTCCAGGGACAACAGGTTTGCCTGGGGAGTGCGGGGCTCAGCTTTGATTAGTAGAGGTAGTGATCGTTAGAGTTGGTCCTGGAGCCTTGAGGGGAGGATCCTTTGTGTGTCTGCTGGGTGGAGGTGGCTGGGAGAGATGGGCTTCCTCCTCACTTTTCAGTGCATGCACCAGTCTTTTCTGAGGCTTTGTCTGGTAGCACCCTGGTTTAGAGAGACACGGGCATTTGGAAGTAGCTTTCCATATACTGACAGAGCCAGCTTCATCTTGAGGGCTTTAGGGTTTGTGCTGAAGATTTGGGCCTGAAGGATATGCCGTCTGCCCTTTTCCTAAAGAAGGGAATTGTGGGGAAATGGATCTCTGGATGCTTTATTTAGCATCTGTCAATTCCTCTGTTACCTACTTACTCGTGATGCTCATCAGAACAAGAAAGTTAGGGCAGTTGTCTCTCCCTGGCTATGTTGCATGGCCCGGTAAAGGTGCTGATCCATGAGCAGCTGGGAGAAGGAAGAGCCAGGGGGCCCCAATCCCCAGTGGCCCCTCTCCACTGCAGCTGTCACATACGGCCGTCTGCTCTCACAAGCTTGCTCAGACTCCCCCGCCGAGCTCCTCTTAGCAGCTGTTGGGTGGCGAGTAGTTGGGTTTTTTTTCCCGTCCTCCCCCTTTTCTGTTTGCAACAACCTCTCGGGGGAGGTCAGCAGATCTCTTGGAGGAGACAGTTCCCAGGCCCTCATGTTTTTGGCAGCCTGTGCTTGTGCACAGAAGTTAGAGAGGAACTGGTTCCACTGGAGCGTTCCCCCTTGGGCCCCTCCCTTGGAATGGAAGTAGGGATACTGGTGGTGGGGAGGGATCTGGGCCTCTTTGGTCTCATGCTTAGAGCCAACAGCTTCCTCCCTTGGGTGGGGGCTCAGGAAGTAGTCGTGCAGCTCTCCCTGCCTCCATCTTGGACATTCTGTCTTCGGTGCAGCAAGGGAGAGGAGATGCAGACTGAGGGCCCTGTTTTTATGAGGGCTGGGCAGGCCCAGGAGGAAAAGGAGTGATAAGGCCAAGAGGGATCAGGAATCAGGGCTGGATTCAGAACTGTGGCTCTCTCCTTTCTGAAAATGTCTCCTTCCTGCTTATTTGCAGCCGGGGTGGGGGTCAGGGGAGCAACACTTACTCCATGTGCAGGGAAAAATGAGGCACTGCACTATATAGGAGTCCCCTGCTTTGGTCAAGGGACCTACGTTGACCTTTTTCCTGTTTTGCCAGTTAATAATCCCTTAATGCACTCCTATACATTAACTTGTTTTTATTGAGCTCCCAGGAACCTGGGCCTGTGCTAGACATGTAGAGGGCGAGAGAATAAAGAGTGCAGTGATTCCCTGAGCCTGAGCCTATATTCTCTTGGAGCTGGTTGGGATAGGAGTGGCAATACTTGTCCTCACCACTGAGGATCAGCTGGAATAACTGGGATATCATACATGTATAGTACTCAGAAAAGAGTAAAGAGGAGGTTGGCCCTGTTGGGTCATCAGGGAACGTTTGCTGGAGGATGTGAACTGGGAAGGAGGCAGTGCAGGTGGAGAGGCCTGAAGAAGAACACCGACTGAGAGTGTTCAGAGGTTGATGAGCAGAGGAGAGAAGGGCTCAAAGGGCCATCACCTCTACCCAGAAAACAAGTGTGCCTATTCCCCAGTGCCTGCCGAAGAAGCTGCTCTGTCTCACTGTGTTTCTCTCCCTGCAGACGCCCCTGTCTTGGCAAGAGCTAGAAGGTGAGCGTGCCAGCTCCTGTGCACACAAGCGCTCAGCATCCTGGGGCAGCACAGACCACCGAAAAGAGATTTCCAAGTTGAAGCAACAACTGCAGAGGACAAAGCTGAGCCGCAGTGGGAAAGAGAAGGAGCGAGGTTCCCCACTCCCAGGGGACCACGCAGTGCGGGGAGCACTGAGGGTATGTTTTCTCCCCAGCCCTCTCCCCTTTGTTCTCCTCCATGCAGGCTCCCGATGTGGGCAGAGGTTTCCTGGATCTTGGAGCTGCCAAGCCCCCTACCACACTGCATGCTTTGTGAAGTTTTAGTCCAAACTTGGTCTTGCTGTGTGATATTGGAAGGGCTTCTTACAGTTCTGAATCTCCCTCTCTCTTCTACCCACATCCCCATATGATAGACGCAACGACTCCACAGCACACAATAGACTCTGCAAAGCTCAAACTTTTGGAGAAAACTACGCTGAGTGGACCTATTGCAATTGTAACTGTCCCCAAATCACCCTTCATTCACTCAA
>NW_012106363.1:4071724-4073464 GCF_000951045.1 Mandrillus leucophaeus
CGCCCCTGTCTTGGCAAGAGCTAGAAGGTGAGCGTGCCAGCTCCTGTGCACACAAGCGCTCAGCATCCTGGGGCAGCACAGACCACCGAAAAGAGGTAGCTACCCACTTTGACTCCCTGCCTAGGGTAGCGGCTTCTTCTTGATCCCCTAGTACCATGTGATGCATCTCCTCCACAGTGGAGTCACACTGCTCACCTCTCCTGTCTTGACCTGGCCTTTTCCTGATGAGATGGCTCCTTCCTAGCTGACTTCCACTCTCCAAGTGGCCAGGTCTTAGGAGCCCAGACCCTTCTGCTAGGAAGGGGCTTGGCCAGAGGCTGCTAGTGCCTTTCAGCAGCAAGCACAGGGCTGGAGCCACCATTGTTCTCGCTTTACTTTGGGGTTGGATCCAGATAAGCAGCTCAGAGACTGGAGGAAGACAGGGAGGGAGTTCCTGGGAATTAGGAGCTCCCAGTCTCATTTACTTCTTAACTATTCATCTTTTTTTTTTTTTTTGGAAGCAGAGTCTCACTGTGTTGGCCGGGCTGGAGTACAGTGGCATGATCTCAGCTCACTGCAACTTCTGCCTCCTGGGTTCAAGCGATTCTCCTGCTTCAGCCTCCCAAGTAGCTTAGATTGCAGGCACCCACCACCACACCCAGCTAATTTTTGTATTTTTTTTTTTTTTTTAGTAGAGACGGGTTTCACCATGTTGGCCAGGGTGGTGCTGAACTCCTGACCTCAGGTGATCTGCCTCCCTCAGCATCCCAAAGTGCTGGGATTACAGGCGTGAGCCACTGTGCCCAGCCCTAGCCTTCTTTTCAAAAGAAGAGAAAAATAATGAAATGTTCCCAAACACTTTTTCCTGGCCCTCCCTCTCCCTCAGGAGTGCTCAAGTCATTGAGGTTAAGGGGAGAAAGCTGTAGGCTGGAATATTCCAGGGGTCCCCATCAGCTCCTCCTGACATGCTCTGTGGCACCTTCTGAGAGGGTCAACTCGATAGGACTCACCCTGCACCCCTTTACAAGAGGAAGTTGCTTCTGCCCTCTGTTGCTGAGAACAATGAGAAAATATGAAGTGAATACGTTGAGAGCTTAAGACGGGGAAATAAAAAATATTTAAACTTTTCAATGGTCAGAGTAAGTTATTTGCACTAAGAATGGGGAGATGTGGTATGAGTGACCCACAATAGCATATCGGAAAGTTCTTTCTTCTTGGATCTAGTCATAAATTTTATGGCTGTGGGCAGCAGATCTACTCTCTGAATTCCATTTAGTGTGGGCTTATATTTAAATAGCTCTTCATCCCCTGAGCATTTAACAGTTGAGGGCAAGAAGGTCCAGAATTGCACATGTGATGGGATAATATTCAAAATTGTTGATGATAATCTGTAATAGTCTCAGGATATGAAAGTCAAGATGAAATCCAGTATTCCCTTCTTGAGTGTCTATCCCTGTTCCTAGTGTAGTCTGCTTTAAACAGGGGAGAATATCCCCATCCTTCTTGGTCTCAGGGCCTTTGAGATGTGAATGTACTCTGAGGAGTGAACTGCCCTTAGCATTCAGAAACATCATCTTCCATTGCTATTTATAGATGGGTAGGGCCGGGCACGATGGCTCATGCCTGTAATCCCAGAACTTTGGGAGGCTGAGGCGGGTGGATCACGAGGTCAGGAGTTCAAGAGCAGCCTGGCCAAGATGGTGAAACCCCATCTCTATTAAAAATACAAAAATTAGCTGGGGGTGGTGGTGGGCACCTGTA
>NW_012106363.1:4074677-4075530 GCF_000951045.1 Mandrillus leucophaeus
GACTCAGCCCCTGCCTGCACAGGAGCCTGGAAGGGCTCAACCAAGAGCTGGAGGAGGTGTTTGTGAAGGAGCAAGGAGAAGAAGAGCTGCTGAGGGTGAGTGGCGGCTGCACCCTGAGTGCACCCACAGTCTGTGCCTCACTTGGCCTGAGTGAGGGGAACTGGGAGTCCTGCTCTCTGGGGCCTCACAGGCTATGGCTATGCAAACAGCAGCATACAAACACCAGCCTGCAAAAGGAATGCAAATGGAGTTTATTAGTCTCAAATGGCCTTACCTGTGTCACTAGGACAGGCTTTGTGGTGGTGAGTACAAAGAGAGGGGGCCCCCCCCCGGCTGGGAGGAACAGGCAGGGGTAATCTTCAGCCAAACTGCCAGCTCTCACTGTTCCCCATGTGCTCGGCACCAGCATGGGCATCTCAGTGCCTGCTGCTCCCTGCCCCTTCTCCATCTCTATCTGGTAACACGCGTGCTCCTATGCAGCCATCTCCCTGACTCCACTCCCAGGCAGAATATGTGCTACCTTTGCTGAAGTCTCAGGCATTTTTTTTTCTTTTTGAGATGGAGTTTCACTCTTGTTGCTCAGGCTGGGGTGCAATGGTATGATCTCAGCTCGCTGCAACCTCTGCCTCCCGGGTTCAAGCAGTTCTCTGCCTCAGCCTCCCCAGTAGCTGGGATTACAGGCACTTGCCACCACGCCTGGCTAATTTTTGTATTTTTAATAGAGATGGGGTTTCATCATCTTTGCCAGGCTGGTCTTAAACTCCTGACCTCATGATCCACCCGCCTCAGCCTCCCAAAGTGCCGGGGGATTACAGGCGTAAGCCACCATGCCCAGCCCTTTTTTTTTTTTTTT
>NW_012106363.1:4076190-4088009 GCF_000951045.1 Mandrillus leucophaeus
ATCTCCCGACCTCGTGATCCGCCCACCTCAGCCTCCCAAAGTCCTGGGATTACAGGCGTGAGCCACCGTGCCCAGCCGGCCTCAGGCACACTTTTGTATTGACACAGTTTAATTGGGGAATGCCAGTTGGCCAGTATTAATATGATTCTAATGGGCACACTTCTCAGTTTATGATTTACCTACTAGTTGATTTTGAATTCGCATGTATGCAGGATTTCACATATACCCAAACACATGCACATAATTTGGTGAGCTACAGGTTCAAGTACCATTGAGTGTTTTTAAAAGGGGATGAGGAGGTATGTAATACATGCTAATCATCAGCATACTTGTTCTGCAATGGTTACAGCACTTACAGGCTCCTGGTGGTTTGCCGCTATTGTGCCCTCCAGCATACATTATCATCTTTGTGTTCCTAGAGCCCAGGGCACAGAAGGTCCCTGCCCTCAGAGGCTTATAGTCTTGTGGGGACAACACATTGATCAAGCCCTACAGGTGAATATGTAATTATACATTGGACTGTGAGTGCTATTAGGGATAAGAGCAAAGTGCTATGGAAGAAACAGGAGGGAGTTTCTTCTAGATTGAGGGGTGGCCAGGGAAATAAATGGCTGGAGGAAATGGTGTTCTGTGGTTGTGTGTTACGGATAGAGAATGACAGCAGCAAGGGGAATACCCTCAGGGTCACTGTGCTGCTGCAGGCCTGAAATACTCAAGGCTGAGAGTCTTTACCGTCCTTCCCCGTCAGATCCTTGAGATCCCTGATGGGCACCGGGCCCCAGCTCCTCCCCAGAGTGGCAGCTGTGATCATCCCCTCCTCCTCCTGGAGCCTGGCAACCTTGCCAGCTCTCCTTCCATGTCCTTGGCATCCCCCCAGCCTTGTGGCCCGGCCAGTCATGAGGAACACCGGGGTGCCGCCGAGGAGCTGGCATCCACCCCCAACGACAAAGGTAAGCTGCGGAGGCTGAGGCAGCAGGGCTGACTCTGGGGCACACGAGTGGCTCCACTCCCTTTTCCACCTCTAGTCAATTCAGGCCCAGCATTCTCAGTACCCTACTAGAATATCTTTATGAGTCATCTTTCTTCTGCACATTATACAAATGATAATAATGGTCCCATACGTCCCGTTCTGATTGATAATTTATGAAGGCTCTGCATTTATACTTCTATTTAATCCTCACTGGGATCCAAAGAAGCAATCCCTGCCATCCCCATTTTTGGGCTGAGGTTCAGCAAGCTGTAGGGGAAAGCAGCGAGTCTTCATTCAGGTGTCCACTGTACTCATTCCCAGCAATGGTTTCAAAGTAGTTGTGAGTGATACAAAGTAAGAGAATACGGTCGCTTGCCCAGGGTTGTATAGTTTGACCTAGACCAAAACCAATTTTTTTTTTACTCCAAATCTCTACTTTCTACAATGCCCTATCTACTTCGCTAAGAAAATGAGATAAAATTCTTACCTCCTAATGATCCTTACATTATAAAGCAGTGTGCCTATATTGTCTGATTTGATTGTCACAGCAACCCCATGAGGTAGGCTGGTCAAGGGCATGATCTAACAATACACATAGGTAAATAGAGCATAGAGTAAGGGGAATAAATGTGAGATAAATACAGATAAAGTCAATATTTGCAACCTAGGCCAAGTACATTCACTGTGTGGAAAGGGAGAGGAATTTTATCCTACAAGTGGGGTTGAGTAAAGATTGCTTCTCTGAGTCAGAGAAGAACTCTTCTTGGAAGAAAGGATAGATTTTCAAGACTGTGGACAGGAAGAAGCCGTGGTATGTTGGCAGGGAGGGTGTTACAGTCTTGGAAGAAGGCAGAGAGAGACGCATTTAGGATTGCTTCAAGTCTGAGATTTGGAGTTCCGGTCCCAGTCTACCTCCTGGGAATATAGAATTGGTATGAGATCTTAACTTTCCATCCATTCAACTCCATTTTTTTGTTCTGTTATACACTGTGTATTTTTGTAAGCTGCCTCAAAGGTTTTTAAGGTACAGTATAATAATCACAGTGGCTAAGCACACCCACTATCCTCTTCCTTACCATGCGTCCCCCGTCTTGCCACTTTACACCCCAGTCCTGGACCCAGAAAAGTGGAGGCCTTCCCTTCATCTCCACTAGACTCAGCCTTGCTCTGTTCACAGCCTCCTCTCCAGGCCACCCAGCCTTTCTTGAAGATGGCAGCCCATCTCCTGTCCTTGCCTTTGCTGCCTCCCCTCGGCCTAATCATAGCTACGTCTTCAAACGGGAGCCCCCAGAAGGCTGTGAGAAAGTGCGTGTGTTTGAAGAAGCCACGTGAGTATAACAAGTAGACAGGGTGTGGGAGGGGAGGGTGGGCCTACATTCTCCCACCTGACAGGACTTCTTCAGTCTAGGACTCTCTCTTGTCATAGAGGTGTTGTCAACTTTAGATGATCAGTATTGCCAGCTTTCCATGATCAAACGTGTTGACATTACCTACTCTGAGCACTTAAATCTTTGCTTATCATTATCTCCATAGAAACCTGCTCTCTGCCCACATGCCAGCCACAAGCGCAGCAGGAGCTGGAAAGAAAATATATCTGAAACCTAAGCCCTTTGTTTCTTCTATTTTTTTCCATCTCCGGGGAAGGTGTGAGAATTTGCTAGACCATAATCAGAGAGAGAGAGAGAGAGAGAGAGAGATGGGGGGTGTGGGGAGAACATACTAGTATTTCTCTTCAGTCAGAGATTAGAAGTGTTTCAGCACCACTGGAGTAGAATGGGGGGCCTAAACAGCTTAACAGTTTGAGCTTCAGAGTCAAGTCTTCACCCTGTGGCTGTAGTGGTTCAAGTGTCATGAACTCCCAGGCAGAAATTTCCAGTCCTTGCAAGTAAGGACTATGGAAAATTTCCAAACCAGATTGGATCATTCAGAAGCCATTCTTCTGTTGATTTCTTTATACTTCCCTCCCATTAGCAGAAAGAATTAAGAGCCAACCTTTCCAAATGCCCCTGTCCCCGTTAGCAGGCACCAAAGAGCTCATTTCATTTCCTGCTGCCAGCTTAATACTCACCAGGGCAGATTCACACGAAGTTGGGGTTTCAGTGGCAGTCAGGAAGTTTAGTCATGGTGTGCGAGTGAAGATGTAACTGGGACTGGGTTTGGGTCATTGAGAGCACCATTTGTATCTCAAATAAGGGAGCAGTAACCCATGGTGGTAGCCGAAGGTACATTCAGAAGCCACAGTAGGAGTTGCAGAGAAAACCGTTGCCACTAGAGGTTTTGTTACTGTTATTATTGTTGCCTGGTATCCCTTCAAGACTTCTAGGTCCTCTGAGAAGCTGTGGAGGGAAGAGGCCAGATCTCTTAGCTTCAGCAGACTCTAGGCTCTTGTACCCTCCCTCAATCCACATTATGGTGGAGTAATTACAACCTGGAAATGTGGGCGGAAATTAAGCTGTAGCTCGTCTTGGGTTTTTCATAGACGCAATGCCAGAAGAGGCCTTAAAGTCAGCTCATTTAACTTCCTGCCCCTGCATTAACCCTTTAAGAGAGGTGGTGGGCTGGGTGCGGTGGCTCATGCCTGTAATCCCAGCACTTTGGGAGGCTCAGGTGGGCATATCACCTGAAGTCAGGAGTTTGAGACCAGCCTAGTCCATTACAGCAAGACCCCCATCTCTACTAAAAATACAAACATTAGCCAGGTATGGTGGCAGGCACCTGTAATCCCAGCCACTCAGGAGGCTGAGGCATGAGAATTGCTTGAACCTGGGAGGTGGAGATTGCAGTGAGCTGAGATTGCACCACTACACTTCAGTCAGGGCAACAGACTGAGACTCTGTCTCCAAAAAAAAAAAAAGAGTGGTGGTGATCCATCAGTGATTTTCTAAGATATGCTGGGATTGAAATTCTGTCGTTCACTGAGGTTTCTTTATTTAATCAACTTTCCTATTAGGAAGTTTGTGTGTTTAGCCATTCTTTTGCCATATTCCCCCCTTCTTAGCTATTGTCCCCTCCAAGATCATCTGGATTTTCCAGGCGAGGAGTCAAGGTATTGAGGGTCATGCTGGTTGCCATCATGTTCTCTGAGTGTTGCTGGGTCTCCTCTTGGTCACCTTCCTGACATGTACATGCACACACCTAGAACATTCTGTCTCTTGCCCATTCCCCATCCCTCCATAAAGTGGGACTCTTTTAAACCCTTCTCCATCAGAGAAGCCCTTGCCACTGTGGAGTCTCTAGGACGCCAGGCCTTCCCAAACACACCCAGCACACAGGCCTTTACCCTCTACCTCTCCAGACTCTGCCAGATCTCTGCTCTTCTCTTCACACCTTGATCTTCCTGGGCTCTGGAATTATTGGAATTCCGGAATTAAGATGGTAATTGGCTGGGTGCAGTGGCTCATGCCTATAATTCCAGCACTTTGGGAAGCCAAGGGAGGATCGCTTGGGTCCAGGAGTTCAAGACCAGCCTGGGCAACATACGGAGACACCCCCTCTACAAAAAATTTTTTTAAATTATCCAGGTATGGAGGTGGGTGCCTGTAATCCTAGCTACTCAGGAGGCTGAGGTGGGAGAATCGCTTGAGCCCAGGAGGCGGAGGTTGCAGTGAGCCAAGATTGCACCACTGCACTCCAGTGTGACAACAGAGTGAGACCCTGTCCCAAAAAAAAAGATAGTAACCAATTTATCGGTCTGTATACTGAGTGCATTTTTCTTTGAGTGTATATATTATACTTTAATAAAAAGTAAAAAAGAAAAAGCTGATTGGTGAGAACCATTGGTGGCAGAGCTTCACCATCTTCCCATACCTTTGTCTTCTCACCTGGGATCTTCAAACCGTCAGCTTCTTAGGGCTGTTTCACCCTCTAGGCTTTGCCAGACAGTAAGGAATCAGGGCTATCCCTTACTCAGGAACTCTCTGACCTGACCTTTTATCATTCCATCTTCCTAAACAATCAAAAGGGGAGGGATGATTCCTCTCACATTATAAAGGTGAGACATGCTGGGTGCAGTGGCTCATGCCTGTCACCCCAGTACTCTGGGAGGCCAAGGCAAGAGGATCACTTGAGCCCAGGAGTTCAAGACCAGCCTGGGCAACACAGTGAGACCCCATTTCTACCAAAAAAAAAAAAGAAAAAATTAGCCTAGAGTAGTGGCAGGCGTCTGTAATCCCAGCTACTTGGGAAGCTGAGCAAGAGGATTACTTGCACCTAGGAGTTTGGGGCTGCAGTAAGCTATGATCACACCACTGTACTCCAGCCTGGGTGAGAGAGCAAGACCCTGTCTCTAAAAAAAAAAAAATTAAAAACTTAAAATTAAAAAGGGGGGTGAGACAGACATGACAAGGACCACATGGTGAGTTAGAACCCAGATCTTCTGATAAGGTCTAGCTGCCTTTCTCACAGTTGTTGCCATGCTTTCCTCCCAAAGTTTTGAAAATCACACCTTTCTGGAGACCAGCCTGGGCAGCATACAGAGACCCCATCTCTACAAAATAAAAATAAAGTAATTAGCTGGGCATGGTGGTTCATGCCTGTAGTCCCAGATACTCAGGAGGATGAGGTGGGAGGATTGCTTGGACTGGGGAGGTTGAGGCTGCAGTAAGCCATGATCCTGTCACACTGCACTCCAGCCTGGGCCACAGAGTGAGACTCTGTCTCAAAAACAAAACAACAACAACAAAAAACCCCATACTTTTCAAATGTGCCCAACAATTAGATTCTTTAGGTCAGTAGATTTCAACTAGGGAACATTTGGCAATATCAAGAGACATGTTTAGTTGTCACAGCTGGAGGGGAGGAGTCGTGGTACTAGTGGGATAGTGAGTAGAGGCCAGGGACGCTGTTAGGCATCTTACAATGCACAGGACAATGCCTCCATCCCCACCCCTGCAACAAAGAATTATCCAGCCCAAAATGTCAGTGGTGCCAAGGCTGAGAAACCCCACTTTAGGTTAATAAAAAATCTTAGAAAGTCACTTGTCTTTGATCTCTGCTTTCAGGCATGCGGTTTGTCACCAAAACACCATTCACTAAGGAAATTTTTCCTTTCTTTTTTTTTTTTTTTTTTGAGATGGAGTCTTGCTCTGTTGCCCAGGGTGGAGTGCAATGGCAAGATCTTGGCTCACTACAACCTCCGCCTCCCGAGTTCAAGCAATTCTCCTGACTCATCCTTCTGAGTAGCTGGGATTACAGAAGCGTGCCACCATGCCCAGCTAATTTTTTGTATTTTTAGTGGAGACAGGGTTTCACCATGTCGGCCAGGCTGGTATCGAACTCCTGACCTCAAGTGATCCATCCACCTTGGCCTCCCAAAGTGCTGAGATTACAGGCGTGAGCCACCGTGCCCGGCCACTGATGAAATCTTTCGAATGAAAAGATTTCTTGGTCTCCAATTGTTGAATCACATTGTCAGGAAGTTCTCCTTCCTGTCTAGCTTCAATCCCTCCTGTTTTTAGCTAAAGTGCATTTCCTGTTGTTTAGGCATATTTTTTTAAAAATAGATTGCTGAGGGGTTTGGTTTTCGGTCAAGTTATGATTCTGTTTGAACAGAGACCCAGCTCCCCTGCTGCCCTGATGCTGTGACATCTCACCCTCTCTCACTGTGTGTTTCTCTCTGTGTGTACGTGTGTGTCTTGTGTGTCTTTCTTCATCCTCCAGGTCCCCAGGTCCTGACCTGGCCTTCCTGACTTCCTGTCCTGACAAGAACAAAGTCCATTTCAACCCGACCGGCTCAGCCTTCTGCCCCGTCAGCCTGATGAAGCCCCTCTTCCCCGGCATGGGCTTCATCTTCCGTAACTGCCCCTCAAACCCGGGGTCTCCCCTTCCCCCGGCCAGCCCCAGGCCACCACCTCGGAAGGATCCGGAGGCCTCCAAGGCCTCCCCACTGCCCTTCGAGCCATGGCAGCGCACCCCACCATCAGAAGAGTCTGTGCTTTTCCAGAGCTCCCTGATGGTCTGAGGGTCCCATCCCTGCCCCACTTTACCATAGAGACCAGTGCCTTGGTGGCAGGTCCCTCCCCAGGTCCCCTGAGATGGGGTATGGAGGGGCCCTTCCCTCTCGGCCTTTGAGCACTTTCTTTCACTTATCGTGTCAAAGTCCTGGGTCCTCTTTTTGATGGGCACTGGCCCCTCTGAACGTGATGGGACCTGCCTTCTCCACTAGCAGCTGGGCAGGTCACAACTCACACCTGTGTAGCTGCCACATCCCTCACTTGGTGGAAAACACCCAGAAGGTCTGGAGTCCCTCACCCCTGGGTGTCAGTCCAAATGACTGTATAGGAGGCCCTTATTTTTGTCACAGAGCAAGCTGGCCATGAATGAAGGAGAGAGGACGCCACAGATTTCCTTCCCTCCCTTGCAGGAGACCGTAAGATAGATCCCCCATCCTCTCAGCCCTATCCCCACGCCTCCCTCTCATTAGAGGAGCTGACCAAAGCAGTCCTAATGGGCCATAACACTTGACCAATTCAGCTGCTGGCAGAGGGAGGAAACAAGTGTTTTCCCAAGTGGCATTTTCATCTCGCTTTCACCCTGACTAAAGATTGTCTTAAGTAGCAGGCCAGCCTGCCCAGCCCCAGGTGGGTAGTGGGGAGGAGAGCTGGCATTCCTCCAGGTGGCAAATGGCAAATCTATACTCTCCGCCTGCCCCAGGGCTGGATTGGATTAGAAAAATGCCTATTTTTCTTGTATCGATGTAGAAACTCTATTTTCTCCCAAAGACACTATTTTTGCAGCTGTTTGAAGTTTGTATATTTTCCGTACTGCAGAGCTTACACAAAATTGAAGAATGTTAATGTTCGAGTTTTCTTATCTTGTGTTTAGAGGTTGTTTTTTGCAGATCTTGGTGTTAATAGACCAAATAAATAAATAAATATTCCCAGCAGCTTGAAGTTCTGTTAAATATGTGGGGAAGGAGGAGTGGGGTAGAGATTAAGGGTATTATACTGATCATTTTATCTTTGTCTTCAAGAGAAGGAGCCTCAATTCCCACATCTGGGTGTTGTTATGGCTGTACACAAGAGTTCCTGTCCTCTGGACACCATGCTTGCATACTTTACATGGACATAAACAACAGACCCATGAAAAGGCTGTCCAGAATGAAGAGTGTGGTTTGTCCTAGAGGTGGAGTGAGGGAGTCATTGGGGAAGTTAGCCATTCTTGTGTGAGTCTGAAAGAGCTCCCTAAGGAGAATGGATTTCAGAGAGGAAAAGCAGGTGACCAAGGGAAGACAGTTTGACATTGTGGGTGTTCTTTGCACTGGCTGGAACTCTCGACAGTTTGGGGGAAGCTTTGGTTCATCTCAGGGAGTACCCACAACATAGTGTGCAGCCTTGAAGGGAACAAAGAAACTATACAAAGACACTATTCTTATCCTTTCGCAGCCTTTATAATGCTGCACCTGTAAGAGCTCTTAGGCTTTTGGGGAAAATGGGAATAACCATCCCAATATTTCAATGATGCTTTGGAATTTCCAAAGCATTTTCACAAAAGACATATCCCCATTGTATGGGTGAACAGTTGACTACCCCAAGGGCAGTAATAATAAGTACAATTGTATCTACCTCATAAGACCTGACAACAAACTCCTAAACCAGGCTATCCTAACCACCATTCATTGGGCTGTAAGAACCAGCTACCATGTTAAGTGCTTTACATAAAATGTTATTGAAATACGACAACCACCCAGTAAGAGAAATATGGTAAGTCCCACTGTATAATCAGGGAAGGACAAATAGATTGAATACCTTTCCCCAAAAGACACAGATATGAAGTGGGGTAGTTAGGATTGGAAACCTGATCATTTGAATCCAGTGCCCATGTTTCTAACCACAGCGCTCTCCTGCTTGTTATTATATTCCCATTAATTTCACATGAGGAAACTTGACTCAGAGGACAAGGACAAGGGAATTGTTTGAGGTCCCAGCTGGTAAAGAAGCAGAGCTGGCAGGTCTCTCCGCCCAGCTATTTGGTGCCCTGGCATCGCAGGCTGAGCCAATAGAGTAAGCTACTGAGCAAGAGAGCAAATGTATGGGGATTCCCATGCCACTAATATCGAGGAGACAGTGGGCTGGGGACAGACCCTATCTTCTATCCCTTACCCCTCCCTCTAAAAGACTTCTGGCTCCCCCGCAAAGCCTTAGTGAGTCAGGCCCAGAGCAAGGGGTGTGGTGCTGCCCAGTATTTCCTTCCTTTGCCCGAGGCTGTGCCAAAAGAGCAGGCTGCTAGAAGAGAAGGAGCCTCGACCTAGAGAGCAGCCCAGAGTCCACCTGGTGGCCGGAGATTTGGGCCAGTTAAGTAGGGGGTTGGAGGTAGTAGTGGGAAGACCTTAGGTCAGTCTTGCCCTGGCAATTCGTGCCAGCAAGTGGAGACCCAACACTTGCATGAGGAAGGGATCCAACGAGGTGCTCATTAATGGGAAATATTCAGAAGCGCGGCCGAAGGGTTTAAGCCATTGTTGGTGAGTTAAGACTTGGAAGAAAACTGACTTCAATAAACTTCCATTTCCACTCCTCGATATGAGGAAATAAGATCAGGGCTGAGAAACAGTGATGACTAATAATACCTTAAACTTGCACAGCATACTTTACAAAACACTTTCACCAACCTCAATTCATTCGATCCTCACAACAGTCAAGAGGCGACAAGGTGGCTATTGCTAATTATCCCTAGTTTCCAGACCTGGAAAACTCTGGCTCAGAACTTGGGTGACACGGGTAGGTTACCCCGCCTTTAAGTGACCAAGCCGAGACTTACTGTGCCGCTCTCCCCCTTGGAAGCCTAGTGAAGTGCCTAGGTAATGAGCAGGTAAAGTCGCTGACGCTAGGCAGCAGCTAGACGGCGCTGAGGCTCCAGTAAGAAATTTTGGCATTAGGACCCAGCAGAAGCCTGGCCGCCCGCCGCGGAAAAGACTATTGGATTTGCTCTGCCGGCCGCACCTCCTCCTGTCCCGCCTACCTGTCCGAGTTCGCACAGCGCAGCCAATTGGTGGCCTCCACATCCCTATACGTCATTATTCTACGCCCGGGTGGCTCTAGGACACCCTGTGGTGCTCTGGGTAGCAGTTGTCCTCAGAGTTGCCTGATTGGAAAAATCTCCAGGTCGAGAAAATGGTCTCGAGGCTGCCGGTTCCCCTGGCCCTCAGGGATGGAGCCAAGGTCCCAGGGCGGGTTTTCTTTCCTAGGAAGTGGTTGCTGCGTTCTGAGGAGTTTCCCCCTTGGCAGCCCTGAGCTGGCAGTTCCGGTAGTGACTGCTGGGCCCTGCTGGACGGCGGTCGCATGCAGCTCCTATGAGGCCCCTGCCGCCGGTCGGCGATGTCCGGCTGGATCTGTCGCCTCCGCCGCCGCTGCTGCCGGTGCCGGTTGTGAGCGGGTCTCCAGTCGGCTCCTCCGGGCGTCTCATGGCCTCTAGCAGCTCCCTGGTGCCCGACCGGCTGCGCCTGCCGCTCTGCTTCCTGGGTGTCTTTGTCTGCTATTTTTACTATGGGATCCTGCAGGAAAAGATGTGAGCGACCCCGGGGGCGGGCCGACATTCTCTCCCCAGTCTGTGACAGGGGTCCCGGGCCTTCTGCCTCTGGACCTTCTGCCTCTTGTCCTTCTGCCCGGCTGTCGCCCTCTTAGCACCCCACTACTTTTGCAGCTATGGCTGAACCTACCCAGAATTCCAGAACTCCAGGGTTATTTTCTGGATTCTTTGGACTTGGTTATTTTCTTTTTTAGCTGTTTTTCCCTGCTTGGTTCTAAGAGCCTGCGTTTTACAGGCTGAGACTTCTACCCCTCAAAGAGGACCCGAGTCGGCCCCCTTTTGGTACTCCCAGATGCTTGCAAACAACCTATTCGCCCTCGGCCTTGGTGCCGTAGCCCAAATACCGTCTCCTCCTGCCTGGGGTACCTGACTTCACTGTCTCGTTTTGCATGTTTCCTCTCCGTCTTTTTCGGGTATTCTTTCCTTAGGCTATGGAATCAGTAGGCTGGAATGTCTAGTTTCTAGATCCAGTAAAATCAGCCCCTTTTGCAGATGAGCCTAGTGGTCCTTACAAACTCTCCCTACATCCAGAGAGGCAAGATAATTTTAAAGTTTTCAGTGGTTCTGGATATATTAGATGACAGTGACTGAAATATACTAATTTTCGTCTCTTTTGTCATGCATTTCATTTCTAGAACAAGAGGAAAGTATGGAGAGGGAGCCAAACAGGAGACGTTCACCTTTGCCTTAACTTTGGTCTTCATTCAATGTGTGATCAATGCTGTGTTTGCCAAGATCTGTGAGTACCTAGATAGTAATTTGTTGGGTACCCCATCACCCCAAGTTCCTTCAGTATGTTAGGCATTAAACATTGATTCAACCTTAAAGGCTAACTCATGATCTCCACCTCATTTTGTACTCACACAGCCTCTCTGTGAAGTCTGTAAAACTAATGACTTTGAAGTGGAGTAAAATATTATTTCCCCAATTTTTATCAACTTCTGAGTTAGAAATGTTCAGAGAATGGGTCTTCTGTATTCCAAATCCCCACTGAAAATACTTGAAACATTTTTTTCTTTCTCTTTGAGTTTCTTTTGTGTGTCAGCTTCAAGCATGCTTTGAGCATTCTCTCTTTGTTCCCTGGGGACTAGCAGCAGGGCTGACTGGTCCCTTGAACTGAATGAGGCCCTCACCTCCACCCTGCATGTGGTCTTTTGTTGGGCTTAGGCAGCATTGGAAAGATGAATAATTTTCAGAGATTTCCCAGTGTAAGAGGACAGAAATAGCTTGTGTCTTATTTGACAGACAAGTTCCTTTCATGTGGCTTCAGCTTTGCTTAGTGGTCCATCCTAGCCCCACCAGGTTTCTCTTGTTTTTTTTTTTTTTT
>NW_012106363.1:4088059-4098723 GCF_000951045.1 Mandrillus leucophaeus
TTTTTTTTTTTTTTTTTTTTTTTTGTCTTCTCCCAGTGATCCAGTTTTTTGACACTGCCAGGGTGGATCGTACCCGGAGCTGGCTCTATGCTGCCTGTTCTATCTCCTATCTGGGTGCCATGGTCTCCAGCAACTCAGCACTACAGTTTGTCAACTACCCAACTCAGGTGAAACCTCAGGGTGGGATGACGGTTGGTTCAGATATCATTTGAAAAGGACTAAGAGTTCTTCCCTCAGGTCTGTGAGTTAAAAAATAATAATAAAAAATAACGGTCCTTGAGACATTAGGAGTGTATAGAACCATAGAACTTGGGTTTAGTGGTGGTGGGTTGGGCCATGATAGGGCTGCTTTCTGAGGCTGAAGTCTCTGGTGCAGGCCCTGTGCTTACTCATCTTAATCAGTGTGGTACCTAGCATAGTACCTGACACATCACAGATGCTCAGAAATTATTTGCTGGATTTAATTTCAGGTCCTTGGTAAATCCTGCAAGCCAATCCCAGGTAAGCAAAAAAGATGGTCTTCCTCTTCTGTCATCTCTCTTCCTATAGTAAGCTCTCTCTACTACAACTGTGTCCCTCTCAGCTTCATCATCCCATTACAGCTGTCTCCAGGGACTTTCCCCAGCTCTCTCTGCTGTCCATCCTGTCATCTGTGTCGCTTCTTGTGATGTTCATAGGCTGGTAATCCTTAATAGGAGCTAAAGGCTGACCTAGCCTGCTTCACTTGGTCAGCCATTTCTATGTTGCATGTGTGTACATTGTCATTAGAGAAACCTAATTCCCATTTTGATCATCAGTTTCTTTGTCTCAATTTATTTTCCTTCTCCACTGTTCCCCACCCTTGCCCTGTCCCTTCCTGGACTTTTCACCTTTGTTGTCTACCTCCTCCCTGTCTTATACTTAACCCTGTTGCTCAATCCTTATCTAGGTGCCAGCCTGGCACCCTCCTTTTGTCCTCTCTGAGCCTTCCTTCTTAGTCATTCTTTTCTCCCTGAGTCTTTTCCTGGTTCCTGGGAGAGAGGGTATTGGGGTCATCGATGCCTTATGGATGCCTGAATTTTCCACTCTGTTTTTTCCCTGTAGTCATGCTCCTTGGGGTGACCCTCTTGAAGAAGAAGTACCCATTGGCCAAGTACCTGTGTGTGCTGCTAATTGTGGCTGGAGTGGCCCTTTTCATGTACAAACCCAAGAAAGTTGTTGGGATAGAAGAACACACAGTCGGTTATGGAGAGTTACTCCTGGTATGAGATCCTTTTGAGGATGGCAGCCTTCTCCAGCAAACGTAACCAAAGGATAGCCTCACCTAGGCAGGCAGAAGGCCAGTTATGTGTCAAGGGAGGTTGTGGTGCTCCTTGTCCCCATATCTGGTCTTTGCTGCAGGCCCCTGGTTCTGTTAATGCCATAGTGGGAAACCTGAAATATTTAACTACAGCTCAGCCCTCATTCTGGAGAAGAGATAACTCTGAGGGTTGTGGCTGAATCCTGGTGTGAGGTCACAGAGACCTCAGAGCAGGGAGGGAAGGAATAGTGTCTCTCACTGTGGCTTTCCAAGAAACCTGGAAGCCAGAGTTTAAAATAATATGATAGTATCTGGTGTGTATGCATTAGGCACTGTTCCAAGTGTTTTACATGTTAATTGACTAATTTTTACAACAATAATCTCATATGTAGTATTATCTCCATTTTACAGATGAAGAAACTCGGCACAGAGAGGTGAACTCGCTTGCCCATGGTCATTTAGCTATTTAAGTGGCAGAGTCAGGATTCCAATCCAGGCAACCTGAGTACAGGATCCAGTCTCCGGAGCACTGTACTTCAAGCTAGGAAACTAACCTGCTGGGACTACCTTTCCCCTCCCTTATGTTGGGCAGTGAGCTTCCTGCTCTACTCTGATTACAAAATCACTACATAGCTCAGTTAGCCTGTCAGTCCAGTACCTGGGCCGGGGGAGGAGAGGGTAGGGGAGGCAGTCAGCATGGTCTCTCCCCACCTTCCACCTGTGACCAAATGGCAACATTTTGTTCTGAGGACTTTAAAGGGAGTGGCTTTCCGAGGAGGCTGAGAGTGAGAATCCTGTGTCCTGGGTTAGGAGAGGGCCCTGTTGGCCACTTCACTGCAGGCTGCACCCTTTCTTTCCCAGCTATTATCGCTGACCCTGGATGGACTGACTGGTGTTTCCCAGGACCATATGCGGGCTCATTACCAAACAGGCTCCAACCACATGATGCTGAACATCAACCTTTGGTCGACATTGCTGCTGGGAATGGGTGAGAGCCAGTTCTGCTGTTCTTCCCATGTATCACCAGAGGGCAGGCTGCCCTCATCCTTTTGATCCCTCTAGCTGTTAGTTGCCCAGACCAAGGACCTGAATTAGTTCCAAGATGCCCTTTTGTTCAAGCCTTTGAGAAACCTTCCTGGAAAAACCTGCACCAGCAGGATTTGTTTGCTACTTGTTACTGGCACAATGAAGGAGAGTCGTGTGTCAGGTGTCACGGGAAGACACTCAGTAGTAAAACACAGGGAGATACCTGGGAACGTTCCCTTTCGTGAAGGAAATGAGACACGTAGTGCTCACAGGAAACAGAGTTAGCTGTACGCTGAAAACAGTTCAAATGTGAATGGATTTGCTTTGAAATCAGTGCTTCCTAACTTTTCAAATTTGGGCATATGTAGAAAGTATTTTTTGTACAGCACACTGGGGTTAATACTTTCCCGCATCCCACCTCCTTTGCAGTTCTTTAACAGGCCATGTGCAGGAGTTTGCGTGTGTGTGTGCACACCCGGGGGTAAGAGCACACAAAACGCGCCGTACATTTGTTGACATGTTTTCTCAGGAATCCTGTTCACTGGCGAGCTCTGGGAGTTCTTGAGCTTTGCTGAAAGGTACCCTGCCATCATCTATAACATCCTGCTCTTTGGGCTGACCAGTGCCCTGGGTCAGGTGAGTGCTTGAAAAGGGATGGCTTCCCTACTCTGGCAGCTGGTTCCCTAAGAAAGACTGGCCTGGCTGGAAGAAGAGGGTGGCAAGATTAGCCCTGAGGTCTGCTTATAGACTTTAGACCAATGGCAGATACCCAAGAACCCTCCGGACCTCACCTTTATCTTTCTCTAGAGCTTCATCTTTATGACGGTTGTGTATTTTGGTCCCCTGACCTGCTCCATCATCACTACAACTCGAAAGTTCTTCACAATTTTGGCCTCTGTGATCCTCTTCGCCAATCCCATCAGCCCCATGCAATGGGTGGGCACTGTGCTTGTGTTCCTGGGTAAGTGGCCACACAGAGACACAGCTGGATTTTGTCTCCTCAGATTTACTTGTATATTTATGAAATTTGTTTAAATCTTTTAGAGAAAACTGTTTTTTTTGAGACGGAGTTTCTCTCTTGTTGCCTAAACTGGAGTGAGTGCAATGGTATGATCTCAGCTCACCAACTGGGTGAGCCGCCGCCTCCTCTTGGGTTCAAGCAATTCTCCTGCCTCAGCCTCTCAAGTAGCTAGAATTACAGGCATGCGCCACCATGCCTGAATAATTCTGTATTTTTAGTAGAGACAGGGTTTCTCCATGTTGGTCAGGCTGGTCTCGAATTCCCGACCTCAGGTGATCCGCCCGCCTCAGCCTCCCAGAGTGCTGGCATTACAAGCGTGAGCCACCATGCTCAGCCCAGAGAAAACTTTTTTAAAAGAGAAGAGGGGCTGAGTGTGGTGGCTTATGCCTGTAATTCTTGTCTCTGCAAAAAAATACAAAAATTAGCTGAGCATGGTGGCACACGCCTGTGGTCCCAGCTACTCAGGGGGCTGAGGTGAGAGGATCGCTTGAGCCCAGGAGGTAGAGGCTAAGGTGAGCTGTGATCACACCACTGCACTCCCACCTGTGTGACAGAGTGAGAACCTGTGTCAGAAGAAAATAAAAAGAGAAAAGGAAGCTTTATGTCTAATCCAGCCTTCCTAGGGTCTCCCTCTATTGCTCAGGCTGGAGTGTAGTGGTGCGATGATAGCTCACTGCAGCCTTGATCTGGACTCAAGTGATCCTCCCACCACTGCCTCCCAAGTTGCTGTGATTATAGGCATGTACCACCACGCCTGACTAGTTTTGTTTTTTGTGTTTTTTTTGTAGCAATGGGGTCTTGCTGTGTTGCCTAGGCTGGCCTTAAACTCCTGGGCTCAAATAATCCTCTTGCCTCAGTCTCCCAAAATGCTGGGATTGCAGGCACGAGTCACCACATTCAGCCATAGCCTAGAAGTTTTGACTCTTAAATTTCTTTTAGTCTTGTTGTATTATAAATATATGTATGTATCTATATCTATCTATATAGATACAGATATCTGTAATAACTAGTATCCTGGTGCCATTCTCTTGTCTCTGAGGAAGTTACATAAAACCAGTGTTCTGACGTGTATTTTATTGAAAGCCCCCATTTTGGAGATACAAGGCCGACTGCCCCACCCCACCACAATCATTGGTAAGTTTCATTTCCCCTCATAAGGCTAAGCCCATTTTCTTTCTTTTCATAGGTCTTGGTCTCGATGCCAAGTTTGGGAAAGGAGCCAAGAAGACATCCCACTAGGAAGAGAGAGACTACCTCCACATCAAGAATATTTAAGTTATTGTCTCAAACAGTGACATCTCTTGGGAAAATGGACTCAATAGGAATATGGGACTGAGTTCCAGTCTTTTTTAAAAAAATAAAATCAAGCAAAATCACATATTCTAAAAAATGCACTTGGATTTTAACAAGACAGAGTTGGTGGTTTTTGTTCTTCATGTCCTGGAGCACAGTCTGTGGTAAATAAAGAGGGAGGGAAGAGGCAGAGCCGGATGTTCATTACTCAGGCTGCTCCTCTCGTGGGTGTGGTTAGCATGGTTGAGTGGGTGATTCCCCCAAGAGCCTGAGCATTATAGGGAGGAACTCTATGAGATTGCAGAATTGTGCTAATGGCTTCTGTTCCAATGGGTGAGGCTTGTCCCATTAGAGCTGGTCCCATTTGAGGACAGGTGGCTCTCCATTAGAGCCAGAGAATGTAAAAGTCACTTTCTCTCCTAAAGCTCCTGTGGGCAAATATTTCATAAAAAAAAAAAAACAAAGTTATGTTCTGTCTTTTTCTTAGGCCTGGTGCAGTGGCTCACACCTGTAATCCCAGCACTTTGGGAGGCTAAGGCGGCAGGATCACTTGAGCTCAGGAGTTTGAGACCAGCCTAGACAACATAGTTAGACCTTGTCTCCGCTAAAAATCAAAAACAGAAAAGAAATATTCATTGAGGTTGGGGTAAAATGAACCCAGAGCTTCAGAATCTACTGTTTTGCCATTTCCCCACTGCCTCTCCTTCAGCCACAGCTCTGTCAAGACCAGAGTGGAGACCCAGTGCATACATCATGGTCAGCTTTGGAAGGTCTGTGATGTACTTTTCCTGTTTTCCCCTCCATCTGTCTGTCTGTTCTCAGTCTACCTGGTCCCTCCAGGGAGGCTGGATTAATCCCTCCTGTTCCCCTGCCTCCTCCAGCTGCTGAAGCATTGCAGTCCTCTGCCATCCTTGCTGTGCCAAGGTGTCACCATGCCAGCTTCTGCCTGTTGAAAGGGATGCTGGCAGAAGTCATGGTGGCTGAGTCCTGGCACAGCCACTGTCGAGTTGTCTGGGTGGCAACGGAGGGAAAAGGCGGAGTATGGAGCAGAGCCACCTGCCCACTGCTGCCTTTAGAGCTGGAAATCGCAATCCTCCAAGGACCAAACTTTACACATGAAAGTGCATTTCCACCAGCTGCAACTTTCTCTCCATCTGTTCAGCAGCCCCAGCCCCTTGGCTCTCCAGATGGGAGCCCGGCCTCCTTCCTGAACGGCTGCTTTGCCACCCCCCGCCCAGCCTTTCAAGCCCTGCCTCACTTGTGCTCATCTCACTCTCTGGGGGCCCAGGTGTCACTGCAGCCCTGCCCCAAAAAGCCCCCTATCATTTTGAACTGCTGGAGAGAGAAGATGTTTTAAGTACATCTGGCTGAAATTCCTTCCTTCCTTTCTCCACCCTCTTTCCCCTGTCTTTTTTTTTCATCCTGAAAGTTGCATCAATTAGCTTCTTACCTGCTAGATTTATAGGTCTTCGAAACTGTCTTCTGTGGATTGGTTAGGTAGTTAGAGCATGTTACTAGGGCCAGAGACCTGCAGGTGCAAGCAGTTGTCATCTGGGCCTGTTTTAAGAGACGTCTTCCCAGCTACCAGACCAATTCCCTCTACCTCTTCCTTCTACCATTTTCAACCAGCTGTCTCAAAAACACCTAATGCTAGTCATGAGCAAGGCAGGGTTTCAGTAGCTCAGCATGGCTCTCACCTGATGTTAGAGAAATGGCTTGTAGAGCAAGCCTGTCCTACCCAGGGTGGGCTGGGAGCCCAGTTCTAGTGTATTTGTTCAGTCCCCTGTCCATCCATCTTAACATTTACTTCCCTTTGGGTGCCATGTATTGTGAACATGCTGAGAGTTCAAAGTTAAGTAGGGCTAGAATTTACCCTCTAGGGACTTCACGGTCTAATAGGGAGACAGGAAAACACATTATCACATCTCAGAAATGCAGGGATAACAACGAAGGAAGGTGTCCGGGCAAGGTGAGGCATGAGCTGGAGAGTGTAGGAAGATGAAAGGAGGAGGAGGAGGAGCTGGAACTTGGGCTCCACTACCAAGCAGGAAAAGGGGTGCCTGACTGCCTTTCACCCCTTGCTCCTGCCTAGGTCAGTTCCGTAGGGAACATATGGCAGGAGAGCAGATTTTACAGGAGGCATTGTTTTGCTCAACTTGAAGATACCTGAAAAGGTTCTGTGAGCTGCCAGCTTGCTCGGGGTGTCAACTTACCTGCAGGATCACAGGGACTGGGAGTGCCGAAGTTGACTAAAGTCAGTAACACTGTTAACTTATAATAGGGCTGATAAATGTGAAATACCAGACAAGTTCAAACAAAAGTGATGGTGATGGCTAACCCTGAGCGGCCTGATGCCTCAGATTTCTAAAGATCAAAGGACTTTCATCTGCAGTTAATTCTCAGCTATGTGTCGAAGGGAGGGAACTGGCACACAAATTTCCCAAGACACTGTTTTTCGTTTGGGGTGTATGGTGCTTACAGCTATTTTGGTCAAAGCATCTGAGCCACCTCCTTTACTGTTCATGCTCAGGTACATGACAAAGTGATTTTTCAGTCCCTGTTCACCCTTTCGTCTGTGGCAAGGGGAGTAACCCCCTGCCCCCCACTGCCCCGCCGCAGTGTGATTTGGGGTACAATCGTGGGGAAAGCTATTCTGGAGTTAAACATTAAAAGAAACTAAAGTCCCATATTGTTTTAAAAAGGACTTAAGGTGGCAGGAATTAAACATGAACGGTAGGTAATCTATCAAGTGAGGTATTTAGGAATGGATTATGTGTTTTCTCACAGCTTCGTATCACCCTTGTGAAAAGGGGACTCAGCAGACATCCGCACTTTTTAGAGATGGGAAAACCTAAATGAGGGAGAGTTAGGTGACCTGCGGTGGGTCCCTAGGTATGTCCCTGAGACACAAACTAGAACTCTAGGCTTCCTGAATTCGAGTTGCGTTTTGGACCTGTGCCCTCTGAGGGAGGAAAGTGAAGCCCACTGGGAGACCCTTTGCCTCTGTCTGGCCCCGCTTGTCAGTGGAACAGTTTGCAGGTTTTATGAGTAGTGCTGGTCATTTTCCCTGGATGCCCTGGCAGAGAAATTGTCCTGAGTCTCTGTGGAATCATTCAGCCCTTCCCACTAAAAACACACCAGCTGTCTTTGGGAACAGTAATCTCATATATTTATAGAGCTCCTTCTTTCCCAAAGCTCTTTAGTACGTGACATTTTATCCTTAGAACACTCCTGGGAAGAGGTTAGGCCAGAAACCAGTCTCCCCATATTTGGAAGAGGGAGCCTGAAACCCACCAGAATGCATCAGCTGAAGGTCGTGTTACTCTGCCCCGCAGGAGGGCAGGAGCTCCGTGGGTGGGCCTCCCATTTCACTTCCCACTTCCCGGGGTCAGGGAACCCTAACCCTCAGTGGGTTAAACAAGTGGTTTCCAGCTGTTTGGATTTTCTGAAAATTCCCAGTAGAATTTTCAAATAATTTGGAGGTATGCTGGCTTTTAATTTTTTCAAGTAAGGACATTTTTAAAAAGTCAAATATCACCATTGTGGTTTCAAAAGATTTTTTTTTTTTTTTTTTTTTTTTTTTCCTGAGACAAGGTCTGGCTCTGTTGCCCAGACTGGAGTGCAGTGGTGCTATCATGGCTCGCTGCAACCTCCACTTCCTGGGCTCAAGCCAACCTCTCACCTCAGCCTCTTGAGTAGATGGGTCTACAGGTGCATGCCACAACACCTGGCTAATTTTTGTAATTTTGGAGAGACAGGGTTTTACTATGTTGCCCAGGCTGGTCTCAAACTCCTGAGCTCAAGGGATCCACCTGCCTCAGCCTCCCGAAGTGCTGGGATTACAGGCATGAGCCACCACTCTTGGCCTAACTCAAAAGATTTTAGGAAAAGCTATCCAACCTCAGAACAAAGGACCCTTCTTCCAAAGAAATTATGATTGGAGGCCTGGCGCCGTGGCTCATGCCTATAATCCCAGCACTTTGGGAGGCTGAGGCAGGAGGATCACCTGAGGGCAGGAGTTTGAGATCAGCCTGACCAACATGGTGAAACCCCATCTCTAGTAAATACAAAAAATTAGCTGGGCATGATGGAGCATGCCTGTAATCCCAGCTACTTGGGAGGCTGAGGCGGGAGAATCGCGTGAACCCAGGAGGCAGAGGTTGCAGTGAGCCAAGATCGCACCATTGCACTCCAGCTTGAGCAACGAGCGAAACTCCATCTCAAAAAAAAAAAAAAAAAAATTATGATTGGAAATCATACTACTGTATTCATTAAATTAATTTTTAATTGTAGAAAATGTTCAACATAAAACGTTATTCTACAATCGTGCACTGTAGGGTATATCACTGTGATTGTTTGCTTGATGCACTTGGTCATTTGGGGCACCGTATTCCACAGAGCAGTCCAGCAGAGCTGAATGTCACATAAACGTGCTTGTCTGACAGACAGAAGCAACCTGAAATGAGATTTTTCTGTAATTTAGATCCTTTAAGAGATTCTGGAAGCCACATCCCCCTGGCCTTGGCCACTTCTGTCTTTCTTCTATAAGGCCTGGAGGAGAGCAGGCTATGGAGGCTCAGAGAGCTTTCCAGAAAGGGCCATAAGGAGACTCCAGGCATGCCTGCTGAGATCTGCCCCCCGCGTGTTCAGACCAGGGGTTTGATCACCCAGCCCAGAGCGTCCAGAATATATTCTGGAGGGTTGCCACCAGCTGGTGACAGCCAGTTTCTGACAGACATGGTCCTCAGAGTGGGAGCCAGTGGGCTATGCCTGCCATTGGCAGGAAGGGCGGGAAGGGGAGTGAAGAGGGACTTGGCATGAAGCGTGACTTCATTCAGTGCCCTCCACTCTGTGGCAGCATGAGCCCGCGAGGATAGGTGGGCTTTTGGTCTGAATATGCCTGACTCCCCGTGATTTCTGGGAGAGGTAGAAGAGGGAAGTGGTTCAAGCCATTCACCAAGGGGAGGGATGGTATGTTTCTTCCTGCCCGCTTCTGTGTTTTGTCATGGTGTGTGGGTGGCCAGAGCTAACAGAAGCACTACGTTTCAGCTGAGGTTACCGACAAGACGCCATTTCCTCCTACTCAGAACCCAAGAACTGCCACACTCAGACCACAGCCCTAGAGGGAATGTGTTACTCTTACATGAAGGCTGGGAACTCCCCAAAAACTCTGTGTGTGTGTGTGTGTGTGTGTGTGTGTGTGTGTGTAGCTAGTAGGTTCATTTTTCTGTAAAAAGGGCCCACAGTTCTCTTCATATTCACGAAGGAGTCCATACACAGGATGCACCATCATCATGGGACTAAATTAAAAGTGATTTCCCAAATAGAATTATACAACTAAAAGCCACTGCAAAATATGAGAAAGCATCATCTCCAGCTCTGCCTGCTTAGATGAGGTTGAGGTTGCAGAGATACCCAAGGAGAGCAACCTGTCCAATTTCACTTCCAGTTTTCTCTTGACCCCGCTATACACTATCTAGAATTGTCAGATTTAACAAATAAGAATATAGGATGCTTGGCTGCGGTTGAATTTCAAACAAACAGCACACATTTTTCATGTAAGTATGTCCCTGGTTTCAAATTTAGCTGGTGTTCTGTATTTTATCTGGCAACACTATTGTGGCATTACTCATGATCACAAGTGTTCTTATGGGCCTCTCTCTTCCTAGGAAAAGGAAGGCACTCTCAGATACATCACGACTTGCAGTTCTGTGCACAAGCCTTCCAGGTGCTTTTTTGTTGAGGGCCAAAAATTTTTTAATTTGCCTGATGGCCCTGGGAGGTGCAAGCCCAGGCTTAGTCAGCAGGGGGCACCATTCTCTTAAAATAGATTCCCAGACCAGTTTCAGGGGGTTCAAAACCAAAGGGGAAGGTGCAGGTGAGGAGGGGAGTTTGAATGGAAGGTTCTGTTTGCTGCTTGTCTCTCCTCTGGAGCTCACATCTCCCACACTCCCACCCAGACAGAGCTATTTCTACACAACAAGAATCTACCTGATCCTGTCCCTCCACTTCTCAAATCTCTTCCAAGGTTCCACAGTTACCTTC
>NW_012106363.1:4099800-4103150 GCF_000951045.1 Mandrillus leucophaeus
TTTTTTTTTTTTTTTTTTTTTTGAGACAGAGTTTCACTCTGTGACCCAGGCTGGAGTGAAGTTTCACTATCTCGGCTCACTGCAACTTCCACACCCCAGATTCAAGCGATTCTCCTGCCTCAGCCTCCCAAGTAGCTGGGATTATATGCACCTGCCACCACGCCCGGCTAATTTTTTAAAAAATATTTTTAGTAGAGACGGGGTTTCACCATGTTGGCCAGGCTGGTCTCAAAACTCCTGACTTCAGGTGATCCACCTGCCTCTGACTCCCAAAGTGCTGGGATGACAGGCATGAGCCACCACACCCGGCCCACCAATTTTTTTTTTTTAAGAGAAGGTGGAAATCCCAATTTTTAAATAAACTCGCCCGAATTTTTGAATTCCTTGTCAGTTTTATTTAATTAATTTATTTTTTTGAGATGGAGTATCGCTGTGTTGCCCAGGCTAAAGTGCAGTGGCAGGCTCTCACCTCACTACAACCTCTACCTCCTGGGTTCAAGTAATTCTCTTGCCTCAGCCTTCTGAGTAGCTGGAATTACAGGCGCCTGCCACCACGCCAGGCTGATTTCTGTATTTTTGATAGAAACAGGGTTTTACCATGTTGGCCAGGCTGGTCTCGAACTTCTGACCTCAAGTGATCCACTGGCCTTGGCCTCCCAAAGTGCTGGGATTACAAGTGTGAGCCACCATGCCTGACCTAAATTCTTTGTCAGTTTAACTAAAACGTGCCTGCAGGTCAAATTTGGCTTAGGGTCACTAGTTTGGCACTTACCCTATTGAAGTACTTATATCATTGCCTTGCATCTGATTAGTATTTATGTGTATTTCTCCCCCAACGCTGTATCTTTGTATCTTTAGCCCCTAGCATGGTGAATGGCACACGGTAGGTGTTCCATAACTGTTTGTGGAAGGAAGGAAAGGAGGGAGGAGAAAGGAGACAACCTGGGAACAACAATTTGTTTTTGTTTTTGTTTTTTGTTTTGAGACGGAGTCTCGTTCTGTTGCCCAGGCTGGAGTGCAGTGGCGCCATCTCAGCTCACTGCAAGCTCCGCCTCCCAGGTTCACGCCATTCTCCTGCCTCAGCCTCCCAAGTAGCTGGGACTACAGGCATCCACAACCACGCCCGGCTAATTTTTTTTTGTATTTTTTAGTAGAGATGGGGTTTCTCTACTAAAGAGATGGGTGAAATCCAGGTGAGCCACCACACCTGGCCTAGACTATGGAAACTTCTGTCCCATGTTTCTCTCCCTAGTGAGAGGTACTTTGAAAGTCAAAGCCACCCCCATCCTCCATGGTACCTTGTGCTTGGCCAGTCAGAAGCTTTGAAGCCAGACTTCCCAGGAAGCCATCTCTCCCACAGACAGTGTTGACTCAGCCCAGACTCCAAGTTCTAACTCTGGTTCCTGTCCCAGAGTGGCCAACAGAGGCAGAGGCACATAAGGGACTGTGGTACACGCTGTGTCTGTTCTCAGAAGGGGGAATGTGGGGTTGGAGAGACAGTGGAGCATGGACCTTCACTTGCTTAGGGCCTCTTTTGCTAAAGGAAAGGAGAGAGTGAATTAACAGTGTCTTGAGTCCTCTGGGTTCCAGCACTCTTTGACAAAATCTTTTTTTTTTTTTTTAGATGGTGTCTTGCTCTGTTGCCAGGCTGGAGTGTAGTGGCACGATCTCGGATCACTGCAACCTCTGACTCCCTGGTTCAAGCGATTCTCCTACCTTAGCCTCCCGAGTAGCTGAGATTACACCCACGCGTCACCACACCCAACTAATTTTTGTATTTTTAGTAGAGATGGGGTTTCACCATGTGGGCCAGGATGGTCTCAATCTCCTGACCTTGTGATCTGCCCGCCTCGGCCTCCCAAAGTGCTGGGATTATAGGCATGACCGTGCCCAGCCGACAAAGCCTGTCTTTAGCCAGGCATGGTGGCACACGGCTGTAGTCCCAGATGCTTAGGAGGCTGAAGTGGGAGGATCACTTGAAAGGGGGGTCGAGGTGCAATGGGCTATGCTTTTGCCACCATACTCCAGCCTGTGTGACTGAGCGAGACCCTTCCTCTAAAACAGCAAAACAAAACAAAACAAAAAGCCTATCTTTCCTAAATCCCCAGGAACAGGAATGATGGCAAAGTCTGTGCCTGGAATTTGGGAGTGAGAACATTCCTTCCTGTCTTCCCCAACTCTCATTTCTAATCCCGACATCCAGATTTCTAGTCACATCTGAGGGTGTGACTGACCATCTCTCTGGGGCTTCCACCTGACTCTCTAACGCTCTCTCTCCCCAATTTACCCGACTTGGATCAAGGGGAAGATGCATTCTTCCCCTTCTCCTTCCCCTTCTCCATAAACTACCGGTGATCCTTCCATCCTGCAGCTTCCCACTTTCCTCTCACCATCCTCCCTTCCTCTGGTCTTTCACTGTCTTTTTCGTCTCTTCACACTCCTCCCTTCGGCGCTCTCTCTCCCGCCCTTGCTCTCTGCAGTGCTGACAGTGAATCCTTTCCCTGGCAAAGGCTCTCAACTTGCTCACCAACCCTGCTGTGTTCCTCTCCTCAGCCTTGTAGCTTCTGTCCAATTATTTCTCTGACCAGGCTCCTTGGGAGCCCCGCCCCCCCGACCACCCTGCTTCCTTCCATCATCCAAGATGAATTTCCATTTGGAGATGGGGGTGGGAAGCCAGTTTGAATAAACTGGGAGCTGTTTGGCAATCCACTGTGCTCTGCCCTGCCCGGCAGAGTTAAGAAATCATAGGGAAGATGACACCATTGCACAGATCATTAAGAGCTGCAAGATCTAGTTTTCACAAATGTGAGATCAAAAGCTTTTTAGAGTCAGCCAGTCCTTAAAAACAAGGGCCCGGTAATGGGGAGGAACTGAGGCCCTTGCCACGGAAAACAAAGCTGTGACTCAAACGCATCGCAGAGATGCTTCCTTGCTCATCCGCGTTCCTGAGTGTAATGTCTTTGGCTTGGGAATTGACTTTGAGGCTTTCCAACATAGATAAAAATAGAGCTCATAAATGCCTTCACAGGCACTTTCTGATAAGGTGGCCTTTTAAGGGAAGACTGGGCTCCCAGCAGAAGGTCTGAGTCAAGGAACCCCTTGGATGGGTATTCAGGGTTGTCACGGGCCTCTGACCAGCCAGCCCACTGACCAGCCTGAGGCCAAATAATGGATGCAGGAAGAGGAAGGCTCTGGAGGCTTCTGTGCCTAAAGCTCCTGGAACCAAGTTCCTGAGAGGAATGTTTATTTCACTCATTCATTCATGTATTCATTCCACAAGTACTTATCTGACTACCTGTGATGTGCTAGGAATGCTGCTTGGTGCCAGAAATACAATAGAGAAAAAGAAG
>NW_012106363.1:4104505-4105404 GCF_000951045.1 Mandrillus leucophaeus
CACATCTCCCACACTCCCACCCAGACAGAGCTATTTCTACACAACAAGAATCTACCTGATCCTGTCCCTCCACTTCTCAAATCTCTTCCAAGGTTCCACAGTTACCTTCTTAGTGCAGCACAAAAAGCCCTTTAGGATCCCACCGGAGTCAATTTTCCCTGCTTCAATTCCTGCTGCTTCCACCCTGCTTGATCCCACCCACCTCACACTCTCAGCACTTCCACTCACCAGGAACTATTTGCAGTTCCCTGTATGCTATTTACTGTCATGCTTTGATGCCCAACGTTCCCTCTGCTTGGAATTCCCTTTTCCATTTGGCACTTCTAGCAACTCTGCTCGTTCAACACATTTCACGAATAGGTATTGAGACTGACCCTGTACCAGGCTATGCACCGGAGACCCCGTGGAGAAGGCAGCTGACTGAAGCCCTTCTCTTATGAGTAGTCTCACAATGAGGGCGGTGGGGTAGGGGGACAATAAACAAGTAAACGAGTAAATAAGGAACTTGGACTTAGTTCAAAGGCTAACTGATCTGCCCTCCTCGCGCAGAGTTGACTGTTCCCTCCTTTGGGTCCTGTGATGGCTTTCCATTTTAAGGGTCCTCAATTCTGACACCTGCACAATCATTGCAGGGCTCACGGATGAATGAGGCAAGCTAGTTTAGGTCAATAGGAAAAGGGGTGGGACGCAGCCTGTGAAAACAGTATGCGTGTTCCATCTGAAAGATGCTGTGTTCTAAATGGTGAGTTTTAGGAGAGAAAAAATTAAAAAATAAATAAATTTTTTAAATGTGTGGTGGTCTAGAATAGCCCACTATGCTAAGTAAAAAAAAATAAAATAAAATAAAGTGCTGTGGCTTTTCACCTCCTTCCCATTGTTATCTTTTTTTTTTTTTTTTT
>NW_012106363.1:4105454-4107615 GCF_000951045.1 Mandrillus leucophaeus
CTCTGCCTCCCCGGTTCAAGTGGTTCTCCTGCCTCAGCCTCCCGAGTAGCTGGGAATACAGACATGCGCCACCACGCCCAGCTACTTTTTGTATTTTTAGTAGAGAAGGGATTTCTCCATGTTAGTCAGGCTAGTCTCGAACTCCCGACCTCAGGTGATCCACCCTCTTCGGCCTCCCAAAGTTTTGGGATTACAGGCATGAGCCACTGCGCCTGGCATATTTATTTACTTTGAGACAGAGTCTCGCTCTGTTGCCCAGGCTGGAGTGCAGTGATATTTGTAATCTCAGCTCACTGCAATCTCCGCCTCCCAGGTTCAAGTGATTTTTGTGCCTCAGCCTCCCAAGTAGCTGGGATTACAGGCTGTGCCACCATGCCCAGCTAATTTTTGTATTTTTAGTGGAGATAAGATTTCATCATTTTGGCCAGGCTGGTCTCGAACTCCTGACCTCAGGTGATCCGCTGCCTCAGCCTCCCAAAGTGCTGGGATTACAGGCTTGAGTCACTGCACCCAGCCAGATTGTTATTATAGAGAGTTCACTCTGGCTGCAGGGTGGAGAATGAACTGGAGTGGGGAAGATCAGAGGCTGGGAGGCTGGTGAGGAGGCCGTTGTGATCCAGGGAAGAATTGGGGAAATGTCAGTGGAGATGGAGGGAAGTAGGCAGAATTGAGAGATAACTAAAGTATGAATGTCAGAATTTGGTTATTAATTGAATGAGGGCTGAGGAATCAAGGTTACTCCCCAGTTTTCAGGCATGAGCAGCTTGGTGAGATACTAGAGGAGAGCCAGGTGTTAGATCTGCTGAATATTAGGTGCCTGTGGGACATCTGACTGAAGCTATCAGGTTGGTAGTTGGGTAGGTAAGTCTGGGGCTCAAGAGGAAAGCCTGGCTCAAGACGGACTGGGAATATTCTCTAGCAGATGGATGGCAGGGGAGCTGTGAGAGTGAATGAGAGATCTCAAGGAAAGTGAAGACAGTGTGAAGAGGAGAGGAACTGAATGGAATCTGAGGAAAGCAGATTTTCAAAGGATTGCTAAAAAAAGAGCTTGTAAAGGACACAGAGAAGGAGCAGCCAGGGAAAGGGGAGGAAAACCAAGAGGAGTGGTCTTGCATTGTTGGCCTCTGCATTCATTTCCCGCTTTCCCCGCCCAGAGTGCCCTGACTGTGCTTTGGGGAAATTCATTCCTCCCCTACTCTCAGGTCCTGTGGTTTGGATCCCAGGGGAAAAAGGCTGGCTCTGCCTTGCCCTCCTGACCCACCTCACACCACCCTCTTGCTCACTCTCTATCCTCCAACCACATAAATAAATAAATTAATTAATTAATTAAAAAAAATTTTTTTTGAGATAGGCTCTCACTCTGTTGCCCAGGCTGGAGTGCAGTGGTGTAATCACAGTTCACTGCAGCCTCGATCTCCTGGGCTCAAGCAGTCCTCCCACCTCAGCATCCCAAGTAGCTAGGACTACAGGTACGTGCCAACACACCCTGTTAATTTTTTATTTTTTTTGTAGAGGTGGAATCTCACTATGTTGTCCAGGCTGGCCTTTAACTTCTGGCCTCAAGCAATCCTCCCGCTCCAATCTCCCGAAGTGCTTGGATTACAGGCTTGAGCCACTGCACCTGGCCCAACCACACTAATTTTCATGGAGTTTCTAAAAAACTTCAAGCCCTCCCTGGCCTTAGATTATCTGCCTGCCTGGACTGTTTTTTTCCCCATTCCCCTTCTCCACCCACATTACCTATCAGCCTTCCAGTTATGCTTCCAACTTTTGCTTGCGTCTTCTCTGACATTCCAGGCAAGGCTAAGGCTAAGGCTTCCTGTTATATGTTTATTCATTCAGTAAGTACAGAGCACTTCCTGTCCGCATGTCAGCATGTGCTGCATGCCATTTCCTTTCTTTTCTTTTTTTGCTGTTGCTTCTTCTTTGCCTGGAGTGCTACCCTATAGATACCGTGTATCCCGGCCATTCCCTAGGTTAAGACCTCAGAACTTCTATGTCTGTAAACATATTGATCAAATCCTCAGATAAGTACACCATTCCATGCCTTTTTTTTTTTTTTTCTTTTTTTTGAGACAGAGTTTTGTTCTTGTTGCCCAGGCTGGAGTGCAGTGGTGCAATCTCAGCTCACTGCAACCTCCGCCTCCCGGGTTCAAGCAAT
>NW_012106363.1:4113315-4115227 GCF_000951045.1 Mandrillus leucophaeus
GCAAAGGCTCTCAACTTGCTCACCAACCCTGCTGTGTTCCTCTCCTCAGCCTTGTAGCTTCTGTCCAATTATTTCTCTGACCAGGCTCCTTGGGAGCCCCGCCCCCCCGACCACCCTGCTTCCTTCCATCATCCAAGATGAATTTCCATTTGGAGATGGGGGTGGGAAGCCAGTTTGAATAAACTGGGAGCTGTTTGGCAATCCACTGTGCTCTGCCCTGCCCGGCAGAGTTAAGAAATCATAGGGAAGATGACACCATTGCACAGATCATTAAGAGCTGCAAGATCTAGTTTTCACAAATGTGAGATCAAAAGCTTTTTAGAGTCAGCCAGTCCTTAAAAACAAGGGCCCGGTAATGGGGAGGAACTGAGGCCCTTGCCACGGAAAACAAAGCTGTGACTCAAACGCATCGCAGAGATGCTTCCTTGCTCATCCGCGTTCCTGAGTGTAATGTCTTTGGCTTGGGAATTGACTTTGAGGCTTTCCAACATAGATAAAAATAGAGCTCATAAATGCCTTCACAGGCACTTTCTGATAAGGTGGCCTTTTAAGGGAAGACTGGGCTCCCAGCAGAAGGTCTGAGTCAAGGAACCCCTTGGATGGGTATTCAGGGTTGTCACGGGCCTCTGACCAGCCAGCCCACTGACCAGCCTGAGGCCAAATAATGGATGCAGGAAGAGGAAGGCTCTGGAGGCTTCTGTGCCTAAAGCTCCTGGAACCAAGTTCCTGAGAGGAATGTTTATTTCACTCATTCATTCATGTATTCATTCCACAAGTACTTATCTGACTACCTGTGATGTGCTAGGAATGCTGCTTGGTGCCAGAAATACAATAGAGAAAAAGAAGTCGGGCGTGGTGTCTCACGCCTATAATCCCAGCACTTTGGGAGGCCAAGGCAGGCGGATCACCTGAGGTCAGGAGTTCCAGACTAGCCTGGCCAACATGGAGAAACCCCGTCTCTACTAAAAACACAACAATTAGCCAGGCATGGTGGCACATATCTGTAATCCCAGCTACTTGGGAGGCTGAGGCAGGAGAATCGCTTGAACCCGGGAGATGGAGGTTGCAGTGAGCTGAGATGGTGCCACTGCACTCCAGCCTGGGCAACAGAGAGAGACTCCGCCTCAAAATAAATAAATAAATAAATAAGCAATAAAATAAAAAGAATAAGACCCCAAAGAGCTTACAATTTAGTAATGAGCAGAGAGGGAAGGACTCAGGCACCCACAATCCAGGGTGACATGCAGTGGGAGGAGAAGTTTAGGAAGACCTGGCTCAGGGCTGTGAGACACTTGCACAGCTTCCTGGAGGAACAGATGGATAAGCCAAAGCCTGAAGAATCAGCAGGAAATTAACAGGGGGAAGGGGGTGGGGGCAGGGAAAGACGCAGAGAAGACTCTTCTGGGAAGAGGGAACAGCATGTGCAAAAACAGAGAACTTGGTTCACTCAGGGAATTGAAAGTAGATCTGTGTACGACTGGAAACTGTATTGCTAAGTGGGGTAGGGGAGGGTAAGAGGGCACCTACAGTTAAAAGCACAGGTCACTTTTAGAGAGCCTTTCACCCCTGTTAAGGAGTTTGGATTTTATTTTCCTGATGGCAGTGGGAGCCAATGAAGAGTTATATGCAAAGTGACTTGATCAGATTGTCATTTTATTTTATTTATTTTTATTTATTTGTTTATTTTGAGACGGAGTTTTGCTCTTGTTGCCCAGGCTGGAGGGCAGTGGCTCGGTCTTGGCTCACCGAAACCTCTGCCTCCCCGGTTCAAGTGGTTCTCCTGCCTCAGCCTCCCGAGTAGCTGGGAATACAGACATGCGCCACCACGCCCAGCTACTTTTTGTATTTTTAGTAGAGAAGGGATTTCTCCATGTTAGTCAGGCTAGTCTCGAACTCCCGACCTCAGGTGATC
>NW_012106363.1:4120002-4121781 GCF_000951045.1 Mandrillus leucophaeus
ATAAAGACACGGTTTAAGGATTCATTCTGTGGTTTGGTAAATGTTACATGACATGTCCTGATTTCTACTTTGAATATCACTGGTATTAATATATCCACTCTAGCTTTCTTTTGACGTGAGTATATATGCATATATGTATGTACATTGTAAAGAATGTTTTTGAATTGTTTTCCCATCATCTTATGGGAAATCTTAAATGTAATTAAATAAGAGGTCTTATAGGCAGCAAGCAGATAAATTTTTGTCTTGCAAAATTCTTTCCCACCACCCCCACCCTTTTTTTTTTTTTTGAGATGGCGCCTCACTCTGTTGCCCAGACTGGAGTACAGTGGCACAATCTCGGCTCACTTCAACCTTCACCTCCCTATTTCAAATGATTCTCCTGCCTCAGCCTCCCTAGTAGCTGGGAGTACAGGCACGCGCCACCATGCCCCCCTAATTTTTTTGTATCTTTTAAAATAGAGACAGGGTTATACTATCGTGGCCAGGTTGGTCTCGAACTCCTGGCCTCAAGTGACCAGCCTGCCTCAGCCTTCCAAAATGCTGGGATTATAGGTGTGAGCCACTATACCTGGTTGATGATGGCTACTTTCTGAACTGAATGGGTAAAAAGACAACCAGATTTGCTTGGCTTGGCCTGTCCTGGCCCCATTTGGTCCCTCCCTCCCCTACTTCCTTGGAGCCCCCTGAGGCAAGTCTTCAGAAGCCCAGAGCTTGGGAAGCAAGCACCATTTGAAAACCACTGGGTTGGAGAAGCTTTAAGGTCTCTTTAAGTTATAAAATTCTTTTATTCTAACTTGAAAAGTCTGTGAATAGGGACAATATTTCTATTTCTTTTGACTCACCCTGTAGTACCCTGGTAGAGCTCTGTACCTGGGGAGCACTCAGTTGACTTTTCACTTTGGCACAGATCTTCCGTAATTGAATTTTAGATTAAATTCTTTTTTTTAAAATAAGATTCTAATGTAGAGTAAACTTTCAATTGAAATCAATTCACCTTGATAAAGTAGAGCCATGGCAAGGATAATCTAAAACAGTAAAATCCAAAGTAATTCTTATTTGAGTTGATGTAGAAAAAAAATTTGTTTTTGCTAAACTAATTATCTACATTTAGGTAAATGTTATTTTCGGGCAAATGCCAACAGATGGTAGATCAATCCCATTCAGAATAGGACTAAAAAACCCACAGGAAATAATTCGTGACAGTGAATAAAATCTACTTTTGATAATATATTATTTGTTGAAAGCAAATATTGACCTTCTAAAACTTATTTTGAAGTAATGACTTCAGATAACTTTCAGACCCGTTTTAAAGATGAATGAGATGGAGATGGAGTTGTGTTGCTAGTCCAAGACAAAAGTAAAAGAAAAACAGGCTCAAACCTGCCATTTCCTTTCCTTTCTTTTTTCTTATTGTTTCTTCTTTGCTTGGAGTGCCACCCTGTAGATATCATGTATCCCAGCCATTTCCCAGGTTAAAACCTCAGAACTTCTATGTCTGTAAACACATATTGATGAAATCCTCAGATAAGTACACCATTACAAGCCTTTTTTTTTTTTGAGACAGAGTCCTGCTCTGTCGCCACAGTGGTACAATCTCAGCTCATTGCAGCCTCAACTTCCCAGTCTCAAGTGATCCTCCCACCTCAGCCTCCTGAGTAGCTGGGATTACAGGTACCCACCATGCCTGGCTAATTTTTGTTTTTGTTTTTGTTTTTTTTTTTTTGAGACGGAGTCTTGCTCTGTCGCCCAGGCTGGAGTGCAGTGGCCGGATCTCAG
>NW_012106363.1:4122036-4126304 GCF_000951045.1 Mandrillus leucophaeus
GGGCTTTGCTATGTTGCTCAGGCTGGTCTCAAACTGCTGGGCTCAAGCGATTCTCCTGCCTTGGCCTCCCGAGATGCTGGAATTACAGGCATGAGCCACTGCGCCCAGCTGTTTTGTTATTGTATTTTACTTTATTTTATGAGTTGGAGTCTTAGTCTGTCAAGCAGGCTAGAGTGCAGTGTTGCAGTCCCAGCTTATTGCAGCCTCTGACTCCTGGACTCAAGCAATCCTCCTGTGCCTCAACCTCTCAAGTAGCTGGAACTACAGGCATAAACCACGGCCCGGCTCCCTTTTGTTTTATTTAAGACAGAAGTAAAGTAAAGGAATCCTTTTGTGTGTCAAGCCCTTTTGAACAAATATGTCATCCAATGCTGCTTATTACCCTATGATGGAATGCCCCATTTCACTGATGGGATGGGGACCTAGAGGTCCAGCATCTGATCTGCTTCCTGTTTGGGATGTGTCCTCTGTGTGGATTGCATCAGTGAGGAGGGTCACACATCACACTGCAGACACCATGGCAGGGAGACTTTTCCTTGTTACCCACTATGGTAGTCAGGACCCAAGAGGTGGACTAGGATTGGCCAACCGGGTACTTCCACCTGGAGCTGGGGGTTGCAGCATGAGACGCAGATGAAGGGAAGATTAGACATCCTTTGCTGCAGCAGCAGCAGCAGTGGTGATGTGTCTGCTGGTGGCACGTTATGGCAGTGCCCAGCAGCTGGGCCTCCTCCCCAGACTGTCCTGCTAAAGAAAGTGGTTGTCCTTCCTCCACCAGCCATTGGTTTCCAGCTGAATTTCCAAGTTGGACTCTTTAGCTCCTGTTAATTCTCAGAGCCAGCAATATTTCTTCAGTCAATTCCAGTTCTGATTGATGTAACCAGAGTTGATGCAGTTCTTGCAACTGGGAACTCTGGCTGATGTTTGAGGAAACAGGTTCTGAGGTCAAAGAGCTTGTGCAGGGGACACAGCTAGCAAGTAACAGTGTTCTGGGTGAGAAATCTGTGCTATTTTCTTGATTCTACACTCCCCAAAGAATTCTGAAGGGCACAGAGGCAAGGAGTGACACAGTGCACAGATGAGAGTGGGACTTGAAGGCTAGCAGGTATGTAAACACTTACTCCAAAACATCCACATTCAGTGACACATTCATAAATAAGTTGAGTCTACTGTATGCCAGAGACTGTGCTGTGTTCAAATACTATTTCAACCAGGCACGGTGGCTCACGCCTGTAATCCCAGCACTCTGGGAGGCCAAGGCAGGCAGATCACCTGAGGTCAGGAGTTCGAGACCAGTCTGGCTGATATGGTGAAACCCCATCTCTACTGAGAATACAACAACAACAGCAATGTGCCAGGTGTGGTGGCAGATGCCTTTAGTCCCAGCTACTTGGGAGACAGAGGCAGGAGAATTGCTGGAACCTGGGAGCCAGAGGTGCAGTGAGCCGATATCGCACCACTGCACTCCAGCCTGGGCAACAGAGCAAGACTCCAACAACAACAACAACAACAAAACATTATTTCAGTTCATCCTCCCATAGTATATGATAAGGTGGGCATTATTTTGCTTATTGTTCCAGTGGAAAAATTGAGCCCTAGAGAGGTTTGTCCAACTTTATGTTGTAGTAAGTGTTAGTGCTGGGTTTGAACTTGAGTCTCCAGACAAGGGGGCTGGAGCCCATTCATTAAGCCACAGCTGCCTCACTATGCAATTTCATGAATCAATCAAAATTTCTCCACTGCTAATATCTGTGAGCTCCATAGAGGCCCCAGTATAACATCATAAATGTGTTATTCTTGTTTCTTTGTGCATGTTCTTACACCTGTGTCCTGGGGGTATGTCATTTGTCTCTTTTCCTTTAGGCTGGGTACCTCTGGAGCACAGGACTCTGTCCCTGCTAAAGATCTTCCTTCCTGTATATTCATCCCCAGTGTCCATGAAGGGCTCCAACAAAGGAGCCACTGGGCCGGAGGACCAACTGCCCAACTGAAAAGTTGATCATTGACCACCCAGCGGAAGAGCTGTAGAGTGAGGAAAGACTTCAGCTTCTTACAGCACTTACAACCAGAATGGGAGTCTGTACTCATTTTCTGTTCAGTCCTGCCTGCCTCCACCTCCCCTAGAACTTCAAGGAAACCACATCTTTGCTTGCTGGACTGTAAAATGGAGCCGAAGGTCCTCGTTGGCATAATCAATCAATACCAGGCATCTCAGAGCCTTTGGGGAAGATACCACACCCAGACCTGGCTCCTGACAGCCAATGAACACTTTGTTGTCTGTGCTTTGGATTAAGAAAGTGAGTTCTGCATGTTGCTTACCATCACAAGGAGCAGTGAACTGAATTGGTGCCATTGTAAGCTTGATTGTTGTTGCATAGATAAAAGCCTCATTAAGTCCCTCAGGAGGAGACAAGAATTTTATTTTGAGGAAAGAAGAACAAGAAGCGCTTCTTGCTTGTTGTCATTACAGCAACAAAACATTAAATGGAGGAAATAATTAAATAACTGCACTTTTTTTTTTCGTTACCCAAACCTCGTCAAGAGGCTGGGTGAGTTTTTAATTAGTGCTGCATTTTCAATAAATCCGTATCTGTATGTGGTGCCGATTCTTTCCTGGATAAGGGAAAGATAATAATGAGAATCCTATTTTTCAGTCCCACACTAAAGGGATGCCTGGTATATTTAATCATGCTGTAGAAATCCTGGCAGCTTTCTCTGAGCCCAGCCTCTGCTCTAATTACATTTCTAGATTTTAGTAAATTGAAAGGGAAAATGTAGGAACAAAATAATTAAAACCGAAGAGGAAGTGCATATTAAAAAGGAGAAGCTGTTTAAAATTCTTCCACACAGTGCTTCCAAGGACATCTACAATCGTTTAATCAGTTCCACACCAAATCAAAGTCCTTTGTACAGAGTCTGATAGGATCACATCTCAGGTGGGAGGCATGGTCCCCACAGTATAATAGGAGCTTCGTTGCACCAGGCTACAGATGGGATAAGACCTCTCATATCCTTCCAGATCACTGGGGATTCAGGCCCAGCTTGGACAAGCTGTTGGCACAGACTCACTTTCCCCGAGGAGTCCCCTTCCAGGTCCTGGATAGAGTCTGGCGAAGCTGTTACAATTAGCTCCAAATGTGAGGGAGCTACAGTAGGTTGTCCATGCGTCCAGTTTCCTTTTCCTGCACCCTGTTCCCCATTTCCATGCTCCTTCCTGCAAAGAGTACCCCTTTTCTTTTTTCTCTGCTTTTGTGTGAACTCTGAAGTCAAGAGAATAGGTAATTCAGCAACCTCAGTGACACCAGGAACCAGTTACTTGTTACTGGTTACTGGATTATTTCTAGGGCATTCTGAATTTTCACAGGGACCAAAAACCTTGCTGGCTTCAGCTAAAGGAATCATGTTTGTCTTTAACAATGATAAGTTAAATCTCTCTCTTTTTTTTTTTTTTTTTTTGAGACAGTCTTGCTATGTCATCCAGGCTGGAGTGCAGTGGCATGATCTTCGCTTACTGCAACCTCTGCCTCCCAGGTTCAAGTGATTTTCCTATCTCGGCCTCCTGAGTAGCTGGGATTACAGGTGTGCGCCACGATGCCGGGCTAATTTTCGTATTTTTAGTAGAGACGGAGTTTCACCATGTTGGCCAGGCTGGTCTCGAACTCCTGACCTCAAGTGATTCACCCGCCTTGGCCTCCCAAAGTGCTGTCACCGCACCCGACTGATAAGTGAAATCTAACTGGAAAGTTCAAGCATCTGCCTAATAGGTGACACAGGCTCTTTTTGTTTTGCAGTGGGGCAGATACAGTCACTACATCATTGTAGAGTTTAGGATCTACATTTCTTGATCATTCTGACTGAAAAATCAGTTGTATAAACTCTAGGAGTCTGGAATGTTTTGTCCGTGATTCCTAGGAGATTTTAAACTGTGAGATTGTACGGCTTGCTTCTGTATTTGAAAGTGGAAGACAGCCTGGCACTGTCAGGGGCTTTTTTTTTTTTTTTTCCCAAACCCCTGGGGTTTTGCTCATGGGCTCCCAGACTTCCCGACTGAACAGACTCACCAGCCACCTGGCACCAGAACGCATGTGGCAGGAGACAGTGAGCACTGTCTCCTAGAGACAGTCACATAGGCCTGGGAGACAGCAGGGCTCCCGGAAGCTGTTCTCAAAGCGGGGCCCACACTGTCACCTCCCAATCTACAGGTTCATTGGGTTGCTCTCGTATCCAATGCTGTGTGTGTGTGTGTGTGTGTGTGTGTGTGTGTGTGT
>NW_012106363.1:4126410-4132462 GCF_000951045.1 Mandrillus leucophaeus
TTTTTTTTTTTTTTTTTTTTTACAGACAGGATATCACTTTGTTGCTCAGGCTGGAGCACAGTGGCATGATCATGGCTTACTGCAGTCTTGAACTCCTAGGCTCAACTGATGTGATACTTCTACCCAAGCCTCCCAAAGTACTGGGATTACAGACACAACATAGTAATAATATTTTTTTTAATAAACAAGGTATTACTCTGTCGCCCACTTTGGAGTGCAGTGGCACAATCAGCTCACTGTAACCTTAAAGTCCTGGGCTTGAGGGATCCTCCTGCCTCAGCCTCCTGAGTAGCTGCGACTACAGGTGGGTACCACCACACTTGCCTAATTTTTTTGTAGAACGGAATCTTGCTTTGTTGCCCGGGATGGTTTCCAACTCCTGGGCTCAAGGGTTTCCAACTCCTGGGCTCATGGAATCCTCCCACCTCAGCCTCCCAAAGTGTTGGGATTACAGGTGTGAGCCAGTGTGCCCAGCTCAAGAATAATTTTTTAAAAGTCTGAGCTAAAAGAATCATAACAACTAATACACAACACTAACATTATTACTGTAACACCGAGACAACTTTTTTTCTCCAAGGGCCAAGGTGATCCGAGGCCTTTTCTTTCACTCAACTCAGGAATCACTTATGGCCCATTGGGGCTAAAATGTGAAGCCGACAGGGAACTCAGGTGTCCAAGGCAACAAATTGTTACTGAATTAGCTTCCTTTTATTGATTGATTGAGATGGAGTCTCGCTCTGTCGCCCAGGCTGGAGTGCAGTGGTGTGATCTTGGCTCACTCCAAGCTCAGCCTCCTGGGTTCATGCCATTCTCCTGCCTCAGCCTCCTGAGTAGCTGGGACTACAGGCGTCCACCACCATGCCCAGCTAATTTTTTGTATTTTTAGTAGAGACAGGGTTTCACCGTGTTAGCCAAGATGGTCTCAATCTCCTGACCTCGTGATCTGCCCCCTTGGCCTCCCAAAGTGCTGGGATTACAGGCGTGAGCCACTGCGCCTGGCCACGCCTGGCTAATTTTTATATTTTTAGTAGAGATGGGGTTTTGCCATGTTGGCCAGGCTGGTCTCGAACTCCTGACCTGTGATCCACCCACCTCGGCCTCCCAAAGTGCTGGGATTACAGGCGTGAGCCACCATGCCTGGCCAGCTTCCTTTTAGTTAGGTCACCTATATCTCCTACCTTCCCCTGAAAGGATAGTCCTTGTTTTTGTTTCTAAGTGCTAAATTTTGAAAGTTACCTAAAAGGGTCTCTAGCATCATCATAAAGTCCAAAAAATATTTTACCGACAGGGCTGGCTTTTAAAAAATGAGTTAATACATATAAAAGTGGTTGGTACTCCATAAACTGCTTGCAGACCTAAATCGCTGTTGTGAAATGCCTTTAATTGTTACGCTGCCCACTCCCACCCTTGGCTTGCTACGCCTCTATTTGGTCCTCGCACCTCGGCGCAGCCTCCCACGCCCCGCACGCGACCCCCTCCAAGTTCCCGCCTCTTTTTACTCAGGCCCCTCCTTCCACTCATATCCCCGGGCCCTGGCTTGGCTCCGAGACGCATGCGCACTCGGGAAGGTAGGCGGAGTCTTAAGGACGAGGGAGGAGGAGCAGGGAAACCCAGGGAGGGGAGGGGAAGAGAAGGGAGTAAAGGGGAGGAGGCCGCGCGGGGTGGGGCCCGGCGGTACGCGCTGGCTGCGTCGACGTGCTGACGCCATGACGCCCCGGCCGGTGTGTGTCGGTGTGTGTGTGTGTGTGAGTGTGCGCGCTCCGAGTGTGTGTGTATTTGTGTATCGGCGGTCCCGCAGGTCCCGGATGTTGCGGACAGTATGAGGCGAGCGCAGGGGGACGGGAACCAGCAGCTGTCGCCGCCGCTCTCAGGTGAGTGGGGGGAGGAGAGTCGAGGGAGGGGGTTGTCCTGTCGGAGTGGGGGGGCACCTCCCTGAAGAGGTGACTGACCCCCACTGCCCCCCCCCCCCCCGCCACACACATATACTCTCCTCAGTCCCATTTCCTACACCCGGATTACGTGGCCTGCGAATGCCAAAGCCGAATCAGCCGTCCCTTCTCCCTATCTCAAGCATTCAGGAGACACAAACGCGCCCCCTGCCTTCAGCGCCCCCCCATCATTTCCCAGCCCCATCCCCCTTGCCAAATAGTGAGCTGTCGCCTGCGGCGAGATGGGTGACTGCGCATGCGCGAGTGTGAACGAGCTCGGGGTGCTTCTTAGCTGCCCCCGGGGCGCATGCGCATCGTGGTGTTGCAGGGACCTGCGGGATAAAGAGCCGGTGGAGCACGAGTCCGCCTTCTTCCCAGGCTGTGGGCTAGACTTGCTGCCAGATAATGAGCCTGTTGCTCCTGCCCAAAAGGGAGAATTTAAATTATGTGAAAGACTTACGGACAAAGCACTATTCTCATCTGGTGTTGCCCTAGAGACTCCCAGGCTACAAACGCCTCCCAGAGCCAGCGTGTCCCACACTGACCCTTCTTTTGAAACTGTCACTGCGTCTTCTAGTTGTAGGATTACTTTTACATTCCTATACTCCATCGTCGTGCTTGTACCTTTTAGTACCAGTTTACCCTAAATTTAGGAGTAGGTGCTCCATTCCATCACTTGTCCTGGCAGGGGGTTTTGGAAGCTTTGCTAAAGAAGACTAAGGGTCATAAAAGAAACTAAGTGAGGCATTTCATTTTAGTAAAATTCTTGATTCGCAGAACTAGATAAGACAGATAAAGGGCACACTCAGTATAAAGCTTAGGGTCCTAACTATAAATCAAGACATCAGGAATCTCACCTACCAGCCCTCTTACTTTGTGTGACCTATGTGCCTTTTTATTTGGTCAAAGATCTTCCTTAGCACTTTTAATTTTATCTGTACCTTATTGGTGCTCTGTGACGTGAAAACAAAGGCAATCTGAAACTGTTGGTGGACAATAACTTACTCAGTGGAGGTTTTAAGTAATGTGATGTTTCTTTCACTTTGGCAGATAACAAAAAGAAGTGTAAATAACGAACTCTGAAGAACAATAGTATTTCAGTGATCTAGGACCTGGGTTTTCAGTTGGCGATTATATGTGACCCTGTTTTGGGATACTTTGCTGCTGCTTACCTCTGCCATCAAAACAGAGAGAAGAAAAGATAAGCTCTTAATAGCAAAGGTTTTCTAGATAACATTGAAATGAATAGCTAAATTGTTGTGGGGAGGGGAGTGCGAAAGGAGGGGCATTTTTTTGTGTTTTTCAGTTCTCCTTGCCAATCCTAGTCTCCTAGCTGGATAACTGGGAAGGGACCTTACTTTCAATTCTCTTTAGTTTGTATTCTTTGATGTTCTTGTCTCAAGGCTTTTTTGGCTGCCACTGTTAACTCCAAAACCGCTTGTTCTTGGGCCTTAAAGTATATGTATTTTTCACTTCCGCTTTTAACCCTGGCCCTTACAGGGTTCAGCTGTCTTTTGTGCTGTTTCCTGTTGCCATGGTTACAGTTAGAACCAAGAGATGACACACAGGGAGCAGAGGAATTTGGGGTGCATGTATCTTTCTGGGAAAGAGCTGGAAACTCATCTTTTTTTTCCTTTTTTCCTATTTTTCCTAAGGAGTAGAAGTTATTGTAAGACTACCCCACACTTAGGGTTGGGGCAGTTGGTATCCATTTGGTACTTTATTGATCTCTCCTTTTAGAGCTGTTCATAGTAGCTAATTTGGTATTTGGAGATGTTTACTGTTCCCTATGTCCATACTTAGGATAGGATAGATTCTGGTAATATCTAGAAGTGAAACTATTGTAGTAAGTGTCCATCTTTCTTCTCAGTAGGTTTCAGCCATTAGGATGCTTCAATTTTTTCTTTTTTCCTCTTTTTTTTTTTTTTTTGAGATGAAGTCTTGCTCTGTCACCCAGGCTGGAGTGCAGTGGTGTGATCTCGGCTCACTGCAACCTTCACCTCCTGGGTTCAAGTGATTCTCCCGTCTCAGCCTCCCGAGTAGCTGGGATTACAGATGAGTGCCACCATGCCTGGCTAATTTTTGTACTTTTTGTAGAGACAAGGTTTTGCCATGTTGCCAAGCTGGTCTCAAACTCCTGACCTCAAGTGATCCACCCCCGCCTTGGCCTCCCAAAGTGCTGGGATTACAGGTGCGAGCCACCGCGCCGGGCCTGATTTTTTCTAGAAACATTTTGTCTAGTTGAATTCACGGAAGCCTCATTTAAAATTTTGATGGCATGCAATGCTTTTAGATTAAGATGAATGTTGTTAAATAATTCGTACTGGTGCAGAGCCTTTTTAAAAAAATCACTCTTTAAAATGGGTAACACATGTACATACATATGAAACAAAATTCAAAAGGTACACAGAGAGTGAAGTCTTTCTTTTCTTACCATCCTCTTTATCCATGAGTTCCCTTTCCCAAAGGCAGCAATCTTGTTTATTCATCCAGAGACAGTATATCCTTTTACAAGCATATACACCTATATATTCTTCACATTTTTTGTTTTTGTTTGTTTTACGCAATAAGACATTATGCTTATTCTGCACTTCGCTTTTCTCTATTTATCTTGGGGATCATTCCATGTAGTAAATACAGTCCCTCTTCCTTTTTGAAAGATGGCAGATAATTCCATTGTGTAGATGTACCATCATTCAGCCAACACTTATTGGACATTTAGGTTGTTTCCAGTGATACAGTTAATTCTTTGTATGTACTTATTATGTGTACATGAGTGTCTGTTGGTTTAAATTCCTAGTGGACGCGCTGGATCAATGGGTGTGCATTTGTAATATTGTTAGATATTACTAAATGCTTTCCACAGAGGTTGTATGAATTTATATTCCTGCCAGCAGTGTGAGTCTGCCTGTTTTCTCACCAACACTATTATCAAAATTTTTGATATTTGTGCCGTCTTTTATCTAAGATTTTAAAGTTCATTATGTAGTTTGTTAAGCTTCACTGCACTGAAGAGTTGTGTATAAATACCTCACTGTTTTGCAGATTGGGGAGGGGTCATGGAGGATTTTGTTTGAAAAATAATGTCATGAGAATAAAGTCATATGTCTGGATAATAGCAAATCCATGACAATGCTAGGAAGACATAAAAAACCTATATTCCTTTAACTCCTAGATGCTAGTTTCTCTGTAATTCTGTAAGCCTGTAAATGATTTATGATCTCCTTTTGATAACCGTGACTTTAAATTGTTTATCCAAGTGAACTGCTGTTATTCTGGTGAGAAATTGAAAAGCTAATCTAGTTAGTTGAGGTCTGCCTTCTTGGTACAGAATACTGGTACTAGCATTTTTTAAGTCTGCTGATTGCAGAATACTTCACTATGAGCTTCAAAGAAGTAGAAAAGAATTAAATATGTGCTTGAAGAGAGTTTACAGTCTTGTTGGAAAACCTAGAAGAAATGGATAACTTTCTGGACACATGTAGTCTACCAAGATTGAACCATGAAGAAATAGAAAACCTGAACTGATCAATAATAGTGAGTATCAAGATGGAAGCAGTAATAAAAAGTCTCCCATCAAAGAAAAAGCCCAGGACCTGACAGCTTCATTGCTGAATTCTGCCAAACATTTAAAGAAGAACTAATACCAGTTCTACTCAAACTATTCTAAAAAGTTGAAGAGAAGGGAATACTTCTTAAACTCATTCTGAGGCCACCCTTACCCTGATGCCAAAACCAAAGATGTAATCTTTTTATTTATTTATTTATTATTTATTATTATCTTTTTTGAGACTGAGTTTCGCTCTTGTTGCCCAGACTGGAGTACCGTGGCGCAATCTTGACTTACCGCAACCTCCGCCTCCCTGGTTCAAGCTATTCTCCTGCCTCAGACTTCCCGAGTAGCTGGGATTACAGGCATGCAACACCATGCCTGGCTAATTTTGTATTTTTAGTAGAGACAGGATTTCTCGATGTTGGTCAGGCTGGTCTCAAACTCCCGACCTCAGATGGTCCACCTGCCTCAGCCTCCCGAAGTGCTGGGATTACAAGCCTGAGCCACCACGCCTGGCCCAAAGACATAATCTTGTTGTAAAGCCACACCTACTGAATATAGGAAATAGTAA
>NW_012106363.1:4132512-4134826 GCF_000951045.1 Mandrillus leucophaeus
TATTCTGATATTTATCTGAAATTCATATTTCAGTTGCTTTTTACCATTTTGTCATATTTATAAGGTTATTCTCAACCTGGTTTCATAACAATACTGGTCCCAAATTAAATCCTGCTTGTATATTCAGGGAAGCACACCTGTTTCTTGTGTTTGTTTTCAGGCATAGTGAATCTCTCTGAAAGGCTATTCTGACACATTTGCCAATAAGACCTAGTAGCTGCTTTTATTTTTGTTTTTGAAAAGCTCCCATTACAGGAAAAAGAAATTCTAAAGTACACATTCTTGAGGAAATGCTTAGGCTGTCATTCTTCCAACTACGGTCATGTTTTAATAGAACTGTCAAGGAGTTGCCTAGGTACTCTATGACAGAGCTGGTCATGCAGCTTTGGGAGAGCTGGATATAAACCTTAGGGAATTAACCATTCAGACAGCAACACGTTCTTTTTTTTTTTTTTTTTTTTTTTTGAGACAGCGTCTCGCTGTGTCATCCAGGCTGGAGTGCAGTGGCGCGATCTCGGCTCACTGCAAGCTCTGCCTCCCGGGTTCACGCCATTCTCCTGCCTTAGCCTCCCAAGTAGCTGGGACTACAGGCGCCTGCCACCTTGCCCGGCTAGTTTTTTTGTAGTTTTTAGTAGAGACGGGGTTTCACTGTGTTGGCCAGGATGGTCTCGATCTCCTGACCTCGTGATCTACCCATCTTGGCCTCCCAAAGTGCTGGGATTACAGGCTTGAGCCACCGCGCCCGGCCAGCAACACCTTCTTGATCATGAAGACCTTTATTCCTGACTTTTGATTTTCTAAAAAGCTGTTAGTGTAAATCTCCTTGCCATGTCAGTAGTTCTTTGAAAACCTCTAATCTCCCCTATCTATGTATCTATTTATTTGTAACAGGAAAAATGTATGTGTGATCATTCATCTCCTCAAACTGATATTTATGTATTCCTTTACTTGATATTTGGAAACAGATAACCGTGTAGAAATTTGCTGTAAATAAAAATGACAGTTTTTCAGTGAACATCTTTTATGCTGTCTTAATTTTTTTTTTTTTTTTTTGAGACGGAGTCTTGCTCTGTCACTAGGCTGGAGTACAGTGGCGTTATCTTGGCTCACTGCAACCTCCGCCTCCCGGGTCCAAGCGATTCTCCTGCTTAAGCATCCCGAGTAGCTAGGACTACAGGCACACACCACCATGTCTAGCTAATTTTTGTATTTTTAGTAGAGACGGGGTTTCACCATGTTGGCCGGGATGGTCTCGATCTCCTGACCTAGTGATCCTCCCGCCTCAGCCTCCCAAAGTGCTGGGATTACAGTTGTGACGCACTGCGCCTGGCCTTAATTTTTTAATTATAAAAGATCTTAGACTGGGCGTGGTGTCTCACGCCTGTAATCCCAGGACTTTGGGAGGCTGAGACGGGCAGATCACCTGAGGTCAGGAGTTCAAGACCAGCCTGGCCAACATAGTGAAACTAAACATAGTCTCTACTAAAAATGCAAAAATTATCCAGGCGTGGTGGTGGGCACATGTAGTCCCAGCTACTTGAGAGACTGAGGCAGGAGAATCACTTGAACCCGGGAGGAGGCGGAGGTTGCAGTGAGCTGAGATTGTGCCACTGCATTCCAACCTGGGCGACAGAGCAAGACTCATCTCAAAATCTCAAAAAAAACAAACCAAAACATATATGTAAATATATATGTGTATATATGTAAATATATGGGTGTGTGTATATATATATCTTAAACATATAGAAAATATAAAGAATAATACCATGCATATACTTATCACCCAGCTTTATAAAATCTTAACATTTTATTATATTTACCCCCAGATACTTTTTCTAGTAAATAGCACATTAATGAAATAGCAAAGCCTTAGTGTATTCCTATTCTCTTCTTCCCTCCCTCCTTAGAGGTAACACCTATCCTGAATTTGGTGTTTATTATGTTCTAACTGTGCTGTAATCCAATATGTACTATATACTCCAATCTATGCCATTCTTAATATTTTTGCTTAGTATGGTTTTTTGAGATTTACTTATGTTGATACATGTAACTTGAGTTCATTTTAACTGCTGTTTAGTATTTGGTTGTATGAATATCTGTACCACCATTTATCCGTTTCCTGTTTAATAAACATAAGGTATTTCCAGTTTTTTATTATTATACATAATAAACAATCTCTTATTTTTATTGTGGTAAAAAAACTTAATGTTAAATTTACCACCTTGGCCAGGCGCGGTGGCTCAAGCCTGTAATCCTAGCACTTTGGGAGGCCGAGGCGGGCGGATCACGAGGTCAGGAGATCGAGACCATCCTG
>NW_012106363.1:4136236-4139797 GCF_000951045.1 Mandrillus leucophaeus
CCGAGATGAAGTTTCCCTGTCGCCTAGGCTGGAGTGCAGTGGCACAATCTTGGCTCACTGCAACCTTTGCCTCCAGGGTTCAAGCGATCCTCTTACCTCAGCCTCCTGAGGAGCTGGGATTACAGGTGCCCACCACCACGTGGACCTGGCTAATTTTTGTATTTTTAGTAGACACGGGGTGTCACCATGTTGGCCAGGCCAGTCTCAAACTCCTGAATTCAAGTGATCCGCCTGCCTCAGCCTCCCAAAGTGCTGGGATTACAAGTGTGAGCCACCATGCCTGGCCTCATGATACTGGTTTTTAAAGAGTCTGAGCTGTTTGTCTTGTAGAATGTATCACTTCTGGAATTTTCTGGTTATTTCCTCATAGTTTCATAAACAGATATTGAGCTCTACAGGTCTGATTAGATTATCGTTAAACATTTTTGATGAGACTACTTTGTATGTGTTTCTCTGCTCCTCGCTGCATCATAGGAGGAGAAACATGATGTCATACTGTCCCACTATTAATGATGCTGAGTTTGTTTGATCATTTAAAGTGATAAATACCAGACTCCTTTGTTGTAAAGATATTTTTCCCCCTTTGTAATTAGTAAGTTATCTGTGGAGTGGTGCTACTTTGGTATTGTACTATTACTCTTCTCCAGCAACATTTCACCTCATGATGATGATCTTTGTGTAAATCAGGTAATTCATTGGTTTTTGGAAATAGTGATTTTTCTGATTCTGTCATTTCTTTTACACTGATTAGCTTTCAGTCTTCTGTAAGGATTTTTCTCACCGGTTGGGAATAAATTATAATTTTTTGTTTTTTGTTTTTTTTGAGATGGAGTCTCAAAAAAATTGAAATTGTGTGTTGAAATTGTGTGTTTCTTGCTCTGTCTCCCAGGCTGGAGTGCAGTGGAGTGATCATGGCTCACTGCAACCTCTGCCTCTTGGGTTCAAGTGATTCTTGTGCCTCAACTTCCCAATTAGCTGGGATTACAGGTGCCTGCCACCACACTCAGCTAATTTTTTGTATTTTTAGTAGAGACAAGGTTTCATCGTGTTGGCCAGGATGGTCCTAATCTCCTGACCTTGTGATCCGCCTGCCTTTCCCTCCGAAAGTGCTGAGATTACAGGTGTGAGTCACCACGCCCAGCCAATTTTTGTAGTTTTAATAGAAATGGGGTTTCACCATATTGGCCAGGCTGGCCCTGAACTCCTGACCTCAAGTGATCCTCCCGCCTCTGCTTCCCAAAGTCTTGGGATTACCGGCATGAGCCACCGTGCCTGGCATAAATTATAATTCCTACTAAAAAATTGAGATAAATTCTTAATTTTTTTTCTTTAACACTTTTCTGAGTAAGGAAATGGTACACTATCATCTCTAATGGTGGTAAATGAGTTTTTCACGATCATTGTTTTAGTGTCATGGATTTTAGTTTATTCTATGTTTTACCAACATTTACATTCTTTTTGATGCTCACGCTGTTCCGTATTTGGCCTGTGGGAGCCCTTTAAGCTTGGGCTATGAGTGCTTCCTTGCTTTTTGTCACAAGCAGTTCCTAGCTCACTTTGTATTTTTCCTTTCCTAGATGCAGAACCCTTACCCTTACCTTTATGTATATGACATTTTCTTCCCTTTCAGTAAATTATGAGTTTGGTGCAAAAGTAATTGCGGTTTTGTCATTAATGGTACAAGCCGCAATTACTTTTGCACCAACCTAATAGGTTATTTGTCTACCATATGCAGCTTCTGGAACCAAATTCTAAAAACTAAAGGTGCTTTAATTTTAACCCGATGTACTTAGTGTTTGACTCACTTCTGTGTCACTGGCATTGCTGGATTCTGGATGTTAGAACTCACAGCTTCCCTGACTTGAATATTCTTCGTGAAAGGCAGTATCTGAAGAGAGCATTGACCACCCCCTTGTCCCTGCCTCTCATGAGCAAACTTGTTTTTTTCTAAGATGAAAGGCACACAGAATAAAATTTAGAGGTTGAAATTGTGTGTTTCTAAGCTTTGGGATGTGGCGGTTTTATTATTATATAAAAACATCTGTGCGTCTATGCCCAAGTATGTCTTCCCTTTTCCTCATCTCTACACAGAGTGTTATGTAAGATTATGCTGTAATCGCATTTTTTAAATTATCACTAGGTTTTCATCATAAAAAAGAAGTGAGGCAAATTGTTCTTAATTAGGGAAAAATTTCAGATAGGCCGTAAACTCTGATATCTAGCTGTCTTAACTCAGGGTCTGGAACAGTGCCGAATCCTGTGGCTTTCTGTTATGTACTGTAGACTCAGGAGGAAAGTCAGGGCAGCCACAATGTTTTCTGAAAATTCATCACACTAATAAAGGTTAATACAAATGAAAGATACAGCAGAACTGCATTCTAAAGTGGGTTTCGGAGTAGACTAATTCCTGTCTTAGCAAAGAATGTTTTGTTAGACTTCTACAGTGTAGTGGTGTTTGAGTAATCTTACTGATTTCAGGTTACTCAAAGCCAGACAATAACACTATTCTGATATTTATCTGAAATTCATATTTCAGTTGCTTTTTACCATTTTGTCATATTTATAAGGTTATTCTCAACCTGGTTTCATAACAATACTGGTCCCAAATTAAATCCTGCTTGTATATTCAGGGAAGCACACCTGTTTCTTGTGTTTGTTTTCAGGCATAGTGAATCTCTCTGAAAGGCTATTCTGACACATTTGCCAATAAGACCTAGTAGCTGCTTTTATTTTTGTTTTTGAAAAGCTCCCATTACAGGAAAAAGAAATTCTAAAGTACACATTCTTGAGGAAATGCTTAGGCTGTCATTCTTCCAACTACGGTCATGTTTTAATAGAACTGTCAAGGAGTTGCCTAGGTACTCTATGACAGAGCTGGTCATGCAGCTTTGGGAGAGCTGGATATAAACCTTAGGGAATTAACCATTCAGACAGCAACACGTTCTTTTTTTTTTTTTTTTTTTTTTTTGAGACAGCGTCTCGCTGTGTCATCCAGGCTGGAGTGCAGTGGCGCGATCTCGGCTCACTGCAAGCTCTGCCTCCCGGGTTCACGCCATTCTCCTGCCTTAGCCTCCCAAGTAGCTGGGACTACAGGCGCCTGCCACCTTGCCCGGCTAGTTTTTTTGTAGTTTTTAGTAGAGACGGGGTTTCACTGTGTTGGCCAGGATGGTCTCGATCTCCTGACCTCGTGATCTACCCATCTTGGCCTCCCAAAGTGCTGGGATTACAGGCTTGAGCCACCGCGCCCGGCCAGCAACACCTTCTTGATCATGAAGACCTTTATTCCTGACTTTTGATTTTCTAAAAAGCTGTTAGTGTAAATCTCCTTGCCATGTCAGTAGTTCTTTGAAAACCTCTAATCTCCCCTATCTATGTATCTATTTATTTGTAACAGGAAAAATGTATGTGTGATCATTCATCTCCTCAAACTGATATTTATGTATTCCTTTACTTGATATTTGGAAACAGATAACCGTGTAGAAATTTGCTGTAAATAAAAATGACAGTTTTTCAGTGAACATCTTTTATGCTGTCTTAATTTTTTTTTTTTTTTTTTGAGAC
>NW_012106363.1:4141125-4143557 GCF_000951045.1 Mandrillus leucophaeus
CACCTTAACCATTTTAAGTATACAGTTAGTAGTGTTTAATCACATTGTTGTGCAACAGATCTCTAGAACTCTTTCGTCTTGCAGTACGGAAACTCTGTACTCATTAAACAACTTCTTGTTTCCTCCCTTCCCCAGGCTCTGGGAACCACCCTTTTACTTTCCGTCTCTAGGAATTTCACTACCCTGGTGTAAGTGTAAGTGGAATCATACAGAGTTTGTCTATTTTGTGACTGGCTTGTTTCACTTAGCCCAGTGTCCCCAAGGTTCATCCATGTTGTGGCATGTGCTAAGATTTCCTTTCTTTTAAGGCTGAATAATATTCCATTCCAGATTTTGCTTATCGCTTTATCTGTTGATAGACATTTGTGTTGTTTTTACCTTTTGGCTATTGGGAGTAATGCTGATATGAACATGAGTATACAAACATCTTTTCAAGACCCTGCTTTCAATTATCTTGGGTATATGCCCAGAAGTGGAATTGTGGATCATGTAATTCTATTTCTGATTTTTTGAGGAAACTTCATACTGTTTTCCATAGTGGCTGAACCACTTTATATTGCCACCAGCAGTTCACAAAGGTGCCAACCTCTCTGCAGCCTAACACTTTTTCTTTTTCTTCTCTTCTTTTCTTTTCTTTTTTCTTTCTGTTTTTGAGATGGAGTCTTACTCTGTCGCCCAGGCTGGAACGCAGTGGTGTGATCTCGGCGCACTATAGCCTCCATCTCCTGGGTTCAAGCGATTCTCCTGCCTCAGCCTCCCAAGTAACTGAGATTACAGGCGTGCGCCACGATGCCCAGCTAATTTTTGTATGTTAGTAGAGACGGAGTTTTACCATGTTGACCAGGCTGGTCTCGAACTCCTTACCTCAAGTGATCCGCCTGCCTCGGCCTCCCAAAGTGCTGGAGGCGTGAGCCACCACACCCGGGTTTTTTTTTGTTTGTTTTTTGTTTTTTTAAAGGCTTTGGATATCCCTTTTAGGGCAATATTTATTTTGTTAAAAAAATTTTTTTTTTTTGCTAATAGTAGCCATTCTAATGGGTGTGTTTTAATTTGGTTGTTTTGTTTTTGTTTTTAGACAGCGTTTTGCTCTTGTTACCTAGGCTAAAATGCAATGACATGATTTCGGCTCATTGCAACCTCTGCCTCCCAGGTTCAAGCGATTCTCCTGCCTCAGCGTCCCGAGTAGCTGGGATTACAGGCTTGTGCCACCATGCCCGGCTAATTTTTGTATTTTTAGTAGAGATGGTGTTTCACTATGTTGGCCAGGCTAGTCTCGAACTCCTGACCTTAGGTTATCCACCCACCTTGGCCTCTGAAAGTACTGGGATTATAGGCATGAGCCAGCACGCCCAGCCCTTTAATTTGTTTTTAAACTTAATTTTATCTTTTATCAAACTGAGTTTTAGATTTTTTTTTTTTTTTTTTTTTTTTGAGATGGAGTCTTATTCTGTTGCCCAGACTGGAGTGCAGTAGTGCCATCTTGGCTCAGTGCCACCTCTGCCTGCCAGGTTCAATGATTCTCCTGCCTCAGCCTCTCAAGTAGCTGGGATTACAGGTGACCCGGCTAGTTTTTGTATTATTAGTAGAGACGTGGTTTTACATTGTTGTCCAGGCTGGACTCAAACTCCTGACCTCAAGTGATCCGCCTGCCTCGGCCTTTCAGAATACTGGGATTACAGACGTGAGCCACTGTGCCCGGCCTTGAGTTTTAGATTTTCATGCAATCAGATTTATTATATTGTTTCTATATGGGTGTGTGTGTGTGTCTTCATGAAGGAATCCTCCCCTATATGGAGGTAATGGTTTCATCTTATCTTCTAAAAGTTGTTAAAGTGTGCTTTTTACCTTTAGGTCTCTAATCCACCTGGAATTTATTTTGATGTTTCGTGTGAAGTACAGATCATATTTTTTTTTTCATAAAGATAACCCTGAAGTATGGATCCAGTTTTCTTTCCATAAGGATAGTCTAGTGGCCGAGCATCCTTTATTGAATAGTCCATCTGTTCCCTACAACTTCATAATGCCACTAATATGTTTCCATATATATGAGAGTTTGTATCTGTATTTTCTCTATTCCATACCGTTGGTCTGTTGGCCTATCTTGTACTGGTACTGCAGTGCCTTAATTCTCATAGGTTTATAATAATTGTTTATATTTGATAGGGCAAGTCTCACTCCCTTGTTCTTTATTTTTCAGGCTTTCTGTCATATTGGTATTTTTTATTTATTTGTTTATTTTTTTTTGAGACAGAGTCTCGCCCTGTCACCCAGGCTGGAGTGTAGTGGCTCTATCTCGGCTCACTGCAGCCTCTGCCTCCTGGGTTCAGGCAATTCTCCTGCCTCAGCTTCCTGAGTAGCTGGGACTAGAGGTGCGCACCACCATGCCAGGCTAATTTTTATTAATTTATTACAGATAGGGTTTCAGCATGTTG
>NW_012106363.1:4143757-4151641 GCF_000951045.1 Mandrillus leucophaeus
GCAAGCTCCGCCTCCTGGGTTCACGCCATTCTCCTGCCTCAGCCTCCCCAGTAGCTGGGACTACAGGTGCCTGCCACCGCGCCTGGCTAATTTTTTTGTATTTTTAGTAGAGATGGGGTTTCACTGTGTTAGCCAGGATGGTCTCTATCTCCTGACCTTGTGATCTGCCCGCCTGGGCCTCCCAGAGTGCTGGGATTACAAGTATGAGCCACCGCACCCGGCCCCAAATTGATAAATTTTAATGAAGCTATTTGTTGTCCAATATATATTCACATGATGTATAACGGACTTTTCCTAAAGAAGAGAAAAATTATACCTTCCTTACCTAGTAACTTATCACTTGTTTTGAATGAGCCTACAATTTCCATTCAACTTTTAGTTTTGTTGGAGTGATTTTATATAGGGATATCTTCAAATGGAAGGGAACCTTATTGTAATTTGGTGTCTTGTATAAGGACTGGGTAAAAACATTGAAGTTTTATGGTGTCAAGGCTTCCTTGATCATAAGGAAATTAAACCTATTCAAACCAGTTCATATAAAAGAGTTTCCGATGTCACATGCAGGGTTGAAAAAAACATAAACTGGGGGAGATTTATCTGAAGGAAAAAGGAAATAGCTGTTGCAGAATCTAAGGAAAAGCTGAACAACCCAAACCTCAGAAAAGGCTGGAACCAAAACAGTAGCAGGTTCTTCCGCAAGAGTTTGCGGACTCTAGTGTTCTGCTGTAAATAGGCTTTAGTCTCCGTGAGGCATAATTCAGATTCCTGGGGGAGATCTGATTTGGTCAGTTGAAAGGTTGATTTTCCCCTGGGCCAGATATCTGCCCCAGGTTCAACTCCAGTTGGGGGTGAGGAAGGGGAAGATTTTGGTACAAACAGAGCAGTTTTGGGAGTGGCTGGAATCAGAGGCATATCTTTCTTAGAACAGTGATTCTCACTTTTCTCAGGAGTTTTTACACTGGTAAAAATTTTTGAGGACCCTTAAGAGCTTTTGTTTATGTGGGTTATATACGTTGATATTTACTATATTAGATATTAAAATGGAAGACATTTAAAAATATTTGTTACTGGCCGGGCGCGGTGGCTCAAGCCTGTAATCCCAGCACTTTGGGAGGCCGAGACGGGCGGATCACGAGGTCAGGAGATCGAGACCATGCTGGCTAACACAGTGAAACCCCGTCTCTACTAAAAAATACAAAAAACTAGCCGAGCGAGGTGGCGGGCACCTGTAGTCCCAGCTACTCGGGAGGCTGAGGCAGGAGAATGGTGTAAACCAGGGAGGTGGAGCTTGCAGTGAGCTGAGATCTGGCCGCTGCACTCCAGCCTGGGCGACAGAGCAAGAATCCTTCTCAAAAAAAAAAAAAAAAAAAAAAAAAATTGTTACTATAAAATAATAAACCTATCTCATTAACATACATAATATATTTTTATGAAAAAATAAGTTTTTGAAAAATTAGAAGAGTGGCTTTTTTACATTTTTGCAAATCTCTTAAATATCCAGCTTAATGGAAGGCAGCTAGATTTTCATATCTGCTTTTATTCAGTCTGATGTGATAATTTGTTTTGATTGAAGTACCTAAAGAAAATATGGCCTGAAAGAACATGTAGTTGGAAAAGGGAGAAGTATTTTACAGCCTTTTCAGACAATTGTGCATATTCTTTTCTGATACTACACCAAAACTTGACAAGTGTTAGTTTCTTATAAATTAAGTTGCAGTATGAAATCTGAAATCATATTGATGTTACTGTTACATTAAAATCCATTAATCTGACTTGCACTTGAATGGATCTTTTACCCATATGTGATTTTAGAATATCGTGCTGTGGTCTTTTGGGAAATACTTGTTAATTGAGTTAAGCAGATATTCTAAATGTTTAAACATTTTATAATACAATATCAAAAAAAAACTATATTAGTTATTGTCACCACCCATTTCATCAGCAAAGTCTGTAAGTATTGGGAAGCTGTCAAGTAGCTACAAGTTTTCTACAATTCTAGGTTTTCACTAGAAACCTGGATTTTATCATTGGCAACAAATACTTGTTTTCCTCAAAGTGACAGACTCCATTTTCAAGAAAATGTCTGCTAAATATTCACGTCTAAATAACCAGTTTGTTCTTTGTTCCAAGTAAAAGTAGGGTTCCATGGAAAAAGCAGCTAGTTAACTCACAGCTCAGAGTCACAAGTGCTTTTCCTGGAGACAGCCCATTGTACTTGAGTATCTTGCGGAAGTGCTTTATGCATACTTCCCCGTTTTATTACAGACTATTTAAAAGACCTACACTCAAGGGTTTAGATTTAATTAATAATTTTTATTGCTTCATCAAGAACATTCTTAAGTGCAAGCAATTGTTTTTTAAAAAATCACCTATGTGTGATGGCAAAAGACAATGACTGTAGCACAGTTCGATGTCATTACTCATGCTGATGAGTAATTGTTCATGCTGATGAGTAAGAGCTCATGCTAGCAGTGGTCCCTAACCTTTTTGGCCCCATGGACCGGTTTTGTGGAAGATAGTTTTTCCACGACCTGGTAGTTGGGATGGTTTTGGGATGAAACTGTTGCACCTCAGATCATCAGGTATTAGATAACTGATAAGGAGCGTGCAACCTAGATTCCTCCCATTTGCATTTCACAGTAGGGTTGAGGCTCCTATGAGAATCTAATGCCATGGCTGATCTGACAGGAGGCACAACTCAGGCAGTAATGCTTGCTCGCCCGTCCACCACTCACCTCCTGTGCGCCTGGTTCGTAACAAGCCATGGGTCGGTAAGGTCTGCAGCTCTGGGGTTGGGGACCCCTGTGCTAAGGCACCAGCAGTTTTACCCATTATTGCCTTTGTACTATCAGCACAAATATCAACATAATGAAAAAGGCAAACAGTTTCTTGGTATTGTTATGAAAATAATGTTGCCTTCACAGACCACTTGAAAGAGACCTCCAGGAATCTACTGGGACCACACTTTGAGAATCACAACCTTAAGAGAGGTTTTGGGTGGGGAAACAAAGGTCAATACTTGAAGCACAGGTGTTTCCTGATAGAATTTTACCGGATTGTAAGTGCAGTCACTTAGCATCACTGAACATAATGTCAACATGAATGGGACATTTTTAAAGATCATAAAAAGTTTCAAATTTCTTTTGAACGGAAATGTTTTTCTAGGAATTATCATTTACTTTTTTTTTTTTGAGACGGAGTCTTGCTGTGTCACCAAGGCTGGAGTGCAGTGGCACAATCTCGGCTCACTGCAACCTCCGCCTCCAGGTTCAAGCAACTCACTTGCCTCAACTTCCCAAATAGCTGGGATTACAGGTGCCTGCCACGTGGTGGTGCCCAGCTAATTTTTGTATTTTTAGTAGAGATGGGGTTTCACCACGTCAGCCAGGCTGGTCTCGAACTCCTGACCTCAGGTGATCTGCCTGCCTGGGCCTCCCAAAGTGCTGGGATTACAGGCGTAAGCCACTGTGCCCGGCCTGGAATTATCATTTTCTAACAGCAGAGTTTATGGTGTTTGGATTTTCAGCCAGATGGTCTTTCAAGTATATGATAATCTTAGGGCAAACCATTTTAATGAAGCTTATGGAATTTGTCTCATGTAGTAGTACATACAGCTTAATGGTTTTTTTCAAACACTTCAATATATTTTGAAAATCTGTCACAATCTGAGGGGGGCAAAAATCTGAGCTCTAAAAATTGCATTTGGGCAGGTCCTGCCTTTCTAGAAAAGGCATAGAAGAGAAAGTTTAGACTGAGAATCCTCCATTCTAGCTTTGTATCTTTTGGTCATTAAAGGGTCTCTCTAAAGAGGAAGAGACCTCCCTACCCACAATAATTTATTTATTTATTTATTTATTTTTTGAGATGGAGTTTCACTCTTGTTGCCCAGGATGGAGTGCACTGACATGATTTTGACTAACCGCAACCTCTGCCTTCCCTGTTCAAGTGATTCTCCTGCCTCGGCCTCCCAAGTAGCTGGGATTACAGGCATGCGCCACCATGCCCAGCTAATTTTGTAATTTTAGTAGAGACGGGGTTTCTTGATGTTGGTCAGGCTGGTCTTGAACTCCAGACTTCAGGTGATTCGCTTGCCTTGGCCTCCCAAACTCCTGGGATTACAGGCGTGAGCCACCGCGCTTGGGCTTAAATATGTTTTATGGTAGAGAAGGGAAGGGAATAGTGTTAACTGACTTTTCTTTTTAACAGATACCTGTTGAGTGACTATAAGCAAAAGCATAGAAGGTCAGGGAGGGGTATGTTCTGAAATGAGTGGGGGATTAAACCAGTATTATATCTTTGGTGCTTAGAAGAGGAAGAGGTCTTTGGGGAAGCTGGAGTGAGACTCAGGACTGTCTTCGTGAAGGTTACATTTGAACTGAGCTTTGAAGGGTGGGTATTTTGAAGGCTGGAATTTCCATTGGCATAGATGGGGAAGGGAACTGAGGCAGAAGAAATGTCATGAGTGAAAATGTGGAGGTGGGGAAGTGCAGTGTTAGCATAGGGTGTGTACTAGAAATGATGAAGAGCATAGCGTGGCTGAAGCAGAAGATGGGATAATGGAGGATAAGACTGGAAAATAAATGGGCTCAGAGCATGGAAGGTTTTCGACTATGGCCAAGCAGTTTGGGTTTAATGTGGTAAAGCATGAGAGATTGAAAATTTTTGATTGAAGAAATAACATGATTAGGGTATGCTTTCACAAATTTTGTTACTGATTTATTGACTATTTTTTTAGTAGCTGCTCTGTGCCATATAAGTGAGGCAAAGTTTATATGATGATGAGCCTCATAGAAAATCCCCTCTCACAGAATTTGTAGTCTAGAAAAGGAACTTCAACAAGCTAATGTAGTTATAAATTATTGTAAATGTAATGAAGGAAAGGAATAAATTATTATTATTATTATTATTATTTTGAGATGGAGTCTTGCTCTGTCTCCCAGGCTGGAGTGCAGTGGGGCAATCTCAGCTCCCCGCAAGCTCCACCTCCCGGGTTCACGCCATTCTCCTGCCTCTCAGCCTCCCGAGTAGCTGGGACTACAGGCACCCACCACCACAGCCGGCTAATTTTTTTGAATTTTTTAGTAGAGATGGGGTTTCCCCGTTAGCCAGGATGGTCTCAGTCTCCTGACCTCGTGATCCACCCACCTGGGCCTCCCAAAATGCTGGGATTACAGGCATGAGCCACCGCACCTGGCCAGAATAAATTATTAAGGAAAATAATGAGGAGATTAGATTTAGTTGGAGGAGTCAGGGAAGGCCTTGCTGAGGCAGTAAATATTAATTGGGTACCAACTGTGTGCCAGATGCTATTCTAGATGCTGCGAACAAAAACAGACAAAAATCCCTACTCTCATGGAGCTTATGTTCAGGTTGCAAACGATAAACAAAATATATGGTATATTGGAAAGTGATAAGTTTCAAGGAGAAAAATACAACCCGAAAAAGGGATAGATAGGGAATGTTGGGGTGGGAGTAGGTGTTGTGATTTTAGATAGAATGGCTAGGGAAGGCCTCACTAACACATCGAAGGTAATGCTTGAATAAATATCTGTAGAAGATGAAGGAGTGAACTAGCACTTTAGACAAAAGAAATAGCAAAAACCATAAGGTATGTATGTGCCTGCCATACTCAAGGAACCAGCAAGAAGACCAGAATGGCTGGAGTTAAGTGAACAAGAGAGAAAGTAGTAGAAATGAGGTCAGAGAGATTGATGGAAGTCCAAATGTTGTAGAGCAGTGGTTCTCACTTTTAGCTGTTTGTTAGAATCACCTGGGGAACTTTTTCTACTGATGCTTGGGCTGCACCCATACCACTTAAATAAGAATCTGCAGGTGGGACTTAGTGACAGAAGAGATGGAGAGAAGTGGATGGATTTGAGAAGTATGTTAAAGAAAGAATTCATTTAATTATAGATTGAATGTGGGGGTTGAGGAAGAGGAAAGTGTCAAGAATGACTCCCAGGTTTCTGGCTGAAGCAACTGGATGGGTAGACGTGTCACTTACTGAGATGAGGGTGGGAGATAGGAATGGGAGGAGTAGGTGTGGAATTTGGAGGGAAGATCAGAAATCAGGAGTTCAATTTTAGACATGTTAAATTTGAGATGCGAATGAAGCTAAGTATAAATATGTTAAGTAGGCAGATATATGAGTGGAGCTTGAAATGAAATCAGAGCTTGAGGTAATACAGTTTTATATCATCCACTTATTGATGGTCTTGAAAGTATCTAAATAACATCATATAGGACGAACTTAATGGCGAAAGAACTGGAGATATGGAAACTAGCCTACTTTAGTAATCTGAACAAGAATTGGTACTAATTTGAATCAGGATAGTGTCAGTGGCACTAGAAAAGCATAAGTAGGTTGGAGGTTTAAGGACTGAGGAGCCTGTGTGTAACAGAGGTGGACAATAGGCAAAGAATGAAAGATAACATTGAGATATAAAGCCTGGGTGAATGATCTGTCCATTAGCAGATATGAAGCTGTCGGAGGAGCTGATTTGGGAAAAAAGGTAGTGCTTGGCTTTGGTTGTATTGATGTTTAGGAGAGGCTGCCTAGCAGGCAGGCGGTTGGGTCTATTGTACCAAGTTTTGGAAGAATAGATGAGGTTTCATTTACATAAAATTGATTCACCATGGGAGCAGCAACATTTATGAAAATAACATCCCCAGATGTATTCTGACCTGTTCGGATCTCTGCGATGTGGTCCTTGCCTGTTTCTTTTAGTGTTTTCCTTTGATGACCGCGTTCAAGCTGTACTGTGTTTCTTTCTATTCTTCCAGTATACCCAGCTAGGTCTTCCTTTGGGCTTTTGCACTTTTTGTTTTCTCATTTTAACTCTTCTCTCCTTCTTGGTAGAGGGATAAGAGGGCTGAGAAAAATTCAGAAGTTGTTGTCTGGGAAGTGGAGAAAGTCCCAAGCAGATCTTTGCTAAGGTGTGGGAGCATGGATGAGCACATGAGGTAGAATGACTGTGGGAGCCCTTGACGTTGACATTTGGTCAACACAAAGACACAGAGTACCATGTTGGTCTCAGTGTATCCCAGTAGTCAAATCTGTTGACCAGAGATGCTACAGCAGTGGTAGTTCTTTTCCACTTGGTTGTCTGACGATGGTGGTGGTGATGCTCCACCTTTGAAATATAACTTGACTTGGTGATGACTTGACTCATTGCTACCTGTCCTGCCACTGCTGATGAAAACATCTTCTGCATAGGTGAGAAACTCCCTGCAGGGAAAGCTATGGATAAATTATTTCAGAAACTTGCTGGCTTGAAGAAACAACATGAAAACAGGGAAGTTCCTTGCAGTCCACTTTGACATATTGTTAGGAATTACTTCTCATTAGGAGCACCTATGTGGCTCTTTAATTGGTGGTGTTAGTAGTAAATGGGAGTAATGCACTCCACATGAATCCTTAAACAGACTTGAGATTTAAAAATCAACGTGGTATTTTTTCAGAACAAAAGTATTTGCTTTTGCTGATTATAAAATAATTCTTGGAAAAAAATAGAAAAGTATAAAGAAAAAAGTAAAAAATTACCCCAAATCCCACCATACAGAGTTAACTACAGTTAACATTTTCTGAACATCTTATTGGGCATTTCTCTAAATGTGTATGTGCATGTAGATATTTATATCTTTACAAAAAAATTGATTGTTTTTAAAATTGCCTTAAACATTCAGCATATTGTAGACCTCTTATACCAGTAAAAAAATAACTTCTCAAAGTAACTACATAGAATTCTGTTGTATGAATTCATCATATTTTATTTGGCCAATTTCCCAATAATGAACTTTTTTCCTCCAGTTTTTCCTTATAAATTTTGCGGTGACAGCTGGGTGAGGTGGCTCACGCCTGTAATCCCAGCACTTTGGGAGGCC
>NW_012106363.1:4152721-4155046 GCF_000951045.1 Mandrillus leucophaeus
TGTTAGCCAGGATGGTCTCGATCTCCTGACCTCATGATCCACCTGCCTCGGCCTCCCAAAGTGCTGGGATTACAGGCGTGAGCCACAGCGCCTGGTCTAAATCAATTTTATTTGTGTAGCAACTGTTTTCTTCTTTCCATCTGATAAGTTGATTTTTAAGTACCAATTCCTAGATCTTACTAGACCTATAAAAGATAATTTTGGAGTGGGGAAAAACATAGAGAATTAAAATTCTGGGCATCTTATGTTAATTGGCAGCTAATGGGTTCTTAGTCACATTTGTTAACTGCCAAGAAAGTGACACTAGGAATTTAGAGTATACTGGGGCGGTTAGGAAATGCTTCAGAACAAGGTAGGACTTGACTTGGACCTGGAAGGGTAGTATTCAGATAGGAGGTAGAACATTTCTGGCTTTCAGGGTTTTGTATAAATTTGAGAAAGGCGTATGGTTGTATGTGTGAGCTGGCAAACAGGCTAGGGTCAACTAATTGGAGAGGAGGGTTTGTGTTGTGGTGTAGTGGAGAGGTTTTTATGGGAGTTATGTCCCAGAGGACTGATTTTATTTTTAGTACATCTGAAGTTGTGTAGTATGCAAGTGTAAGATAAAGCAGAAAGCTAGATGTGGCCTAATTTTAAGCAAACTGGATACATTGAAGTCTCTTTTTACAAGAAATACCCGAGAAAGGTTCTTTATATGTAAATTATTTAAATAATGATCTTCCCAATACTTAAATATTTATTTTACTCTGTAGTTCTCTATATATAGACATGTTGCAACTTTTGTGGATAGCAAAAGAGTTTGATATTATAAACTCTTTTATAATATCAAAGAGTTCAGACAAGGTAGTTTGTGAAGTTCTTTCTGAAGCAGAGATTATTACATCACTTTTAAGAATACCTGGCCGGGCACGGTGGCTCACACCTGTGGTTACAGCACTTTGGGAGGCCGAGGCAGGCAGATCACCTGAGGTCAGGAGTTTGAGATCAGCCTGACCAACATGGAGAAACCCCGTCTCTAATAAAAATACAAAAAATTAGCCAGGCGTGGTGGCACGTGCCTGTAATCCTAGCTACTTGGGAAGCTGAGGCAGGAGAATGACTTGAACCTGGGAGGTGGAGGTTGCGGTGAGCCAAGATTGCGCCATTGCACTCCAGCCTGGGCAATGAGAGTGAAACTGTCTCAAAAAAAAAAAAAAGTCATGCACAGTGGCACGTGCCTGTAATCCTAGCTACTTGGGAAGCTGAGGCAGGAGAATGACTTGAACCTGGGAGGTGGAGGTTGCGGTGAGCCAAGATCTGTCTCTTATACACATCTAGATGTGTATAAGAGACAGCCATTGTACTCCAGCCTGGGCAATGAGAGTGAAACTGTCTCAAAAAAAAAAAAAAAAAAAAGAAAAGAAAAAAAAAATTTTCATTCGAAAAATATTTTATGGCTAAGACTGAGCTGCTAGAAGATGCTGTGAGATCAAGAGGAATTATTATATAATAGTTTTAAATTATCCTCATATACATTATCCATCAACATTTATCTCATGCTGAGTCCTATTTTATCTTGAATTCACTCCCATGATGTCTTTTAATCTATGTCCAGGCTACGTAAATAATTACTATTATTTTAGTCAAGATAGAATTTTGGGTGTAAATCTATAGGAAAAATTACATCATGCGTTCCAAAGTAAAATGTTAAGGATTTCTTTTTTAATACCTGTTTTGGAATATTTATATCACTTTTTACATCCTTTAGTATTTCAATTTTGATGATAATTGAGAATTGACTAGTACTTTTTTAAACTCAGGAACTTTCTTTTTAAAGTATATAACCATGTTCAGAGCTTAATTCAGGGGCATACATTAAGTATCTCCTTCCTAGCGTTACATTCTTTTCACTCAATTATACAACTTTTGACCAATGTAAGGCACCATGAGGTGACTGACTGGCTCTTCTGACAGGCCCTCTTAGGATGCTGTTAACTTGGTGGGATCTTGAAGATTCAGGATCTGTTCCTCAGTTTTGCAAGTAAACTCAGTTTCTTCATTGTTTCCAGAGTTAATTCCAGAGTCTCACTCTGTCTCTCAGGCTAGAGTGCAGTGACACGATCTTGCCCACTGCAACCTCTGCCTTCTGGGTTAAGGCCATTCTCCTGCCTCAGCCTCCTGAGTAGCTGGGACTACAGGCATACACCAGCATGCCCAGCTAATTTTTTTGTATTTTTAGTAGAGACGGGGTTTCACCATGTTGGTCAGGCTGGCCTCCAACTCGAGATCTCAAATGATCCACCTGCCTTGGCCTCCCAGAATGTTAGGATTACAGGCGTGAGCCAC
>NW_012106363.1:4155096-4158556 GCF_000951045.1 Mandrillus leucophaeus
GAGATCTCAAATGATCCACCTGCCTTGGCCTCCCAGAATGTTAGGATTACAGGCGTGAGCCACTGCTCCCGGCCATGAAAGTCAAAGTTTTTAGACATGCAATACCTATAGAAGTGATTGGGTTAATTATAAATCTCAAGAACATTGGACAACAATTTAAAAACTTACTTTGGAAAGTTATTTGTATAGCCAGGTGCAGTGGCTCATGCCTGTAATCCTAGCACTTTGGGAGACCGAGGCAGGTGGATTGCCTGAGCTCGGGAATTTGAGACCAGCCTGGGCAACACGGTGAAACCCCGTCTCTACTAAAATACAAAAAATTAGCTGGGCATGGCGGTGTGTGCCTGTAGTCCCACCTACTTGGGAGGCTGAGGCAGGAGAATTGCTAGAACCTGGGAGGCAGTGGTTGCAGTGAGTGAAGGTCGCGCCACTGCACTCCAGCCTGGGTGACAGAGCTAGACTCCATCTCTTTAAAAAAAAAAAAAAAGAAAGTTATATGTATTACCTGATCTGATTGGATAAACTTTTCTGACAGCTATAGGCAGTAACCAATAAATACGCACTTTGATTACTAGACTGTTTACAGCCTATTGTGAGCTATTGTTTTCTTTTATGTCATAGTAGTTTGCTATGGCAACCCCAGCAAACATTGCTTTAATTTGTTCTTGACAGTACGAGCAAGCTCAGTGTTAAATTGTCTTTGGATTTGATTTTTGGGTTTGTTTCATGTCATTTATTTTTTTCTCCTTGGTCCACTGCCACTTAATACCAATCTCAAGTCCAAGAAACAGATTCTTGTGTCTTGGAAACAGTAGATTGTATTGAGGGGTGTGATTCCTTTTCCTCAGTCCGAGGCCTGTTTGTTTAATTGTTGGTTGGAATATTTGTGAGGTTTTTATTGTTTTGTTTTGGTGTTGTTTAAAATTTTTATTTGAAAACACTTAACCTAAAATTTTTATTTACTAATCTGTGGAATTCAGTCTGATAAATGGGATGTTGACTGTAATAAGTAGAATTTTCAAGCACCTAGAAGATTTTTATTTTTCTTCAGCTGCAACTCAAATCATATGCCTGCAGGTAAGGGTTTCTTTATTAGTGATAGAATTTGGGGACCTCCCAGATAACTACCAACCTCTGCCTCCTGTGCTCAAGTGATCCTTCCACCCCAGTCTCCCAAGTAGCTGGGACCACAGGCACGAGCCATCACTCTTGGCTAATTTTTGTATTTTTTTGTAGAGATCGCGTTTTGTCATGTTGTCCAGGTTGTCTCGAACTCTTGGGCTGAAGTGATCCTCCCACCTCGACCTCCCAAAATACTGGGATTACAGGCATGAACCACTGCACCCAGCCCAAAGTAATTCTTTTGTTTGTTTGTTTCTGAGAGAGTCTTGCTGTCGCCAGACTGGAGTGCAGTGGTGTGATCTTGGCACACTGCAACCTCTGCCTCCTGGGTTCAAGTGATTCTCCTGCCTCAGCTTCCCTAGTATCTGGGACTACAGGCGCACACCACCACGCCCGGCCAGTTTTTGTATTTTTTTAGTAGAGATGGGGTTTCATCATGTTGGTCAATCTCTTGACCTCATGATCCACCCACCTTGGCCTCCCAATGCCTGGGATTACATGCATGAGCCACCGCGCCCGGCCCCAAAGTAACTCTAATATTTGACTTTCCATCCCATTTAATTCAACTCACCCTCCCCTTTCCAGTTCATGCCCTGTTGGCTACCTGGAAGTATTTGCTCTGAGCCCAGTGTCTGCAGTTGGGCCCTACCAGTAAATTGTGGTGTAGTCAGAGCAAAGACTAGAAGACCGCCTTCATTTTGAAAGAGAAATTTCTGGTTCTCAGCATAATACCAGTTGGTTTTATGTGTAGGTATATATAAGGTTGGCTTTGATTCTGAGTTCTTCCCACTGATGCTTAAAATTGTGAGGTTTGTGTTTCAGTGACTCCTGATAGTAGAAGAAACTGGGGCCAAGTTTTGTTGTTGTTTTATTTAGTTATTTATTTTAAGAGAGGGGGTTTTCCTATGTTTTCCAGGCTGGACTTGACCCCCTGAGCTCAAGAAATTCCGCCTGCCTCAGTCTGTCTCATAGCTGGGCATGGTAGGGGGCAGTTTTCTTAAGAGATTTAGTGTTGGGTGTAGTTGGTATACTTGGGTGAGGAGAAAAAATAATGTGTTGGGAATAGTCTCATATGAATTTTCATAAATTGTATTTTCCTACTTACAAAATTAGAGGGAGCTTCAGTTGAAAACAAATATACCACTTTAGAGATACTAAGTTTCTCTGATTCTAAAATATGCAGGTTTTTTTGCATTTCAGTTTAAGAGCAAAGTATTGCTTTTTTCTTTTCCTCCTCAAAATTAATAGCATGTTAAAATCGAAGATGTAATAAATATTTATAATAGCAAGTTACAGGAAAGGAAAATGGGAACTTCACATACATTTATTTTGATTTTAGGAATTCATATATTCCTCCTCACCACATACATACACACCCACTCCTAGAATTGCCTTGTGTTTACATAGTCCTTTGCAAATACTTTCAGTTAAAACTAAGATGATACTCAATAGTGTGTGCCTGTAGTCCCAGCTATTAGGAGGGCTGACGCTAGAGGATCCCTTGAGCCCAGGAATTCAAGTCCAGCCCAGGCACCATAGGAGTACCTTGTCTGTCTCTCTTTTTTAAAGATACCTCTCACTCTATTACATAGGCTAGAGTGGCTATTCAAGACACAATCATAGCAACCTGCAGCCTTGAACTCCTAGCCTCAAGTGATCCTCCTGCCTCAGCCTCCCTAGTAGCAGGGACTACAGGCATGTGCCACCATACTAGGCTCCTTTTTTTTTTTTGCCCAAGCTGGAGTACAGTGGCACGATCTTGGCTCACTGCAACCTCCGCCTCCAGGGCTCAAGGGATTCTTATGCCTCAGCCTCCCGAATAGGTGGAACTACAGGCATGCGCCACCACGCCTAGCTGATTTTTGTATGTTAGTAGAGATGGGGTTTCACCATGTTGCCCAGGGTGGTCTGGAGCTCCTGAGCTCAGGCAATCCACTGGCCTCGGCCTCACAAAGTGCTACTATCTTTTTTTAAAAAAAGAAAGAAAAGAAAAAAGAAACTAACATGCAATTTCCAAAGTGGATGCCATGAATTAATTTAATAATTACTTATTCAGTATCTACCACATGCCAGACATTGTAACAGTTATTTAATTAAACATTTAGTTGGGTGTGGTGGCAGCATACCTGTAGTCTCAGCTTCTGGGAAGGTCAGGGTAGGAGGATCACTTGAGTCCCTGAGTTTGAGAACAGCCTGGGCAACATAGCGAGACACTGTCACTAGTAAAAAACAGTTTTAAAAATGCCCAAAGAGGCCGGGCGCGGTGGCTCAAGCCTGTAATCCCAGCACTTTGGGAGGCCGAGATGGGTGGATCACGAGGTCAGGAGATCGAGACCAT
>NW_012106363.1:4158606-4164487 GCF_000951045.1 Mandrillus leucophaeus
AACCCGGGAGGCAGAGCTTGCAGTGAGCTGAGATCCGGCCACTGCACTCCAGCCTGGGCAACAGAGTGAGACTCCGTCTCAAAAAAAAAAAAAAAAAAAAAATGCCCAAAGAATTGTTGTCTGTGTGTTTTACTAACATGTTTATCACCTCTGGAATCGTGCACTGTCCTATTTAATTGGGGGTTAATGGCTGCATTAGTAGGTATCCTTTGTCAGGGACAAAGACGAGGAACTAAATTCACTTTCGCTGTGCTGATAACCATTTCTGGGTGAAAGAGGCCAGATTATATGTAGTGGAATTTAGTTGTACATTTAAATTCACGTCCTGATCTAAGACAGAATTAGGCCTTCTTGGGATTCATAGGATTTGCAATACAAGTTGCTCACCTACTCTCCTTGAATAGAAAAAACTTTTTTTTCCTGTCTGTATCTTCGTTCAGAGCTCCGCAAGGAAGCATCAACACTTAAATCTTGTAAACAAAGTACCACATGTCGTATCTATTATATACTTATATATTGTGTATATTATATTATATATTTATATTATTTTTGTATTTATAAAAGGCATTTTTGACTTTTTCTTTTTTTGGTCTAAATCTCACTGGCTCTTCTACTTAAAGGTTTTTTTTGTACCCACTCTTCTGTGACTATCTCTGACCATCCTGAATGTATCAAAGAGGGTAGATGCTCAAGTGGGAGTCACATTGGAAGTACGTATTGATATATTTTGGAGGGTAATTTCAAAATATCAAAATAAACAGCGTGCAGGCTATTGGGCCTACTTGTGCTTATGTTTAGATACACTTGTTGCTGCATTGTTTGCAGTAGCAAAAGCATGGAAACCATTCAGCAGGGTAACAGTGGAATTCTGTGCAACCATTAGAAAGAATAAAGTGTGTCTACAGGGAAAAAAATACATGTATATTTGTATTTTATATATATATATATATATATATATGCTGGTAGATGCCTGTTATGTTCATTTTTTTGTTGTTTTTTCCCAAAGATATAAAAAATCCCTCTCTAAAAGCTTTAGAGAGGGATTTTAAATCTAGAAGGAAACTTACTTTTCAATTGTAACTTCTTGTAACTTCTGAATTATTTAAGTTACATATATATATACTGCTTTTCTTTAAAATAAAATGCATATATGAAAAAAGGTAGAAACAATTTTAACAGTGTTTCCAAAGGGGCGTAGAACTTTAGCACTGAAGGGACCTTAGAGATTCTTACACAGTCACCCTCAATTAAAGATGAGGGAAAGAAAAATGAGGAAATTCACATTCAGGAAAGTATCTTCAAGCCTGCACTAGAATTCAGGCCCTGAGAATAGCAATAGCTTATGAATATATTGACTTGTTCTTATTCTAGCAGTTTATTTAACTGATGTCCATTTCTCATTGTGAAGGATTGATTTTTGGAAGACCCAATCAAACGCTGACCTTTGTAAGACAGTTCTTAAAGCAACCACCTCTGGCAATAATGATAAAGTGGTAGTGTTAACTCTTCCCCATGTTTTGTAACTTTGAGGGGCCCAATCCTTAGAAATATATTTATAAGTTCCTTAAGTATTATTTGAAGTGAATTTGTGTCTAGAGTCCAAAGTTTCCCTTCCTGATTTGAATTCCCATCTGACTATTCTAGATGTTTAAAATTGGTTTTACTGTGTTTTTGTTCCATTTGGTATGCAGGGGTGAAAGGGTCGGGTATAGTCTTGGTGACTTTTAAATGGCTTGCTATTTAAAGGAAGAATTTAAGAGATGGTAGGAAATTGTCTAATGGAGGAAATTTTATGTACTGAAGAGAAACTCTACATTCTTGAAAATATGAGTTATTCTTTTAAGTTGAGTCTTCTCCTGGGTCTTCAAGGCCAGAAACACTTTCTCCTTATTCAAACCACACAGAGACATCGGCAGTGGTGAGATTGGCAGTTCAGCCTGGGACTGGACATTCAAACTGCATCCAATGAATATTTTTTTATGTTGATTGACAAAGGCACAAGCAATAGAAACACATTTACTAATGTTAAGATTAGTTGTTAGCTTTAAGATTAAAATCTGTCTGTAGTAGTGACTCTACTACAGGTTGAGCATCCCTTATCCAAAATGCTTGGGACTAGAAGTGTTTCAGATTTTTAATTTTTTTCCTATTTTGAAATATTTACACTCCTAATCTAAATATTAAAAATCCAAAATCCTCTAATGAACATTTCCTTTGAGCATCATATCCGTGCTCAAAAAGTTTTGGACTTTGGAGCATTTCAGATTTTCAGATTAGGGATGATCAACCTGTAGTAGTATAGGTAGGGAAAACTTATTCTTCCAATTTTTTTTTTTTTTGAGAGTGTCACTCTGTCGCCCAGGCTGGAGTGCAATGAATGGCACGATCTTGGCTCATTGCAACCTTCGCCTCCTGGGTTCAGGCAATTTTCATGCCTCAGAGTCCTGAGTAGCTGGGATTACAGGCGCCCACCACCACGCCTGACTAATTTTTGTATTTTTAGTGGAGATAGGGTTTCACCATGTTGGCCAGGCTGGTCTGGAACTCCTAACCTCAAGTGATCCACCTGCCTTGGCCTCCCAAAGTGTTGGGATTACAGGCATGAGCCACAGTGCCGGGCCTATTCTTCCAAAATTTAAATGATCCATAGGCCTATCACAAAATGGGTACTCTAAATATTTGATACTAATTTGATTAAGATGATAGGATGAATCTTTGCTTTGAAAGAGGAAATAAAGGATGCCTTTTATTCAAGAAATAAAGATACCTTTCACATCTTAAGAATCAGTCAAATTATGTCTGTGCTGTTTTAATCAGTAAAGTTTGGTTGAATTGAAAATAAGAAAAGGTTATAGGAGCCAGGAACAAATAGAGTTGCAAATTTATCTTTGTAACTCCATATCCTTAGGAGGAATCCAGTTTGTATAGCCACTTTAATTTTGTTGTGAATATAGACTGAGCAGTGGAATTGAGTAGCTTGACAGTTGACTTAATTTGAACAGTCACATTAGACAAGACTGGAAAGCTAGGTTGAGGGAAGGCAATTTTGTGTGTGTTTTCTGGTTTTGTTTCTAGTATCCTTTCTGATAATGGAGAGAATTTGGTAGCCCATTTGGACCCTACTTAATAGGTAACTATAGTGCCTCACCAATATCTTTCTTGTGCTATTCCAATTTGTCAATCATTATTGGACCCAGTGTCCTGAATTACAGTCTGATTATTTTTCACCAGTCTTTTATCTTTCATTTACCCACACTGAAATTCTTGAGCCCAACATCTCTTTTTTCCCCCACATAACTGTGAGGAGATAGTATGATAGCTAGTAGCTAGGTACTGTTCCGAACTCTGCTGCTGGCTTCCTGTGTATTATTATCACATTGGGCAAGCCACTAAGCTGCTTTGGGGTTCAGTTCCTTGATCTGTAAAATGAAATCATTTGACTGGGTATTATTAAGTCCTTTTATATCTCCAGAGCTATTTTATTCCTTTATTCACCAGACTTTTCTTGTGAAGCACCTTCTCTGTGCTAGGCACAATGCAGGATGTTCTGGGTACAAACTTCTCGCCCACAAAGAGTGTTAATAACTTCCATCAGTTTATTCAAATCAGCTTAGTCTTTTACTCTGGAAAAATTTAGTATTAGCAAGTTTCGTCAATTTTTACTATCACTGTATAAGGCATTTGTTAAAATTGCTGGTATTATTTAGCTCTTCATCTCCAGAAATACTCATATCTCTACTTTTTGTTTTTCTGCTTATTTATTATTATTATTATTATTATTGAGACAGAGTCTTGCTCTGTTGCCTAGGCTGGAGTGCAGTGGCACAAGCTCGGCTCACCACAGCCTCCACCTCCCGGTTTCAAGCAGTTCTCCTGCCTCAGCCTCCCAAGTAGCTGGGACTACAGGCATTCACCATCATGCCTGGCCTCTTTTTCTTTTTTTTCTGAGACTGAGTTCCGCTCTTGTTGCCCAGGCTGGAGTGGAATGACTCAATCTTAGCTCACTGCAACCTCCGCCTCCCAGTTTAAGCGATTCTCCTGCCTCAGCCTCCCGAGTAGCTGGGATTACAGGCATGCGCCACCATGCCCAGCTAATTTTTGTATTTTTAGTAGAGATGGGGTTTCGCCATGTCGGCCAGGCTGGTCTGAAACTCCTGACCTCAGGTGACCTGCTCGCCTTGGTTCCCAAAGTGCTGGGATTACAGGCATGAGCCACCACACCCCAGCCCATAGTTTACTTTCTATCAATTAAAGAAAAAAAAGACTAGTCATAATGGGACACCACCGCTCCTGGCTGATTTCTTTAAGGCAAATAAAAAAATACAGAATCTAGAGGTGTGATGTAATTTTTAAAAAGAGAGACCTAAACAACATCATAGGAAATTTTTCTAAGATTAAGTATGGCTTTGTTTAAAAATTGTACACCCAAAGTAAAAAGAGTTTAGTAGGTACTCTGTTGGGCACTGAAAAGAAAAAGACCAGGGGGCTGCTTCAGACTTAGAAATGGGCATTCTTTCAAGAGAGCCCCCATTGTCTAGGTTCTGAGTCTCAGCCCTGCAGGACCACATGTGATTATTATAAGTGCACCTGAATGATCAGGCTATAGACTGTAGACAGTGTAGAGGATTAAGTCACATGAAACAAATTCATAGCAGGTGTAGGCGTAGAGCTACTGCTTTTGGCTGTGGTCAGAGAAGACCTAAGTAACAAGAAGCAATGTGAGTATCTGGAAGAAGTTTCTTCCAGCCTGAGGGAAAAATGCAAAGGCCCTAAGATGGAAACAATCTTGGCTTGTTTGTAGAGAGAAAACCCAGTGTTTTTGGAGTAAAGTTAGTGATAAGGGAGAGTGGTAGGTGATGAATTTGGTATAATGGGCCAGCTCTTATAGGACTCTGTAGGTTCAGATAAAGAGCTCGAATTCTAAGTGTGGTTAAGTGAAGGAGCAATATCTGGATTTACATTTTAAAAGCCCACTGTGGCTATCATGTGAAGAATACATAAATTGGGCTACAGAGGAAGCTGGGAGATCAATTAGAAACCAGTAGCTATTCAGGTGAGAAAACTCTGGCTTGGACGGAAATGGATAAATATGGAATACATTGAGAAGCAGGACAGCTGACAGGACTTCCTGATAAAGAGGATAGGAAAAGATAGGGTTTTTAGCTTAAGCAATTGAGTCGAAGAGGTGCGAGTTAGTATTTTAGTCATGTTAGACACCTGAAATGAGTGTAATTAAAGAATGGTAAAAATTGTGCTTTTTAATTCTGTAAGCTTGTGGCGAAGGAGAGGAAGATAGCTGTGGAGAAAGACGCTGGTTTCTTGAAAACTTAGACTAGAAAAATTACTCTGGCATGTTAAAACAATAGATATTTTATTTGAAAAAATTGATTATCAGGTGCTAAAGCATGAAAAGTCATTCTGAAATAATTACAACATAGGAGGGCCAGGCACAGCGGCTCACACCTATAATCCTAGCACTTTGGGAGGCCAAGGCAGGTGAATCACTTGAGGTCAGGAGTTTGAGACCAGCCTGGCCAACATCGTGAAACCCCGTCTCTACTAAAAATACAGAAATTAGCTGGGCGTGGTGGCGCACCCCTGTAATCCCAGCTACTTGGGAGGCTGAGGTAGGAGAATTGCTTGAACCTGGGAGGCGGAGGTTGCAGTGAGCCGAGATTGCGCCACTGCACTCCAGCCTGGGTGACAGAGCAAGACTCTGTCTCCGTCTCAAGAAATAAAAAAATTAAAAAAATAATAAAAATAATTACAACATAAGATTCGTTCCCAGGATCCAGTCGTGGAAGTAGATATGAACCCATTAATGATTTGTTGAGGTCTCCATTAATAATGGTGATCCAAATTCATTAGAACAAAATAATGT
>NW_012106363.1:4164714-4171877 GCF_000951045.1 Mandrillus leucophaeus
TTTTTTTTTTTTTAAGACGATGTCTCACTCTGTAGCCCAAGCTGGAGTGCAGTGGCATGATCTCGGCTCTCTGTAACCTCTCTGCCTCCTGGGCTGAAGTGATTTTCCAGCCTCAGCCTTCCGAGTAGCTGGGACTACAGGCATGTACCACCACACCTGGCAAATTTTTTTTTTTTGTATTTTTTAGTAGAGACAGGGTTCCACCATGTTGCCCAGGGTGGTCTGCAACTCCTGAGCTCAGGCGATGTGCCCGCCTTGGCCTCCCAAAGTGCTGAAATTACAGGCATGAGTCACCTTGCCCTGCCAAAAGAACATACATTCATACTGAGTTGCCACTTGAAAATGAAATTGGAACTGAAAGCTAGGGAATGTAAGTATCTTTCTCAGGTATTTTTCCCATTCCTACATGTTGAATAAAAGACCATACGTGATCTAAGAGTCACCCCAAAGGAATTGCAAAGTGTTGGTTTAGGAGTTAAAAGACTTTGTGTTCTGAACTCAAGCCCATTAATAGCCATGTGACCACAGCAAATTGGAACTCTGAGCTTCTGTTCCCTTATTTGTAAAATACTTGCTTGCTCTGTGTGCCTCACAGAGCTGTTGAAAATCCCAAATAAGATCATAAATGTCAGAGTACTTCGAAGACTGTGAAACATTGAATACTGCTTATGAGGGAGTGGTTATATAGCTTAAAGCATTTAACTGGAAAGGACCTTGGAAATCCTTTTAAAGGAGGATGGGGGTGGAAATGCACACGTTGCTCCTCTGTCTCTTTTTTTCTTTCTTTCTTTTTTTTGAGACAGAGTCTCACTCTGTCGCCCAGGCTGGAGTGCGGTGGCGTGATCTTGGCTCACTGTGGCCTCCGCCTCCCAAGTAGCTGGGATTACAGGCTTGCCCCATCATGCCGGGCTAATTTTTGTATTTTTAGTAGAGACAAGGTTTCACCATGTTGGCCAGGCTGGTTTGGAACTCCTGACCTCAAGTGATGTGCTCACCTTGGCCTCCCGGAGTGCTGGGATTAAAGGCATGAGCCGCCACACCTGGCCTAGGTTGTTTGTCTACTGTGAATCTTGAGGTTATGGTTTCCACTAGACTATAGTGCTCAACTATAGTGGCCTATTTTAAGTGGCCTTATAATTCCTAACCAAAGTGACTTGTGAAACAGAGGACCCTGGATAAATTTAAATGTTATAAAGATGATAAAACGTACAGGTAAGTTTGATTTTGCTCTCTTGTTTGGCAATTAGAGCTTTATTCCTAGCCATAATACAGAAAGGAAAGGCATCAAAATATGGTTAGTACTTTTTACATAAATTTTTTCCCCTTTATTTGACGTTTGGGCTGTGGAGTGGGAGCATCTTTTCCTTAAAGAAGTGAAAAATATAAATATGCCAGAGGCTTGCTAGCAGTTGAAAGCAATTGTTGGTGAGAGAATGGAAGGGAAAAAAAAAACAACAACAGGTTGGAGATGGGAAAAGTCAAGGAAGAAGGAGGAAAAACATGTTTGAAAGAAGGAAAAAAAGCTTAAGTCAATTCAAGAAGGCAAAAAAGCCTCAAGTGTTGTTTTTATAATCTGTCTTTGAGTTTCAGGTACTGAAATTTGAGATGATTAAAAGAGAGATTGGTTCTTAGAGGAATAAACAAAATTAAGGCAAAATATAAGGATTTATGGTCTCAATGAAGATACGTTGGATTACTATGAACATTATTTTTATTTAAGATGTGCTTTCTGGCTGGGCACGGTGACTCACGCCTGTAATCCCAGCACTTTGGGAGGCTGAGGTGGGCAGATCACAGACGTCAGGAGTTTGAGACCCGCCTCACCAACATGCTGAAACACCATCTCTACTAAAAACAAAAAAAATTAGCCGGGCGTGGTGGTGCGCACCTGTAATCCCAGCTACTCAGGAGGCTGAGGCAGGAGAATTGCTTGAACCCAGGAGGCAGAGATTGCAGGGAGCAGAGATCGAGCCTCTGTACTCCAGCTGGGTGACAGAGGGAGACCCCGTCTCAAAAAAAAGAAAGAAAGGAAAAGATGTACTTTCTTATTGACATATATAAAGTCAGTCCCTTTAGTTTCGCTGCTTAAGGAACGCCAGTGCTGTATAATTCCCATCAGCTATAGAAAAAATATTTACCAACACAGGATTTTCATTAGTGAGATGATCTGGACTGAATTCATTGGCTCTTTTTGGTTTGATTTAGGCTGCATTAGTATCTATTTAAAATATTGCTTTGAGCTATTTAGCTTTTTTTTCTGTATCACAAGTCATTAAGCAATCTTTAGCTTTTCTAATTTACCATTTTTCCTGAATTCATAGATTTGAAAAGCTTAAAAAAAAAAGCCAAACAAAAAGAGACTGTGACACTGTCAGCTAAAGTTTTATTTATTTATACTTTCTGTTCTGTTTCCATCCTTCACTACCAGAGACCACCTGTTACCGTGAATTTAGCGTGTATCATTCCAGTGCAATGTAGATGTGTATGTATGTGTGTATGTATGAAAATGTATTGCTTTACGTGCTTAATTTTTAGACAATTATATATGTGTGAGTACATATGTGCATATGTGTGTGTGTTTATATATATATATATAAAAATAAATATATATAAAAGTTCTGCAGCAGTCTTGTTTTCATTCTTGTTTTCCAAAATCTGTACATGTTGGTAGATTCAGATCTAGGTCTCCCATTTTAGCTGTTTTGTTTCTATTATACAGTATGAATATTTCACAGGTTTTCTACAGTCCCTTTGATGGATATTTAAATTGTTTTCCTTTTTTCCCCCATTACATTACAGACAACCAGTGAACAACTTTGTACATATCTTTTCTGGTCTTTGTCCTCATCATCATCTTCTTCTTCCTCCTTCTCCTCTTCTTTTGTTTCAATGGTTTGATTTTGTCCTAAACTATCTCATTATTTGAGTTCTCCCACTGGGTCCAACACTTTGGTATTTATAGTCATTATTTGAGGGAGGGAGAGGGATGAGGAAAACCTTCCATACTTTGGAATAATGGTCTTCTTTTATCAGAGAATGAGAGGCTCTGAAATTTTCTTTCCTTATGGATTCTTTTTGGAATCTGATAAATTTGGCAACTTCACATTTTATTTTAATTGAATTAATTTTTTAGCGACAGGGTCTCACTGTGTTGCCTAGGCTGGTCTTGAACTCCTGAGCTCATGTGATCCTCCTGCCTTGGCCTCCCGAAGTGTTGGGATTACAGGTGTGAGCCACAGCACCTGGCCAGCTTGCATTTTAATATTTTGCATTTCTGTTGTCTCATGTTATTAGGTGTTTTTAAATAAATTTCAGTTACTGCTCACCTTTTATTCTCCTTATAAGCTTTCTTTTACTACTTTTTAACTCCTAGAACACCTTTTTTCTTTCTTTTTTTTTTTCTTGAGACGGATTCTTGCTCTTTCGCCCAGGCTGGAGTGCAGTGGCACGATCTCAGCTCACTACAACCTCCGCCTCCAAGGTTCAAGTGATTCTTCTGCCTCAGCCTCCCAAGTAGCTGGGATTACAGGCACCCACCATTATGTCTGGCTAATTTTTGTGTTTTTGTAGAGATGGGGTTTCACTATGTTGGCCAGGCTGGTCTTGAACTCCTGACCTCAGGTGATCTGCCCACCTGGGCCTCCCAAAGTGCTGAGATTACAGGCGTGAGCCACCATGCCCAGCCTTCTAGAATATTTTCTCCCTACTGAGTGTGGGACTATTTAGTGATCTCCAATCCAGTTCATGTTCTTCTTATGTTACTTTCTAAGTTCAATGTGATCCAGACATAGTTGATATTTATAGAAGGGTTTCTTGAAGCATTCTTAGCCAAAAGAAGCATTTAAAAAATATATCTTCACCTTGATATTTGATTAGAATTATTACATTTAAATTTTGTTCAAGGACCATATGTTTCAATTACCAATGATTTTCATTTATAAATTTTTTCTGGAGTCTTTAATCCACTGTGCCTTATTCATTATTGTGAGGTTGAGTATATTTTTAATTTTTATGCTCTGTGTTTTTTCACCCTTTAAACCTGGCTCCTATTCAGAGCTTTGAGCACTTGGAATCCTGAAGTGTTACAAATGAAAACTGTTACTCTTCTCTAATAACACACTCTGCCTGCTGCAAGCGTTTGAGTAGGACTTCCTTTCTTAACAACTAGTTTGGGCAGCCACCTGTCTCATGAATATATCAACTATCTTTAAGAATTTGAGAATTTATGTGCTGAATTTTTTTAAGACAACCAATAAGACCTTCAAATAGAAATCAGAGTAATAAATAGAACTAGTATATCAGATGCCTGTGTATTTTATCTCAGATCTGTTCTTGTCTTAGGGTTTGGTTCAGGTAATAAGTATTGTGGTTGAAAAGTAACCTTTGGATCTAGGCTTATGCCAACTTTAACATAGATGACGTATACCTTCAAAAGTATAAGCACTATATGTATACTCAGAAGTATCTGTCATGTCACCCAGTAGGCAATCTCGTTTAGTGAATTATCTTCCCTATGTCATCGTAGTCACCAAGTTTGAATGGAATTGTTTACCTGCTCTTTGTCACATCAGTCCCACATTTTATGCTACGGAGAAATGTTCGTATCTTAAATCTTTCTTTAGAAGAAAATTGTGCTCTTATGTGGAACACTAACACCGTAGAGTTTGTTTTCCCTTCCACTCTGGAAACTGCTATAAAACTTTTTTTAGTTCCTAAGTAAAAAACCATTATTTTTCTAACTGTAGTTACCCTCTTGAGATATTTCATCTGGATATGTAACAGAAGACTTTATTGCTTTTGTTGGAGTCAAAATACAGTATAAAGAACTTTCTTTTTTTTTTGAGACAGAGTATCACTCTGTCACCCAGGCTGGAGTGCAGTGGCATGATCTCAGCTCACTGCAATCTCTTCGCATGCCACCATGCTTTGCTAATTTTTGTATTTTTTGGTAGAGACGGGTTTTCACCATGTTGGCCAGGCTGGTCTCAAACTCCCAACCTCAAGTGATCTGCCTGCCTTGGCCTTCCAAGGTGCTGAAGAACTTTTTTATTGAAATTATATATTTTTTTGCATGATTCTTTCTTCTAAAAAACTTTTTTCTGACTGTAAAAGTAAAATGTGCTCACTTTTTACAAACTTAAATAGTATATATAGTAAGTACTCAGTCTTTATGCTACATATTGTTAAGTAATTCCCATAATAGTTATGCTGATTTACACCGCACCAGCAGTACATGAGAGTTCTTGTCTCTTTGTGCCCTCAATGGCATTGTTATCATTAAAAACAGGTATTACACTTTTTTTTTTTTTTTTGAAGTGGAGTCTCACTCTGTCACCCAGGCTGGAATGCGGTGGCGCCATCGTGGCTCACCGCAACCTCTGCCTCCCAGGTTCAAGCGATTCTCCTGCCTCAGCTTCTTGACTAGTAGCTGGCACTATAGGTGCCCACCACCACACCAGGCTAATTTTTGTATTTTTTGGTAGAGACAGGGTTTTACCATATTGACCAGACTGGTCTCAAACTCCTGACCTCAGGTGATCCACCCATCTTGGCCTCCCAAAGTTCTGGGATGATAGGCATGAGCCACTGTGGCTGGCCAATGTTACACATTTGTTAAGGGAAAATATGTTTGTATCAACTTTTTAGAAGTCTTCATCTTCTGACTCATTAATAGTAAGTGCATAAACCTGAAACTTGTTAGTAGAATAAACTTTGTTAATTTGACATACAGAAGGGGGAAACATTCTGGGTTTTTTTTTTTTTGGTTTTTTTTTTGTATAGAGTTACTGTCTAATCTTTCAAGCAGGGGAATCTAAAAGAAAACATTAATTCAGTCATTTATTAAATAAGTATTTGTAGGCTTCCATGCGCCAGACAGTGTCTGGGTGCAGCAGCAAAACAGACAAGAACCTGCCTTGGTAGAGCTTATTTTCCAGTTAGAGAAGACAGATTGTAAAAAGATACAGGATGGTAGATGACTTTATGTGCTATACAAAAAAAAATGATGAAGCAGGAATAGGATTGTGGCTGTTAAGGGAGGGAATTGCTTTTTTTTTTCCCAGACAGAGTCTTGCTCTGTCATCCAGCCTGGAGTGTAGTGATGCAATCTCAGCTCACTGCCACCTCTGCCTCCCAGGTTCAAGCGATTCTTCTGCCTCAGCCTCCTGAGTAGCTGGGACTACAGGTGTGTGCCACCACACCCGGCTGATTTTTGTGTTTTTAATAGAGATGGGGTTTCATCATGTTGGCCAGGCTGGTCTTGAACCCCTGACCTCAAGTGATCCACCCACTTCGGCATATCAAAGTGCTGGTATTTACAGGCATGAGCCACCACGCCCAGCCAGGAATTCATTTTTAAGGGTGTCAGGGAAGACCTTACAGAGATGGTGACAAGGAAAGTCTTAGCAATGGTGAAGGAGTGTGCCCTGAGAACATCGAGGGGAAGATTTATTCAGACAGAAAATGACACGTGCAAAGCCCCAAGGCAGGAATGGGCCTATTCTGAGGAACCGAAACAAAAAAGGGCAGTGTAGCTGGTACATAGTGAGATCAGGAAAACATAGCTGGAAATGAGGCCGGAGAGGTAATCAAGTCCAGATTGTGCAGGACTCTTTTGGCCATTGTAAGGCTTTCACTCAGAGGGAGTTGGGATTTTACTGGAGGTTCCATCAGAGGCCATGATTAAACTAGTAAAATCAAAAAATACTTGTGTCTTGGCTTTGCTTTTTCAGAAGATTTTGTCTCAAAATAATTTGGGGATTAACTCATGGTTCCTGGTGGTAGTCATATGTAGATTTAAACCTTTATATTAGTACAGAAAATTTCCCTGAAATATAGATCTTAGGTATGGCATTTAAATTCAAAGAAAGTAATAGAAAATCCTGCCTATAGGTATTTATTCCTGGGTGGCCTTGTTTTATTACTGACTTCTCATCCTAAATTATCTTTTTTTTAAAAAAAACTGTATTATGTGCAAGATGTACTCACACTTATATATTATTGGAGGCTAGAGATCTACTCTATTAGGTTATTTTAATCATGTATGCTTTGAACTTTTTTTTTTTTTTTTTTTTTTTTTTTTTTTTTTTTTTTTTTGAGACGGAGTCTCACTCTGTCGTCCAGGCTGGAGTGTAATGGCACCATCTTGGCTCACTGCAACCTCT
>NW_012106363.1:4175127-4176468 GCF_000951045.1 Mandrillus leucophaeus
TTGTGCCTCAGCCTCCTAAGTAACTGGGACTACAGGCGCGCACCACCACGCCTGGCTAATTTTTTGTGTTTTTAGTTGAGGCAGTGTTTCGCCATGATGCCAGGCTGGTCTCAAACTTCTGGCCTCAAGTGATCCACCCGTCTTGACCTAAGAATGGTAATTTTGACTAGTAAATTTTTACTAGTCATTTCTTTGCAAATGTATCACCTTCTTTTGTGAGATTTTTCCTTTTTAGGAATAGACAAAATAAGTAGAGACTTGTATGAGATTCAGAATCTAGTTAAGTCTGATTCATATTCTCTATTTCCAACAGAGATTTCCTGTTAGACAAGACAAATTAGAGTTTTCCTACTGACTTAACTTAGTGAGTTTTTACATAGTTTTATTTTAAATATAGTTTAATCATGAGGGAAAAAGCAGAATGAAATGCATAAAAACATTTACCATGACTTAAAAATACACCTCTTGAGTACAATCTACTGTTTCATTTTAGTGCAAATGATAGGTAAAGTTAAAAAGTTAAAGTCATATAAGGTAAGCATGTAAGATTTTCTTTTTAAAATAAGAATCATTACAGTGTTAAATAAACATTTTTCATAAGTGGCTTCAAAAAAAGTTTTATTTTAAATATTCTTACCTGGAGTAAGCCAGAACTATTTATTCTGATCTTCTCTGGTGATTTCTAGATATAGGATAAGACTTTACAATAATGGTAAGGGGAGAAATGATATTTGAATTTAAATTTTTAATCAATGGTTGATAATATATGATATGGAAACCTTAGAGTCAGATTATTTTTCTCCCTAGAAAAGTTCCTCAGGAATGCTGGGCATGGTGACTCATGCCTGTAATCCCAGCACTTTGGGAGGCTGAGGCAGGAAGATTGCTTGAGCTCAGGAGTTCAAGACCATTCTGGCCAACATGGTAAAAACCCATCTCTACAAAAAATACAAAAATTAGCCAGGTGTAGTGGCACATGCCTGTAGTTCCAACTACTCAAGAGACTGAGGTGGAGGATAATTTGAGCTCAGGAGGTCTAGGCTGCAGTGAGCCATAATTGTGCCACTGCATTCCAGCCTGGGCGACAGAGCAAGACCTTATCTAAAAAACAAACAAACAAACAAAACCCAAAAACATAAAAGACCTTCAGGGAAATTAGAATTACAGTTTATGAAAAGAGATACTTGGGGCCAGGTGCGGTGACTCATGCCTATAATCCCAGCACTTTGAGAGGCCTAGGCAGGTGGATCACTTGAGGCCAGGAGTTTGAGACCAGCCTGGCCAACATGGAGAAACCCCGTCTCTACTAAAAATACAAAAATTAGCCAGGCATGGTGGCAC
>NW_012106363.1:4178264-4181355 GCF_000951045.1 Mandrillus leucophaeus
GTTATTTTAATCATGTATGCTTTGAACTTTTTTTTTTTTTTTTTTTTTTTTTTTGAGACGGAGTCTCACTCTGTCGTCCAGGCTGGAGTGTAATGGCACCATCTTGGCTCACTGCAACCTCTGCCTCCTGGGTTCAAGTGATCCTCCCACCTCAGCTTCCCAAGTAGCTGGGATTACAGGTGTGTGACACCATGTCCTGCTAATTTTTTTTGTATTTTTAGTAGAGATGGTGTTTCACCATGTTGGCCAGGCTGGTCTTGAACTCCTGATCTCAAGCGATCCACCCTCCTCAGCCTCCTAAAGTGCTGGAATTACAGGCGTGAACCACCATGCCTGGCCTGAACATTTTTTATTATGAAATATAACAGAAAAATACACAAAACATGACTGTATAATGTGAGGATTAATTACAAAAGGCAAATACCTATGTAACCACCAGTTAGACCTAGAAATGTATCATTGCCAACACCTGGAAGAAGCCTGCTGCGTCTCACTTCTAGATCATAACCTATACCATTGCTCAGAATAACCACTGTTCTGATGTATGATAATCATATCCCTATTTTTCTTCATGATTTTACCACCTAGGATTTATTCTAAAAAATATAATTTAATTTTTAAACTGTTTTTAAACTTTGTATAAATTGGAATAATATATTATGTGATTTTTACATTTTTATGTCTTCTTTCAGGAAGAACCTAACAATATATATGTTCATAACTTTCATCCATGTTGCTATATAGAACTGTAGTTTGATTTCATTGCCATATAGCATTCTGTTATATGAATATATCACAATTTATGTATTCATTCTGTTGATAGACACGTGGATTGTTTCTAGTTTTTGGCTGTTAATGAACAATGCTGCTGTGAACATGTACAGAAGTTTCTTTAGACCATGTACTTGCAGCAGAATTGTAGAATCTTTAGTCTTATTAGATAATAATAAACTATTTTCCAAAGTGGTGGTACCAGTTTGTTCTCCTACCAACAGTATGTTAGTCTCCCTGTTCAGCCCTTAGCAGTATTGTCAGATGCTTTAAATTTTGAGAAACCCAAAGCTTAAAAAAAAAATTGGAGAGTAAGGGACTAAAGGTATTGGTTTCTGCTTTAAGAATCATAGCTATTCATTTTCGTTTGTTAAGAGTTGGTTGATATCTTCTGCCTTAAAGGCATTCTATCTTTCTATCCTCAGAGGGTCAGGAACCTTGTCTGTCTCTTTTACCACTGTGTCGCAAAGAATGCCCTGCAGTTGGTACTCAGTAAATATTTGTTGCATGAATTCAGCCTGACTCCTGCTACTATTAACTGAACTACGTGGGATTGTTGGCACAGTCTCTGCTTACTGCAACCTCCGCCTCCCAGGTTCAAGCGATTCTCCAGTCTCAGCCTCCCAAGTAGCTGGGATTACAGGCGCCCGTCACCATGCCTGGCTAATTTTTGTATTTTTAGTAGAGACGGGGTTTTACCGTGTTGGCCAGGCTGGTCTCGAACTCCTGACCGCAAGTGAATTTATTTTATGATATCTGATTAAGACTGCCCTGTTTTAGCATCAGTCATTTAGCACAGTTTTTGGTGATGGCTATTTGATCACTGATAGTAACTGGACTTTGTTTACCAAAAGCTATTATATAGTCTAAGAGAATGTTATTTGTACCAATGTACTAGTTAAAGTTGGTGCTTATATTTTCAGAAAGAGACTTTTTTTTTTTTTGAAACGGAGTCTTGCTCTGTCGCCAGGTTGGAGTGCAGTGGTGCTATCTTGGTTCACTGCAACCTCTGTGGGGTTCAAGTGATTCTCCTGCCTCAGCCTCCCGAGTAGCTGGGACTACAGGCATGCACCATCATGTCCAGCTAATTTTTGTATTTTTAGTACAGATGGGGTTTCACCATGTTGGTCAGGCTGGTCTCAATCTCCTGACCTTGTGATCCGCCTGCCTCGGCCTCTGAAAGTGCTGGGATTACAGGCGTGAGCCACTGTGCCCAGCCGAGATTCTATTTTTAAGGAATCACTTACCCATGATTTATGCAATACTTTATTTTCTCACAAAAGAGAATATAGCAGTGGAATTTTCTGCTTATGTTAGACTCCAAGAAGCATTGCTACTTCTCTTATCCCTGTTTCTGTTTTGAGCTACTTTGTAGGATACGGTGGATTATCAGAGGTTGGTGTTGCTTGGCTATCTCTCCAGTATTCAACAGGAACCTCTTTCTCTCCCTTGTATAATCAGTATTAATCCAGTCTTTAATGTCCACCATTCTGCATCTCATCGTCACAGTTGTTTATTAAAACCATAGGGCCAGGCCTGGTCGCGTGTGCCTTTGTAGTCCCAGCTACTCAGGAGGCTGAGATAGTGCGCTGTGTTCAGGCCTGTGAATAGCCTTTGTACTCCAGCTGGGGCAACATAGTGAGACCTTGTCTCTAAACAGAAACCACAGGATACATGGCTTTGTTTAAATGCATCTTGCTTTGGTGTAATTTACCCATAGAGCACTTTTTTAAAAGGGTGTTTTACATTAAAACTTGTAATAATTCTTTCAGCATTTTGTGAAAGAGCTGGCAACAATGATCTCTCTTTTCTTGTAAGTATTGACACGAGACAAGTCACTTCGTTTTTGCTGCACTCATAGGTCAGTTTATTAGAAGAACTAGCTTGGGGCTGCGTGCGGTGGCTCACGCCTGTAATCCCAGCAATTTGGGAGGCCGAGGTGGGCCAATCACTTGAGGTCAGGAGTTTGAGACCAGCCTTGCCAACATGACAAAATCATGTCTCTACTAAAAATACAAAAATTAGCCAGGCCTGGTGGCAGACACCTGTAATCCCAGCTACTCAGGAGGCAGAGGCAGGAAAATTGCTTGAACCTGGGAGGTGGCCGTTGCCGTGAGTTGAGATCACTCCACTGCACTTCAGCCTGGCTGACAGAGCTGAGACTGTATCTCAAAAAAAGGAGAACCAGCTTGGATTTTTCTGACTTCCAAGTATAATCTTTTTTTGAGAGATGACTAAGAAATAGAGCATTCAGAGCTAGTGATGAGATAAAGGAATGGTAATTTTTTTGTTTGTTTTTTTGAGAGAGTCTCACTCTGTC
>NW_012106363.1:4182795-4202845 GCF_000951045.1 Mandrillus leucophaeus
CCAGCCTGGGCGACAGAGCAAGACTGTGTCTCAAAAAAAAAAAAAAAAAGAGAGATACTTTAAAGAAATTTGTAGGCTTCATTTGACTTTATAAAAGGAGTTTGATTTTGAACAAATTGCCTCTGTGTGTTTTACCTTGGAGCTCTTATCTCTCTGTGTAACTTACAGAAAAAAACTCTCCACCATTTTGTGTAACATCTTACAACTTTTACTTTGTAGTATGAGATTTTGGCCTCCAAAGCTTGTGTATGTTTTGTCAGAGTTATGTTGGGTTAAATAGGTGTTATTGCATTTTAATCTTTTAAATTCTGACACACATCATCAGGAGCCAGGAAATTCTGTTAAGACAGACATTCTGTCTAACTTTCCCTATTTTGTCTGCCTGTGTGGTTTTACTTTTTCCTTGAGTCATGAATTTTGGAATGAACACTTAAAACAGAAATTCCTGCCCATCCTTTGTTCCATTTCGTTTACTTAGAACTGTAACATTAACATATAATTTTGCTTATTTTTAATAATGTTAGAGGAGGGAATTTATTTTCTGCAGATTGTTTCCAAGTAAGGTACATGGTCCATGTAAATAGTAGTTAGGTTTTTTTAGTTAAGACTGTAAAGGAGAAGATTAAAAACATACATACACCTCTCTTCTCTTTTATAGTTGGAAGGAGGTCTAGGTGCCTTTCAGGAAGAAAAGTATCTCATGGGAATACTGAATTCTTTACTGCTGGATAGTAATAGTTAATGCTGAACATAATCGGTTGCCCTTGTAGGAGACCAAATCCTCTGGAGCAGGTGGACCTTTTCAGTTTCCAAGTTAATGAACTTATTTCAAAATGTATGCCCTACGACTAATTAGACTTTCTCCTTTGAAATCCATTCCTTGGGTCCCTTCCATAGCCGCATCATGTTAGCAAGAAATATTTTTAAATGGCTTGGCTGAAGTATAGATGGCCAAAGAGAACTGCCTGTTGAATTTGGCTTCTATAAAAACCAGGGGACTCTGTGGGGTTATATAAGCTCTATTTGTTTCATGAAATGACCCTTCTGTTTTTGAATTCCTTGCAGATTGGACATGCTTAAATAATATTAGGGCCAGCCCTTTCATCTGTTTACTGTTTAGATTTTATAAGGTTCTTCATAGTCATCATTGAGGGGAGTGGGTGAAAGACCATAACCTCTCAAATTGGAAAATAGCCATGAGAATATTAACCTATGTAATAAATGGAATCTTCTTACCATAGAGCTCTTCCCTGCTTCCTCCTTTTCTGATTCTTTTTTCAGCTCTTCTTTAGAATAAGTAAATTTTCTCAACCTAGAGGAGGCATCTTTTATAATATGTGGGATGTATTAAAATCTTCATCTTTCCCAAGTTCACTCTTTGTGGCCCTAGAGATTTGTCCCCAAGACATTTAGTGGAATCAACACACGATTCTAATTTGTGAGAATGGCGAGGTTGTTGATTGTTTGCGTTTGCCTTTCTGACTTCATTTCTAAAGATGTTCTCTTTTGGAACTGAGACCCACTTTGAAGTGAAATAGCCCCTTGTAATCAGGTTTGTTTCCTGATCCGGATTCCTGTCCTTCCATTTCAGGTATTTCCCAGTGTGGAAAAGTCTAATCTGAGGAACCCTATTTTCTTTCTTTTTTTTTTTTTTTAAAGCAGCTGGAGGAGTTTTTCTTCCTAGCAGGGGTTCTGTAATTAACAACAGCAGCATGTCACCTGATGGTATTAACCCAGATCTTGTGAAACCTGTGCTTGTTGCGGCCATTATTCTGCTGGATCCTCCATCCAAATGGAGACAGAGGAATTTTTTTCCTCTGATGTTGTTATGTGGATGTGTTTAGCTCAGTAGTCCTTTGTGCCTAAATTAAAAGCAAAACAAAAATTCAAGAAGTCTTTTTAAGGTCCAGGGAGTTGCACTCCTGCAAGGTGGTTGAGTGGCATCTGCCCCTTTCTAAGACAAACTTCAGCATTTGGAGCAGAGATGCATTGCATTCTTCCTGGACATATTTTTGGGGTAGATAATTATGCTAACATGTTTATATCAATAACTGTTACATAGTGGATAGTTTCTAGGGCAAGGGAATGATCCCCCTGCCCTAACTTGGCATTACATTTTCTGCTTTTTTGATTTTTTTGCTGTCTGGAAAAGTTGCATCCAAAGTGAGAATTATTCCATATTTTAACCTTTGAGCTGGCTGCTAAGGTCTCCTTGGGGACAAGGACGGTTTGTAGTTATTTATAACCTGAAAGAAGAGCAGTAAGCCTGTAAACTGCCAGCACACACCGAGGCTTGGGAGTCGGAGCATTCTGTTGTTATCCTATTGGGTTTAGTGACTTGAGAGTCATGTACCTTCTTATTCATCTTCAGCTTGACTTGATCTATCTAGATGAGCCTTACTGGCTAGGCATTTCTATAAAATTGTAACACAGATTGAGGAGAGGAAGGAGAAATAGCCTTTTTATGTACAAGTGCATATCTAATCCTCACAATCATTTTAGAATCTATACTTACCTAAGAGATACCTGTAAACTGGGAAAATCTTACAAGTACTGACTTGAACACATAATACTATGCTTGTTTCTAGGTTTTCCTTATATACAACAGTTACAAAGCAGTTCAACTCTTAATTAGAGAAATATTTGGCTATGACAGAAATATGTTCTATATCTTAGCCTGATATAGAAAAAATTTAGTTATATGCCTAGTCATGTTTTTACATATGTACATATTTACACTGATCTGTATTTAATAAATGTTAGTTATCTTTTCTCCATACATCCAGAATCAAACCCAGTGTCAGATACAAAAACAATATAACAAATAGAAGTAGATGCTAAGGATTTCCCTCAATCAATATATTAGAATTTTATTGTAATATGTAGTATTTAACTTGAGGCAAGGTGCAGTGGCTCACACCTTGTAATTTCAGCACTTTGGGAGGCTGAGGTGAGTGAGTCACCTGAGGTCAGGAGTTCGACACCAGCCTGACCAACACGGTGAAAGCTCGTCTCTACCGAAAATACAAAAATTACCTGGGCGTGGTGGTGGGCGCCTGTAATCCCAGCTACTTGGGAGGCTGAGGCAGGAGAATTGCTTGAACCCGGGAGGCGGAGGTTGCAGTGAAGCGAGACCATGCCATTGCACTCCAGCCTGGGCAACAAGAGTGAAACTCTGTTAAAAAAAAAAAAAAAAAGAATTTAACTTGAAATAACTTAGAGTTTAGCTTAGGTTCCTGACAGCTGCTGTAATGGTACTTCTGTAACCAGGATTGACTTATTCTGGGAAATGTACTTTTCTCACTATTGTCTTGTGGATTCAGGAACTCCCCCCCATAGCTCTGTAGGTTTCCCTTTTCTTCTGTTTTCTTGAATTTGAAAAAATTTTTAATCAGGGAAGAGTATAGTTTTGTAATGTACTCAATAAATTCTTAAAGTTGGAGTGACTTGATAGTTTTCCTTTTAAAATGTTTTATTGTTTTAAAAGTATGCCTGGATTCCTGTAGCTACATTCATTCAACAACTTCTAAACTTTAATTTATTAACTAGAACTCATTAGGGAAAAATGATCCCAAAAGAGAAGGAGTCTAGTTACTCAACCAGAATTTCATTGAACAAATATTTACTGAGTGCCTGTTAGGCCATACTAGGCACAGGGGAATATTATTCTCGTTGAGCTTAACTTCTAGTAGGGAGCACAATAGACAAGTGAAAAAATAAAAACAAGATAATTTCAGGTAGTGGTAATAAAGAAGAAAATAAAATAGGGTAGTGTGATGAGAGGAACAGGCTAGAAGTGGAAGCGGCTTCAGACTGGGTGGTCAGGGAAGACCCCTCTGAAGATAACTTCATTTGTTAGGAGACCTAAATTACAAGAAGGACCGACCTATAAAAAGACCTGAGGGAAGAAAGAGCTTTGTGGGCTGAGGAAAGAGCCCAACGTGTTTGTGGATTAGAGTTAAAGGCCTGAGTGACTAAAACATCAGGATTGAGAAGAGTGTTAGAGAAGGTCAGGGAGGTATGCTGAGGCCATGGTGGTCATGACGAAAAGGTTGATTTTACTCAGATAGCAATGGAGGCCACTGAAGAATTCCTTTCTTGTCTCTCATGTGGGTCTGATGTATAAGCCTCTTCACAACTTGGAAAAATTAATTGTAAAGGCTGCTAATTCCTTTTTAAATTTTTAAATTTACTATTTGAATAGGTCATATATTTACATGGTTCAAAATTCAGAAAGTATTAAGAGGAATACAGTGGGATTTCTTCCTGCTCAGGTGTACCCAGTTTCCTTCCATGGGAGTAACCAGCATCCCTAGAGCCTTGTGTCTTTTCGGAGATATTCTATATGTTAAAACAAATATACATTTTCTATTAAAAAATAGAGCTTCCTTATTTTTTTAAGAGATGCGTATTATTACATTATCTGTATCATAGTTTATTTAATCCACTGTTGATGAACTTTTAGGTTATTTCCATTTTCATGTGTTTATATATAGTCCCACAGTGAAAAACCTTTTATATTTGTCATTTAAAACGTATCAGTAGGGATACATTTCTAGAAGTGAAATTGCTGGATTAAAGGGGATGTGCGTTTTTTACTTTGATAGACATTGCCCTTCACAGAGATTGTAACAATTTATACTCCAACCAGAAATGTTGTCTTTACCCTGGGTAAGTGTTATCAAACATTTTGATCTTTGCCAATTCAGTGGGTGAATCAATGTGTGATTTAATTTGCATTTTTATCTTGAATGAGAGTTGAACATCTTTTCATATATTTAAGAACCACTGGGTATTTCCATTTCTGTACACCGTTGGTGGTTCTTTGCCCGTTTTTCTGTAAGACTGTTGTTGACTTTTTTCTTCTTGATCTCTAGATTCACTTAGTAATCCCCCTGTAGGTGCAATGTTTAAGAATTTAAAAAGTGAAAACAGGCTGGGCACAGTGGTTCATGCCTATAATCCCAGTGCTTTGAGAAGCCAAGGCAGGAGGATTGCCTGAGGCCAAGAGTTTGAGACCAGTCAAGGCAACATAGCAAGACCCTGTCTCTACAAATTTTTTTAAAAAAAATTTTAAAGAAAACAACAACAGAAAAACAAGCATCCTTAATTTGTAAAGTTTTACAAAGTGTGAACCTGATAAAAGACGTAAGAGAACCTCAGTCTTTCCTTTCCTGAGTGAGGTCTGTCTGAAACCCTGAGTTTTGTTTTAAGCCGTGTCTGTAAAAATTTTTTAAGTGTATTTAGTATTTTGTTGGACTAGATTGAACTGCAGAAAGTTTACTCATAACAAATATTCAAAAGTCATGTAAACCTTGCAACAATAGAAGTCAGTATGACCTTTAATAACTACCCTTGGGGTAATGAGAAATAAAAGATTACCTCCTGGGCTATATATGATTGAGCACACTATAACAGAAGAAACCAAAGGCTCCTTTTAGGACACATTAGTTTCTCAAAAATGAATATACAAAAATCTTGTAGTTTTTTTTTGTTTGTTTGTTTTTGTTCGGTTGTCATTAATCTTTTTGGCATCTTCTGTGTTGGAAAATGCAAACATCTCGGGTTGAAAATAGTTACAACACTGGGGTTTTCTTTACTTGGAAACTGTGCAAAGCTTTAAACCAGAGGAAAACAGAGTTAGGCTTTTTAAAAGTCCCTAACAGACCATTCTCTGGCAAGAAGTATGTTCCCAGCCATCTAGCTTGTATATGCTGTGTATTATGTTGAACCACATGAAATTGCTGATATTCAACTATTTTTGTCATATAAAACAACAGTTTCATGATTCAGTCTAATGTCTTCACAATCTTGTTCCTGTCATTTTAAAACTGATGGATATAAGTAAGGCTAAGTCATAGATACCATGTATGAGATTCATGCCTCTCTCTCTGTTAACTGGTTGATTTTTTTTTAATTCTCTGGATAAGTAGATTCGACTGATGATGGAGAAATGCTCATGGGAAATAAGTGAAAGATTTAAAAAGTGACTGCACAAGCTGTCTATGTAACACTTTTCAGAGGGTGTTCCAGCCTAGCTCTGTAAATACTGCAAAATAAACTATTGGGACATTTTCCTCTGTTGTACAGGGAATTTCTCTTCTATCTTGAAAGAATTCTGATTATGTAAGAGTTTAGTTCAGATTAGTTACTGATTTTTGTTTTCAAAATGAAATTATAACAAGGCTTTGTCCTCTTGTAGAATAAATATATACTTGATACTGGATGAAAAACTCACTTTTACCAGGACCGGGATTAGAGGTACCAGGCTGGGAGTTTTTGGCTTTGTAATATAATTTATCTGAAATAACAAATTATTCTCATTACATTGCAAACCTGATATACTCAGCATTGTTCAAAGGGCTGTTTTAGAGAGATGTGAAAAAAACCCAGAAAACTTAATGAACTTGAATGCAACTGGATGAGTGTTTCAATCATCAGAGTTTTTTTTTTTTTTTTTTTGAGATGGAGTCTCGCTGTGTCGCAGGCTGGAGTGCAGTGGCACCAACTCGGCTCTCTGCAACCTCCGCCTCCCAGGTTCAAGCGATTCTCCTGCCTCAGCCTTTTGAGTAGCTGGGACTACAGGCATGTGTCACCACGCCTGGCTAATTTTTGTGTTTTTAGTAGAGATGGAGTTGCACTATGTTGATCAGACTGGTCTCGAACTCCTGACCTCATGATCCGCCCACCTCGGGCTCCCAAAGTACTGGGATTACACGCGTGAGCCACCACACCTGGCCGTCATCAGGGTATTTGTACTGAATGCCTTGAGTTCCAGGCAGGCTGTGCTAGGTGGTAAGGGATAGATAAAACAGTTGCAGCTTCTGTTTAAGGAGCTTAAAGTCTACAGGAGTCAGCAGAAGTGTTCATAAGTATAAAAGAAGGCAGAAAAGAAATGCACCGTAGGTTCAGTTGAAAGCATTATCTATGCATCACGACAGCATTACAGGTTGAATATCCCCTTATCTGAAATGCTTGGGACCAGAATGTTTTGGATTTCAGATTTTTCCAGATTTTTTGGAATAGTTTTGTTGCATACTTACTGGTTCAACAGTCCTAATCTGAAATCCAAAGTGTTCCAATGAGCATGTCATGTCAGTGCTCAAAAACTTTTGGATTTTGGAACTTTTCAGAGCAGGAATGCTCAACCTGTAATACATTTTTGTTTGTCCTTCTGTCTGTCCTCCAAAGTTTAATATTCTAGTTAGAAATTATATTGTTGACTTGAATCACATCAAAACTGGTTAATGACTTCATGGTCTTATAATACCCACTAGGAAGCATTCCATTAGAGATTTTTATTAGTTGCTAGCTGATACTACCTTCATTGGAAATTAAGCAGATTTAGTTGACAGAGATATTTTAAAGTGTATTTTTTTATGTAACTCGAAGAGGTCTGTTCTCACAGGTCAGAATTTAATAGAGTAAGCAGGAAAATAAATGGTGGTGTATGTTCAGCCTCAGAGTTTGAGCATACTAGAAAGTTTGGTAAGCTTTGGAAAATAAATTTCTCAATAGAGAATGCAGACAGACTGTCTTAACTTGTTTGAAGGCAGGAGCAATATATTTTGGCTTTAGTTGTCTACTGCAGAGGTTCTCAAACTCTAACCCTCAGGTAGATCTCCTCTTTTCTAAAATTTTTTTCTGCTGGTCATCTGCAGCGGTTGGCATGAAGTGCTAGAGAGTTCATGTAGCACTAGACTACTTTGCTGATGAACACTTTGCCCATGGTTCCTGCTATGAGTGAAATTAATTAGACTTGTGCTGTCCTAGTCAATTTCCTTCACAGCAGGTTGTGTGGTTAGAGCTCCTCAGAGTTTGAGACAGATTCTCCAGTTCTACTGGCTGTGGGGTTAGAGATTTTTAAAAATTAGAAGAAAGGAAAAGATGTAGCTACAAAATAAGTCAGAAGCAAAAAAGCTGGGAAAAAATGGTCAAGATCAAAGTAGTATTTTCTTTTTTCTGGTTATAATAATGAACCAAGGATCAGTAGCAACAATTAAGACATTAAAATAAACTGATTATTAAAATTTGGCCTTTCCCTGGGCTTAGGTAATTCATAAATTGTTCATTGTTAGGTAAGTTTGAAGTTTTTTTAACCTCAAAATAAGTTCAAATTAGTATTTTATGATTACTCAGTGTAGAGCTGTGCCTATAATCCACCTCTCCAGAGCCAAATTTTTTGTTCTTAACTAACGCATAAAATCAAACCTTCATTGCACCCTCTCCCAAAGTAGGAATTTTGAAATTTCACTCTGGCCATTAATGATAATTGGGATTTGTAAAACTAGCTAATTTATACTTACTCATTAATGGAAAAATAAAACAGTTCTTTGAGAATGTGTTTTCCATCAAATGCAAGCCTGTCTTGGAGGTGACCACAGTAGCATTTGGCCTCTTTTCTTCATGTTATCATGGAATCATGAATTACACAAGCCAGGGAAGCCCAAATGCCACTGCAGTGCTTAGTTTGCTAGCTTAAGTGAGATAGCACACCATGTTAGCTTCATCTGTGATTTCACAGATGCCTTAATTGTAAATTCCTGGCCGGGCGTGGTGGCTCATGCCTGTAATCCCAGCACTTTAGGAGACTGAGATCATGAGGTCAGGAGATGGAGACCATCCTGGCTAACACGGTGAAACCCCATCTCTACTAAAAATACAAAAATTAGCTGGGCATGGTGGCGGGCGCCTATAGTCCCAGCTACTAAGGAGGCTGAGGCAGGAGAATGGCATGTACCTGGGAGGCGGACCTTGCAGTGAGCCAAGATCACCACTGCACTCCAGCCTGGGCCACAGAGCGAGGTTCCGTCTCAAAAAAAAAAAAAAAAAAGTCAATTCCTGTAAGATAGCATTTATGACCATGGAAATAACATCTATTTATGAGTATTACTCTGTGAAGGCGCACTTGTAGTTTATTAATCTCCTTGTTTATTATTTAAGTAGTCAGCGAATCAGTGAATATTTGTGAGTTGAGTTATTGTGTGATTTGTTGTTACTTTTTTTTTTTTTCCCCCTCTGTCTCCCAGGCTAGAGTACAATGGCGCCATCTTGGCTCATTGCAAACTCCACCTTCACCTCCACCTCCTGAGTTCTAGCGATTCTCTGTCTCAGCCTCCCAAGTAGCTGGGATTACAGGTGTGCATTGTCACACCCGGCTTATTTTTGTATTTTTAGTAGAGATGGGGTTTCGCCATGTTGGCCAGGCTGGTTTTGAACTCCTGACCTCAGGTGACCCGCCTGCCTTGGCCTTCCAAAGTCCAGGGATTACAGGCATGAGCCACCATGTTATACCTCTTTCTGCAAAGGATTTGAGGCAGATTCCAAAAATACTTAACATATAAAAGATTAAAAGTTGAGAGAATTATATCGAAGGGAATAATTAAGAAAATAAAACTATTATAGAATGAACATATGATTCTGTATAAAATATAGCATATAAAACAGGCATATGGGCTTACAGTTTTAAGAGATGAGTCACAAACTTGTCTCAGGATTTCCTAGTAGCCAAGCAAGGAGGGCAACATGATCAGTTATAAGATTCATGTTGTTTGGCCTTTGAAAACAAACTAGGTGCTCAGGAAATTTCTCCCTTGTATATTATAAACCAGAGATGTGTGATATAATGGAATACATCCTTACACAATTGCTCCAATATGAAAACAATAAAAATAATGCAGAACACTACAAAAAGTAGTTTATACCCAAGTACCTGTCATCCCTAATTAACAGATATTTGTATTATCATATTTTCCTTGTATCCTTGTTTTAAAAGAATCACAAGAGATAAACTTGAAGTATCTTATATTATTTTCCCAGTCTCCTCCTTCTCCCTCCTTCTCCCAATATGAAACTGATATATAGGCTGTCAAGGCTGGGTTTTTGTTGTTGTTGTTGTTTACTTTTACTACATCATATATAAACCTTAAATTTGCATAAATAATATACTGTACATGTCATTCCTAAACTTGCTTTTTTTATTAGCGCTGTGTTTGATGGCCATGGTGCTGTAGATCTAGTTCTTTTATTTTATTTTATTTTATTTTTTGAGATGGAGCTTCGCTCTTGTTGCCCAGGCTGGAGTGCAATGGTGCAATCTCGGCCCACCACAACCTCCGCCTCCCGGGTTCAAGCGATTCTCCTGCCTCAGCCTCCCGAGTAGCTGGGATGACAGGCGCACGCCACCACAGCCGGCTAATTTTGCATTTTTATTTTATTTTATTTTATTTTATTTATTTATTTTTTGAGATGGAGTCTTGCTCATCGCCCAGGCTGGAGTGCAGTGGCGCAATCTCGGCTCACTGCAAGCTCTGCCTCCCGGGTTCACGCGATCTCAGCCTCCTGAGTAGCTGGGACTACAGGCGCCCGCCACCACGCCCGGCTAATTTTTTGTATTTTTAGCAGAGACGGGGTTTCACCGTGTTAGCCAGGATGATCTCGATCTTCTGACCTCGTGATCCGCCAGCCTCGGCCTCTCAAAGTGCTGGGATCACAGGCGTGAGCCACCGCGCCTGGCTAATTTTGCATTTTTAGTAGAGACAGGATTTCTCCATGTTGGTCAGGCTGGTCTCAAACTCCCAACCTCAGGTGATCTGCCTGCCTCAGCCTCCCAAAGTGCTGGGATTACAGGTGTGAGCCACTGCGCCCAGCCTAGTTCATTAATTTTAAATTCTGAAGTATAGTTTTCCATTATATGGAAATAATACAAATTAGTTATCTATTCCCCTACTAAAGGATTTTTAGTTTGTTTCTAGTTTTTCACTGTTATTAACGGTGCCACATTGAAAACCCTTGTCTGCATTTTGTGGCCACATGTAGAGTTTCTCTAGGGCAGCAGTTCTCAAAGGATTATCTGGGAACTTGTTAGAAATGCAAACTTGGGCCCATCCCAAGTCTCTGAATCAGAAACTCTGGGGGTGGGGCCGGCAATCTGTTTAAAAGGAGATTCTGGTCCACTCTACACTTCAGAATCACAGCTCTAGCACATGTATCGTTGAAAGTGGAATTAGTAAGTTTTAGGGTACATGTATTTTCCACTGTACTAGATACACCCAATTGATTTCACAGAAACAATTTATATATCAATTTTTTATTCAGTCCCTTTGTCATACGTTACAAGCTTTTTTTTTTTTTTTTTGGTAGTCTTTTGTCTTTGTTTATGGTGCTTAGAAATTGTAACCAAATTCACCAATTAAAAAAAATTGTGGCCAGATGTGGTAGCTCATCCCTGTAATCCTAGCACTTTGGGAGGCCAAGGTGGGCGTACTGTTTGAGTCTGGGAGTTCAAGACCAGCCTGGGCAACATGGCAGAACCCTGTCTCCACAAAAAAATACAAAAAATTAGCAAGGTGATATGGTGGTGCATGCCTGTTGTCCCAGCTACTCAGGAGGGTGAGGATTGCTTGAGCCTGGGAGGCAGAGGTTGTAGTGAGCCAAGATCGAGCCACTGTACTGCAGCCGGGGTTACAAAGTGAGACCCTGTCTCAAAAAAAAAAGTAAAAATTGTATATATTTGAGGTATGCAACATAATATTTTGATTTGCATATGCATAGTGAAATGATTACTATAGTCAAACCAATTAACATATCCATTATCTGACAGTTACCTTTTGTGTGTACGTGTGTGTGTGTGCACGTATGTGTGCACGTGTGTGTGCATGTGCACGCATAGGTGGTAAAAGCACCTAAAATCTCTTCTGGCAAACTTCCATTATACAATACAATATTATTAATTATAACCCTCATGTTGTACAGTAGATCTTCTCTAGATGGATTAATCTTACCCATCTGCAACTTTGTATCCCTTGAACCTACATCTCCCCAGTCTACTCCCTCATCCCCAAGTTCACCAGTTTTTTGAATGACTTTGGTATTTAGAAAGGCTTTGGAGGGAAGAATTTTGAGTTAGATTTGATATGCTACTGAGACACCCCATTGAGATATATAGCAGTTATTGGAGAATGGTCTGAGGCTTATGAGAGAGGTGAGAGTTGTAGAGATTTGGAAAACATTTGTATAAAGGTAGAAATTTGACATTGTTGGGATGGATGAAATTGCCATAAAGATATGTCTGACTGATGAAAAAACAAAAAATTGACATAAAGAGAATGTAGATTGAGAAAATGATTGAGGATTAAACCATGGGGAGCAACAGTGGACGAAGATAATCTAGTAAAAGAAACTGAGGAATGATCACAAAACAGAGAGCAAGGAGAAGAATCTGAAATATCAAGTAGTGACAGGAATGTAAGCAGGGAGAGATCACGAATGCTTCAGAGAAAGGAATACATCTAAGAAAGGTGTAAAAATATTCCCCTTCAAGAGAGCAGCTAGCAATGGGTTGAGGAATAGAAGACTCCTTAAGTTTGCAGTGAAGCATAGGAGAAGATGAAGCAAACTTAGAGAGGGTAACAAGGTCATTTTGCTTTAGGAGTAGAGTATTTGTACCCCAAAGGAAGGAGCCCATGGCAAGTTATGTCTGGTGTTAATGATGCTGTCTCCTCTTCAGGCAGCCTTTTCATAGATACACTTTAAATACCCTTCGAGTAAATTCATTCAGCAATATAGTTATTGAGTATTGTGCAGATGTATAGGGTAATATAATTGTGACTAGGTGACTGCTTTACATTAGATAGTCTTCTCTGACGTTAACATTTAAATTTAGGACCTCAGCCGGGCACGGTGGCTCACGCCTGTAATCCCAACACTTTGGAAGGCCGAGGCGGGTGGATCACCTGAGGTCGGGAGTTCAAGACCAGCCTGACTAATATGGAGAAACCCCATCTCTACTAAAAATACACAATTAGCCAAGCGTGGTGGTGCATGCCTGTAATCCCAGCTTAGGAGGCTTAGGCAGGAGAATCACTTGAACCCAGGAAAGGTGGAGGTTGCAGTGAGCCGAGATCACACCATTGCACTCCAGTCTGGTCAACAAGAGTGAAACTCCATCTCAGGGGAAAAAAAAAAAAAAATTAGGACCTCAATGGTAAGGAGCCACTCAAACAATATGGAGACAAAACTTCCAGTCTCTAGCAGGTCAAACAATAGTTAGGATAGTATCTCAATAATTTAATAAAGTCTTCTTGCTCTTGGATCTGACCAGGGTGAAGAGGGAACAGAAATCTTTGCTCCCTGACTTTGGAAATCTCGTTTAACCTTCAAACTGGCGATGTCAAGGGTTCCAAGTCCTCCACCTCCGGCAGAAATGTCGAGTGGTCCCGTAGCTGAGAGTTGGTGCTACACACAGGTAAGTTGACGTTTTCACCCTGTGAATCTTGCATCTGGGGAGGATTTGGTGGACGAAAGGAGTAGGATTGCTTTTCCACATTGGACTTCCTGCTTTCTCTGGAACATAACTGCCAAAGAGCAGATAGATAAGGTACTTGTTAGCCTCAGGTGCCTTAGTTTTCCATGTGGAATCTAAATTCCCTAGGCTAGTGTTTTTCAGTGGAGGTTGAAAGGGGGAATCTTTGAAACTAGATCTGGTTACATTGCCCTTGATGAAAGTGTGTTCTAAGTTTCCTCTGTTGGGGAAACAAGTTTGAGATGTGCAACCCCAGGCAGTGACATCACCATTTTAGTAACAGAGACCCATTTTAAGTACGGTTTTATCATATGCTTTCCCAGCCCTGTCCATGGTGGTGGTGGGTTTTTTTGTTTTTTGTTTTTTTTCCCTGTCTATGTTTCTCTCACTTTCCATCCAGTGTTCTCAGCAGCTGAAAAAAGTTATAAAAGCTATTGGTCAGTATGAAATTTCTTAAAATGTGGATGAGAAACCTAAGGTGAGAAAAACCTGACTGCTATCTTCCTATCAGGATCATGCAGAGGGAGGGAGGGGAAATGATAATCTGCTCTTCAGCCTTTTTCTTCAGGTTGTCCACTTCCTGTTTAATTCCTTCCTGTTTTTCTATTAACAGATCAAGGTAGTAAAATTCTCCTACATGTGGACCATCAATAACTTTAGCTTTTGCCGGGAGGAAATGGGTGAAGTCATTAAAAGTTCTACCTTTTCATCAGGAGCCAATGATAAACTGAAATGGTGAGGAAGAATACGTCTAGCTGTAAAAATTTTTCTGAAGTTGTCTCTTTTGTTTGTTTTTATGGGACACTGATAAGAATGTAATTTCCATGAGGGCCGGGACTTTTGTTTTGTTCTTACTGTATTTCCCAGTGCCTAGCACATAATAGGTACTCACTAAATATTTGTTGAATTAATTCAATGAGTGTATCAGAAATCAGCAAACTCAAGCTATAGGGTAATGCAAATAAATAAAGAAGGCCAGTGTTATAAATGATACCCATAAATGGAATGACTGGTGACTGCTTGGCAAACTAGTGAGTGTTCTAAAAGAGATGCTGGCTACTCAGCTCCAGCTAACTATAGCTATGCATGAGTAAGGACTGACCCTTGCCAGATTTTCTGATTTTTCAGGAAAAGCAAGAAATCTAGATTTTAACATAAAAATCTCTTTACTTTTAAGTTGCCTGCTTTTAAACAGGAAAGGGGATTTATTTGCTTATGTAACTGTATTGACAGGGTATGGGTTGGGTTTGAAGGTAGCTTGATCCAGCAAGCCAGTGGTTAGAGTAAGAACACCATCTCTGTCCTGGCCCTGCTCTCCACGCTCTTGGACATCTCAGGTCTAGCTTCTCTTGTGCTTGAAGGGTGACTGGCAGTAGCAGTGGGTATAATCTACTACATGCCAGCGAAAGTCTTTGAGCTTTCGCTGAACTGTGTGGCCAGGAATATGTCGTACATGCACCAATTGTTTTATGTCTGCATTCCCTGAACTAATCCCTGGAACAGGGAAAATATGATCGAGGAGTGGGGATCAGTCTCATACAGACTGTGTGTCATCTTGCCTGAGGAGCAGGCAGTTGAGGATACAACCATATACCCACTGCAAAGACCAAACACATGTCTCTGAACCGCCAGTTTTGACCTCTGATAACCCACCAAAAGCTATTTTTCATTAATTTAGTATTCGTTGGCTATATATTGTGCATTTTACTACTAAGTGTTGAGAGAGATGTTTATTCTTAGACATCGTATTTAAATCCTCATCATTAGCAAGGCGTATAGTAATGTATGTGGCATATGCACTCCCTAGAGAGACACTGGATTGGGCCACCTGTTTGAGAGAGGTTCAATAATACAGACAAGGCCTAAGGATACATGTGACCTATGCATTGCATGTGGTAGAAGCAGTGTCTGAAACCCATGCATTTGACTAATGACATTTACAACTTAGTTGAACCTATTCTGTCTGAATTTTGTTTTGATCTCTCCGTAACAGATTGGCGTCTCTAACACTATTTAGAAGTCTGGCCTGGAATTCTGTGCCATGTAATGAGAATTTACTTTTGTCTGTGCTTCCTTCATATTGCATCTTTTATTTTAGTCTTAGAATATTATTGCCAGATTGGGAAAATATCTTTAAAAGATTATGTATATTATTATTATCTATAAAAGATTATTCACACTTTTTTTTTTTCTTTTTTGAGACAGTCTCACTCTTATTGCCCAGGCTGAAGTGCAGTGGTGCAATCTCGGCTCACTGCAACCTCTGCCTTCTGCGTTAAAGCGATTCTCCTGCCTCAGCCTCCGGAGAAGCAGGGATTACAGGTGCCTGCCAGCACACCTGGTATTTTCAGTAGAGACCGGGTTTCAGACCATATTGGTCAGGCTGTTCTCAAACTTAAGTGATCTGCCCGCCTTGGACTCCCAAAGTGCTGGGATTACAGGCATGAGCCACCGTGCCTGGCCCACACATTTCTTTTTTTTCTTTTTCTTTTTTTCTTTTTTGAGATGGAGTTTCACTCCTATTACCCAGGCTGGAGTGCAATGGCACGATCTCAGCTCACTGCAACTTCTGCCTCCCAGGTTCAGGCGATTCTCCTGCCTCAGCCTCCCGAGTAGCTGGGATTACAGGTGCCTGCCACCACGCCCAGCTAGTTTTTTTCTTTATTTTTTATTTTTTATTTTTAGTAGAGACAGGGTTTCACCATGTTGGCCAGGCTGGCCTCGAACTCCTGACCTCAAGTGATGCGCCTGCTTTGGCCTCCCAAAGTGCTGAGATTACAGGGGTGAGCCATGGCACCCAGTCTGTTGTTTACTTTTTAAAAGGTGACCCATTTTGCTCTAGAAAAGTGGTTCCCAGCCGGGTGTGGTTGCTTATTCCTGTAATCCCAGCACTCTGGGAGGCTGAGGCAGACGGATTGCTTGAGCTCAGGCATTCAAGACCAGCCTGGGCAATATGGCGAAACCCCATCTCTACAAAAATTAGCTGGCCATGGTGGTGCACATCTGTAGTCCCAGCTACTCAGGAGGCTGGGATGGGAGGATCACCTGAGACCAGGGAGATCGAGGTTGCAGTAAGCCATGATCATACCACTGTACTCTAGCCTGAATGACAGAGTAAGACCCTGTCTCAAAAAAAAAAGAAAAAAAAGTTGTTCCCAGCTGGTTATTCTACTGAATTATATTCTTCTTTGAGGCCTGGATTTGTTTTTTAAACATCTCCCTCTCTTGAGTCTGATGTTCCAGTTCTATCAAAATGGATGCTTTTGACATTTTTTTTTTTTCTATCTGTTTTGGACAGGTGTTTGCGAGTAAACCCCAAAGGGCTAGATGAAGAAAGCAAAGATTACCTGTCACTTTACCTGTTACTGGTCAGCTGTCCAAAGAGTGAAGTTCGGGCAAAATTCAAATTCTCCATCCTGAATGCCAAGGGAGAAGAAACCAAAGCTATGGGTGAATGTTCTCCTCTTTGTTCACCTCTTAAGTTTCACATCCAGAAGTTTCATACACTGACAAGTTGTGGCTTTGATCTAGTATTTGCGTAACCTTAAATATGACTTTTTTTTTTTTCACCCCAGAGAGTCAACGGGCATATAGGTTTGTGCAAGGCAAAGACTGGGGATTCAAGAAATTCATCCGTAGAGATTTTCTTTTGGATGAGGCCAACGGGCTTCTCCCTGATGACAAGCTTACCCTCTTCTGCGAGGTAAGTCCTTGTATTCTGCTGAGACTAGCAGTTCCCAGACCTGATGAGTATTGGTAGACTTAATTGTATCAGGGATGTAGAGTAAGAAAAAACCCCAAGTGGAGTAGTGCTGCACAAATGTTATTTATGTGACTTATTGAGCTACCTGATGATTTCAAGGTTGTTGAGGGTCTCAGCTTTTCACTGTTACTGTTCTGAAAAACAAAGATTGTGTGCTACCTTGGTATGTGTCAGTTTTAAGTTGCTTGGGTCAGGAGTTTTCACTGTGGGATTTTTTTCAGATAGCATTTGAAAGAACTGTCACATCAAGCTAAATATGTATATCTGTTCTTTATACTTCCTGGCTTCTTAAGTGTGAGGGCCATGTGTGTTTGCATATTACTTTCCTTTTCTGCTCTTTGAACTAGATTCTTATCAAGAGTTGAGGCCTATGGTTTGTCTTGCTGGAGTAATTGTGAAATAGGAAGGTGAGAACCATTTTTTTCTAGGGTGAAGGCTATGTAAAGCTCTCTAACTCAGCTCAGAGAGCTAGCTGTAGTCAGTTAGGAAAGTCCTCTCACCAATGACCTAAGAGCTTTTCCCAGGTTTACAGGAGAAGCCTTGAAGTAAAATTCCCAAACCAAGAATGAGTTGGAAAGTGGTTTCTTTAATGAGTATATACCGATTAGTCATTTCATGCTGTTATGAATACATTTAGAAATACAAGCTCACAGTGTAATAAATGAATAAAATCTCCAGTCAACTGGGGCATTAGTGTTCGCTGCACATAGTGTGGTTGAGGAACCACTTCCTGAGCAGCACCGCTCGATAATAATAAACAGTGTATCATCATGGGGGATGGTGCGGTTGTTCCCCAATTGCCAGCTTGCTCTGTCAAATAATAGGCTCACACTGTGAGTTAATGACAGTTTCAAAGGCATATCACCACCTGAGTAGCAGGGAAGGGAGTCCCTTAGGAATCTTGCCCTTTTGCAGAAAAGGCCTAGCTGTCAGTAGCAGGCTTCTGTATTTATTTCTTTCTTTTTTTTTTTTTTTTTTGAGACGGAGTCTTGCTCTGTCACCCAGGCTAGAGTGCAGTGGCATGACCTTGGCTCACTGCAGCCTCTACCTCCCAGATTCCAGTGATTCTCCTGCCTTAGCCTCCCGAGTAGCTGGGATTACAGGCGTGTGCTACCAGGCCTGGCTAATTCTTGTATTTTTAGTAGAGATGGGGTTCCACCATGTTGGCCAGGCTGGTCTCGAACTCCTGATCTCAAGCGATCCACCTCCCTCAGCCTCCCAAAGTGCTGGGATTACAGGCATGAGCCACCATGCCCAGCCAGCTTTCTGTATTGCAACAGAGTAGTTGCAAATGATTCGAAAACTTTGGAGGCAGTTTCTTACAATACCACACTAAATATGTAAAATATAGTTTGCATAAATTGGTATCCCTTCTCCTTTTTAATTACTAAGTAAAAGAAGGAAATGCTAGAGTGATAGCATCTATAATAAATACATAAAATGTGGCAGTTCTTTTATGTCTGATAAACTTGGAGTGTGAATTCTGTGTAGATCTTAACTGGTCACAGATTGTACTCAGTTGCCTGAATGAAGAAATGAGAATTTAGTTGGTTTTACATGAGGTTAGATGTTATGTAAACAGATCACAGTTTGAATCTTCACCTATCTTAGAGACTTGCATTTCAGAAAAACTTAAAAATAGTAGAAAATTCTAGTTTCTATTGGAAATGAAAGCCAGTCTTGAAACTGTTCTCTGAAGAAAATCTCCCCTAAATACTGCATCTGGCAATATTAGGCAATACCATAACCTTTACTGCAGCTTTTTTGAGTCCACAGTGGGTCCAGCCTTTTCTCATATGCTTCCCACTCTCTTCCCAATCCATTCCAGCTGCTCCAACCCCTGTCTTCACAGTCTTGATTTGGAAACCAGTTGGCCTTCCCTCACTTGGCAGTCTCTTATCCTGTGGTTGAATCCGAGGCCAAGTTCCAGCTCGGTCTCTCTCTCCCTTCACTTCCCCATATGAAATTCTCTTAGGAGAAATCCTGTGGTTAAGTTTAGATGTGCCTTGACTTAGATGGGAAGTGAGATGACACTTCAGAAACGAGGAGATGTTGAACAGGGAAGCGTCTGCTGGGTTCTGCTGATGCCATCGGTTTTTTACCATCAAACCAGGTGTGCCATCTGTTCCTCTCACACTTCTCTGTTGGCCACAGGTGCTGAGTGTTGCTTCTCATACTTGGGCTTATGCCTAGTGAGACTTGTTTCTGTTCCAAGGCTCTCTGTGGACTTAGTAGCATTCAGCGTTGCAAGACGGTTGCGTGGGGGTGTGTATTGGATGTGTGGGTTTTAAAGATGTCTGCAGCTCATCTAAGTTCTTAGCACTTTTCATAGCTAGATCATTTTTGGTGCACATTTTATCCATTGACCTGTTATTTCCCTTCTATCAGTGGAATATTTATAAACACATTTATTTTAATTCATATGTACATTTTATTTGTTACTGGCTTAATTAGTATTGTCATATTATTTAGAGGCATTTATGAAATTGATATCCATATAAAAATCTAGGTTCTAGTACCCCAGTGCCCCATTCCTCACTCAGCCTTTGGCTCAGGCACTCTCATTCTCATCCTGATATAATAAGTACAGTTGTTTCATAGAGATTCTGGTGCTCCCAGAGGCCACAAGAGGGACTCCTATGGTGGAAGACCGAGAAGCACCCATTTATGTTTGGCCTTTATTTCAGTGGTATTCCTGTTGTTGAATGTTTAAATGAAATTAGATTGTGAACTCTGAAAATGATGAATGGGTGGTCTTATTTATAATGTGCCCTACACTGAGTTCACTTTCAGACAAGATCAGGCATGTTCAGGGTGGTATGACTGTGGACACTGAGATCACTTTCAGTTCTTAGTGATGTTTTACCTATTAGGAAATGTGGCAGTTCTTCCAAGTTGATATTGCTTAGTTAACTTATTTGAAAGCATTTCCAAAGCATTTCCTGAATTGTCCCTTATTACAGTCCTTTGAGCTAGGTTTAGTT